>NC_056729.1:77060355-77415458 GCF_019279795.1 Protopterus annectens
ACTTTTATGTAGGGAAGCAGATTCAAGCAAAGTATGTATATGCACGTATGTATTTATGTATATATATATATATATATATATATATATATATATATATAGTTGCTCATGTTTGTAAGTTTACTCCTTGAAGGCTACACAGTCGAGGCACTAGAGTTTTAAGTGTGTTCTTTGATTTGTGTTAAACTTGGAACAGCAGCCTTTTGGTGTTTTTTATCAATGATAATGCTTCTTAAATCGTGTTTCTTTGTGCGCGTCACTTTTGGTGTGAGATTAAAGGAAATCCTTTTATATCACAAAAACGTGAGACGTGAGTATATTTTCAATAAGTAAGTTTACTTAAGGTTTCACAAATGATAATTCACTTGTGGCGTTTTAAAAAGTCATTGCTAATAATAAGATCTGCAGCCTTTTTCTGAACGCTGGTTTATACTGTTAGGTGTACTTAAGCATATGTAATGCTTGCTGCTTGATCAATTAGTGTATTCTGTGTTGCACTGTACATTGACTCTGTTTATATTGACTTGCACCTTAAAAGCTTCATGTTGATTTCTAGGCATTGTCTAATTTAAACTGGCCTACCAGATCACACAACAGATAATTGTCACTGGACACTCTCACCATCACCCGAGTTGCTCCAACGTACTGGTTAGTGACATTTGAAATATCGTTTTGCCTAACTGGCAGTTCCCCACAACTTTTGTCAGAGATCCTTAGATTCCATTTCCTGACTTCTGCTGCTTCCTTATGGCTGTTCCGCTGTTTGTCTGTTGTTTAAGTGTCTGCTCTCTCATTGCCTCTCTTATCTGCTCTGCTTCAGGCTTTCCCTTTCAAGAGGACAGAGATTTGGTCATTCAACCCAGAATCATATTTGCAAGCCTTTTAAGAAAGAAACCAGTCCTTGTTATACTTGCATACCCATTTAAATAATAGGAGTGTTCAGTCGCTAATGTGTGTAGAGATCCTGAAATTAAGAAAAACAGTGCTTTGCAATTTTTAGCACCTACTTAATACTTCATAAGTGTCTTTTCATCATGCTGGTCTCTAGTGCAGACTCCAGAAATTACATATATATATATATATATATATATATATATATATATATATATATATGTGTGTGTGTGTGTGTGTGTGTGTGTGTGTCACTATTCTACCTGGAAACAGCAGAATGATCACCTTCTGTACCACACACAGCCCTTGCCCTGTGTACCCCCAGCTTGTCCCAGTGCAGTATGAGTACCTAGTCTTCCTTGTAAGGGAGTATAAGTCCACAGGGGTGGGCATGGGTAGTATAATTGATGTGGGTATGAACCACCAAGATATTGCAACTCTCCCCCAGTCTAGCCTTTTTAGTAGCTTACTGCATGTGGCACTAAATCATTTACTTGCATAAATAAGAACATTGATTTTGCAGTCCCCTGTTGTTTTCCATCTAGGTAGGTTCATTTACAGTTGTGAAAATTCTACAAAATGATACAGGTGAGCAGTGGTGTAAGGGCTGGCCTAAGGTATAGGTGAAACGTGGTTGCCTAGGGTGCTGTACATTTGGGGGTGGTGCTAGTAATTTTTTGACTACTGGATCCTTTATAGCCTATATGGCACCGACTATAGAGACAAACCCTCCAATCTCTTTTGTAACTCAGATCTTTAAGGCTCATGTTTTTTTTTTTAGTTAAAATCCTCTGGCATTTTGATTGATAAGCTTAGCAGAGGTAGTGTTGTTCTGGTGCCCAGTCCCATCCCCTGACCTGGTGCCACACCCTCAACTGTAAGTTGCTGAGCAAAAAAAAAGCCCTCTGCTCAGGAGAGCTAAGCCCATTACTTCTAAAAGAAACCATGCTCTTCTTTCTTTTTTTAAACCATGGCAAACAGCTGTTAAAGTTTATACCACAAATGCAGTGCTAATGCACCTCAACTCTAAACAAAAACCATATTTCTTTTTTAAAATGTAGCAGTGGTATAGTACAACTTTATATTGAGCTCCAGCCTAAGGCGTAGGCAAACCATGTGGTTGACCAGGATGCCATGCATTTTGGTGTACTGTTTATCTATTTGTATATATATAGTGTGTGTGTGTGTGTGTGTGTGTGTGTGTGTGTGTGTGTATATATATATATATTTTGCATTTTAACTTTGAGTGCAGTAGTCCTGAGAGATCTGTTTAATTCTCTTGTTAGCTTTGCTTTCATGAGCATTTTTTTTTTAATACCCCTGCCACACTTTTACATTGTGCAGCCTCACAACAGTGCCTAATAACTGCAGTGGAAATATTGAGACATGATTTGCAACCAAGTCTGTGCCCCATCCCTCCAGCAGCCTTCATTCTGGGAAACTGAGATTGCAGGTTTTAAGTCATTTTTAGTAGCAGTGAGCAAGACATAGGCACCCTGCAGAATTCAAGCACTCCTGTGTAAAAGTAGATACATTTTAATAGTTTTGTAAAATTACATTTACATTTTAGCTTTTCCAGTGAGCAGAGCTCAACTTTTAATCTTGTTGTCACACTGTGTTTTTTGTTGATACAGTTTGGATTCAGAAGGATGGGGCTACGTTTGACAGTAGGAGTAACCAGTAGCAGGCTTTAAAAACAGCTAAAAGACTAAGGATTATTTTATCATTATGGATGTGCCATCGAAAAGAGCAGATGCTACAATTTTCAGAGATTGTTTTCTATTTCAGGCACTTTACTGAATTATTTAGTGTAAGAAGTGTAAGGAAACTAGCTGAATGCATGGGTAATGACAGTACATGATGACCAATGGTTATGATGAGAGCAAACTGCTGTAGTAGATGGATAGGCAAAAGAGAGACAAGCCACCACATATTTAGGGGCATTTTCCGATGCCATTGCGTACATACCTTGATGACATCAGCCATGCTTGTCATTGGGATGTAGGGCTTAAAAAAAAAGAAAACATCTAGCCATAGTATAGCAACCCCAGCTTCTCCACATCTCTGCCTCTCTTCCAGTGGTCTAATGGTCATATGTGAGTTTACAGTCCAATGGCCAAGAGATCTTTCTGTCTGAACCCCTAAGACTCAGAGGCAAAGGGGTGTGGTTGGGGTATCCCCAGTATGTGTTAGCCCCAAAAGAGTTATGGTGAAGCTAGAGGTCTGAAGTCAGTGGTAGAAGGCAAAAAAAATTATGTATTCAGCTAGCAAACACAGTCTTTCTGTGGAGTACTTTGACAAAGTCTGGCATTATACTCAGCTTCCAGTAAGGTGCTGTTTGACCTCTGCTTAAAAGGTCAGGTGAAAGTAATGTCTGGAATATGTAGCACTAAGTTCTCATCAGAAAAAGAAAAAAAAATGTAATGACTTGTAGCATGCTGCTTATACAGTGCCATGTTTTCAAGCAGGCAAAATAGTGGTGTGATAGTGATTTTGTAGCAGAACACATGGTTATTGCTGTCTGAAACTTTTGTAATGAAATCAGAAAGGAGTCTTTGATGATCATTTTTATATATGACAAAGATGCATTGGTTCATATACCTTTACTGCTGTGGTCTAATGTTTGTTGTTATGCTTAGTTTCCAGTGGGGGTCGCTGTTGTGTTGACCAACTTCTTAACATGCAGATTTCAGTTATCACCTGCAGCTATAGTACTTATTTGTAATTATTTCAGAAGAAATAGGAAAGATTTTATTAGCAGAGCAGTAACCTGTCCCCAGTTTAGTCTTGTGTACAGTACTGTACTTGTATATAAAACTGTGAATGTGTATTTATAGCAGGAATGGGCAGACTATGTGTATTCTTTATCTGAGGTTCACAAGTTCCAACATGTTTTTTTTCCCCTCCATCTCCTCTAGGGTGACTCTACCTGCACCCATTTGGCCAATTTATTCTGTAAGGGACAAGACACGGGCATTCCTAGTCTAACTAAGATTCTTATGGCCTTATTCTTATACTGATTATTACTAGCCAGGGAACGTAGTTAGGCTATTGTTTCCAGTATGATGCAAGTCTGGTGATCAGGAGCGGACCTGCTTCAGGTCCTGAGGAGTGGCCTACCCATCCATCCCACATGCAGCTTGCAGACACACAGTTGCTGTCTGGTCAAGAGGAGGAGGCATGAGTACTTCCATGTATGCTTCCACCTTTCCTGCAACTCTGAGGAGGAGAGCTCCACCCTGACAGCTCAAGTCTAAATCTTGCCACTGCAAGTGGGCAATACACTTACCACCACTAGTTGCTGCAAATGCTACAAGCCTGACAGCTTCCCTGCTGATGAGGATGAATGAGCTGGCATGAATTACTCAAGCTTATTCAGCCCCACAGAGTCTGTCAGACAGACATTCTGCTAACTGAAGACGGGCCATCCATGGTGTTCTCAGGGCTTCACTCCTGTCTGCCATGGTGTAGAATCAGGGTTTCAATAATCGTTTAAATAGCCATTTAGGTGATTTGCTTTTTTCTTATTTATGTAAGTGAAACAAATGGAAAGAGTTCTTGAAATTGTTGATAATCAAAATAACTGTACTTTACTGCAAAAGGTCCAGTAGCACAAAGTCTTCTGTAAATAAGTTTTGCAGGTATGTGCTTTCAGTCTAAGGGGAAATCATCACTATGTACTTTTATATGACACTTTGCTGGTTCACATCTGTGTTCCTACGGTTTATGAAATGGTGCAGAGACCCACCATAATTTCTCTAGCTTTGCTGCTCATTTTTCTCTCTTTTTCACTCCTGTTGTTTTTGATTGATAGATATTTGTGTACTTCCTTACAAATAAGAATTGTCTTTGGTAAGATTGCTTTCTGCAACTTGTGCAAGTTAATCATTTTTAAATGTATGAAACCTGTGTTTCTAATTACTATTAGTCAGTGTGGAAAATGATCATCTCCCTGTAATACAGAGGTTTTTAGTAGTAAAAATAAGTGACATGCGTCATGGTATGTGACACCTTATAGCTATCTCTTTGTTGTGTTTTTTTTTGTACAATTGAGTTTCATGGACATAGCTCACCCCTGCTACTGAAAAGAAATTAATGTCTGCTCATTGTCAGAGTGTGTGTGTGTGTGTGTGTGTGTGTGTGTGTGTGTGTGTGTGTGTGTGTGTGTGTGTGTGTGTGTGTATGTATATATGGGTTCCGTTCAGAAGCTCGAAATACTGAGATCTCGAATTTCAGTATTTCGAGCCCAAGAAGCCAAATCCACAGAACAGCGAAAGTTTAGAAGCACGAAATTCAAAACTTTGAATACCGGAGGTTTTGAATTTCGCACTTCTAAAGTTCCGCTATGGTCATGTATTCAGGTAAACGTGTGTGTGTGTGTGTGTGTGTGTGTTAAGGGGTTTGGGTAGGGGCTGTGGTGTGTGTCAGTGTGTTTTGTTGCTGTGATGTGTATGTACAAAGAGAAAGTAGCTTGTGTGGTGGTGTTTTGTGTGTGTTTGTATGTAGTGCGACCTTGGAATGAGAATATTTAAGTAGGAGGGGGGAGAAGGGGGTGTAGGCATGCCTCCCACATAACATATCTATTGCTATTTGCCAGAGACTCTCAAAAAGTCAAGTTAAGAGCAAAAAACATATTCTCATGGGAGAAAGTAAATCATGACTGATGAAATTGTAGAATTGAGTGCGGCATTAAGGAATGAGGAATAGGACACTTCTGGAAATGGAGTGCATGGTGGGGGTGCCGCCGCACTCTTCACCTTGAGTATTATTTCACCAAAGGCTGGGTCTCTTAATATCCTCACCCAAAGGCTCTCAGTAGTTAGGATTTAATGTAAGTAAAACAATCTCATTGATGCTGTAGGATGTACACAGGTCAGAATGTGGGTATGTTCAATGATTAGCAGATCGGATTAGGTCTGTCTAAACCCACGTGCACGGCCCTTGCTACTGTCATGATCCACGCTCTATCTTCTGTGGGAGCACAGGTGCTGCAGGTTGTCGTGGCCACTTGGAGAGAGAAAAAAACTGCATATACCCATACACAATACTTACAGTCTGTAGCTTAGTGTCACATTGCATAATGACCCACATCAGTAATTATACCTATATGCTCAGCTAATTGCTTGTCTTGTAGTTGCAATACCCAGACCAAGAAGAAGACTGAACAGAATACATATAGATTGTTAGTATCATGAAATCAACTGACATTTTCCAGTGATGGTGTTGAGATTCTGATCTCTGAATGGTAACTATACTTGACACATCATATGCACTGTTCTAAATTTGTCTGCAACTTCTTGCAGCTGCATTATAGGATAATTTGGAAAGCTTCTTTATTTTTAGTGTGGTTTGAAGTCCCTGCTTCTGTCATCAGAAACATGTTCAGTTGTGAATTCAGACGTATGAAATAACATTCATAAGTATGGGTCTGAAGGGCTTAAACCTGAAACTTGTTAAGATCCTCAGATGCTCTCAAATATGACTTTTTCCAGTATTTTACTTGTTTCTAGTGTGCATACTACCAGAATCTGTATCAGTTAATGCACCGGTCCTGAACCACATACAGTTTCTGCCTTTTGGTTTTAGGATTTTATGATTGTATTTTACTTTTAGCTTAATGTGGTGCTCCCTTTTGTTCATACTTTCAGGCTTTTAACTAGCTTACAGCCTTACATAGTGGTAACTAAAAATATGTCTATTTGCATGTGAGCAAATAGTGACACTAAAGTATGAAAGTCTGCTATAAAACCAGAAAATAAATTATACAGTTATACTTTTTTGCCTTTAATGGCCCTGGTTCTGTTCCATGCACCCTCTTGTGTATTTCTCTGTATGCATTCTTGAGCTGCTGTTTTTTAAACCGCAGAAACATTTTGTGGCACTCAGTACCACGATGTTTGCCTTTAACTTTAGTGCTCTGGAGTCAGCATTTCTTGTGTCTGACTTAAATGTTTGTTTCATACTTCCTGTCTTCACCCCCACCCCTGCCCGACCTTATAGTACTTTCCAGCCTGATGTGTTACTGAGGACTTGGGACTGAGTATAGCAGTGGAAATGGCCGATGCAGATTTCTCATAACTGAGTGAGTGCCAGTTTCTTTTTGCTTGATTGCGTGACTTTTGTTAACTTTATAATGACCCCTTGTGATGGTTAGTTTTGTGTTTTACGGGCAAGTTAGAGAAGCAAAAAGCAGCAAGAAATATTGTGATGTTACAAAAAATATACAAATCAGTGTTTTAATCTTTGACTCCATCGTCAGAGTAAATCATGCAAGGCGGTAAAGTATGGCAGGGAGTACACAAACAATAAAATAGAAATGAGCAGTTCAGTAAAGATACAGCTGAGTTTAATAAAGCAGACTAGAGCATCAGCTACAACTCTGAAATAAGTCGAGCCATTTTGGAATACATGCAAAGCAAGGAGCTGTCAGGGAATGAAAGAACGTTTTTCTCCACACATCTGTGCATTATGTATGAAGAAGGTACGTTTTATGCATGCAAGGTATAGTTACTAGCACTAAGCAGTTGTAGTGAAGCACTGAAAACAAAGAAGTGCACATAAATTTGATTTAATTCTAATTTCATACTGTCACCATTATATAGGACAGAGTTGGGTTTTATGCAGGAGGGAGTTCTTCTAACTACTGAAGCCATGATAAAAGTAGTGCTTGTTAAACCTGCTGAAGTAACAGCTGCAAGGTAAGGAGGCTGTTTTGAAGACTCAGGACTTGTACAGTCTGTTAATATGATAACAAGGCTATTGTTACAGTTTGAGGTTTCGAAGGACAGTGTTCAGTTTGTTGTGCACTTTGAGCTGTCTGAAGAACCTATAAAAACAAAATTGGATGTACCATTAAGCTTTAAAGTTTAAGAATACATAGTATTTAGGGGTTTGCCATCATATGGTTGACATGCACAATATCGAATAAGATATACTTGAATGCATGTACTTAAAGTCATTTGAGCATGAGAAGTCAACGTTTTGAGGTCTGTTGACTGGAGATTGTGGTACAGTGAGGATCAGGAAATTTCCACTTTTCCTCACTGTAGTGTGATCTCAGAGCTAGTATATATAATTTGCAGGGGGGTACTGGGGAGTGCAGGGGCTTGCCCTCCTGCAAAAACATAAGAAAAGTTAGGAAGGTGTGTCTGCTGCTGTGTTTACAATTGTACACTTAGTGGATTGGGGCTGTGTGACTGTTTCACATTAATATGGAAAACACGAAAAACAGAGAATGTTGACCATCAAGGTCTGTTAACATTCAACTTCTTTTACGTTCAGTAAATTGAAATGCAGCAATTAATATTGACTTTTTTCCTAAAATGTGTTCTGTGTTTCAGTAAAATGAAGGTAAACCATATTTAGGAACAGTGAAGTTTACAAGAGTGTAGACAGAATAGATATTAACATGCATGGTACAAATTGCAAGCATATCTTATTATTATAGATAATGTGTTAACGCACTGCTGGTTAAGAAACTACAAAATTGTGTGCATAAGTGCATGAGAAAATATGTATGCACTCACACAGAAGTAAGCAGTGCACAGCATGTGTGTAAGTTCAGTATGTTGAACACTTTATTAAAATCTAAGGTAAACAGTTTCATTCCGCTTAAATGTAGGCACACACATGTATATGAGTATGTCATCAAGCATCAAACATACACACCATTGACACGCACAGATTATTGAAGACAAACAACTGAACACCCACGCAGCTGACCACACAAATGAAACACACTCCATCTCACACCTGTGCCATACAGTACACCTGTCCTTACCTAAAACTACCTCATTCTAATGCTCAAAAGAAACATACAAGTGCACACGCACATACACAAACAAAATACACATAACTCAACCTGAGGTTTAGGAAGCTGATAACATCCAAAAGCATCAATATATTTTATCAGTTTTCTAACAATTGCCACTGAAGGCAAGCATACACCACTCAAATCAAAACTAAAAAAAGAAAAAAAAAAGATTTACGTGGAGCGCTTTGCCCCCAACCCATCCCCCTATTGTGGGGCTTTGCTCTTGCATCCCGTGACTTATGTATACTAGCTGCACAGTCACACAACTGTGGCTGTAGTGAATTCTCCACTACAGTCAGATAGTTGATGAAACCCAACTTGACTGTAACAGCTCTCAGTGAAAAAGGACAGTCTGTATGGTCAGAGAACTCTGTGACTACAAACACACACATGTGCGCACACACTCAGAGATATGTGCATATAGTGGATGTAAAAAGTATACACACACCCTGTTAAAATGCCAGGTTTTTGTGATGTAAAAAATGAGACCACAATAAATTATTTCTAAACTTTTCCCACCTTTAATATGATCTATACCCTGTACAATTCAATTGAAAAACAAACAAATCTGTTAGGGGAAAAATATAAAAAATAAAAAACATACAGTAAGCTGGTTGCATAAGTGTGCACACCCTTAAACTAATACTTTGTTGAAGCACCTTTTGATTTAATTACAGCATTCAGTCTTCTTAGGTACACACCTGCCATCAATTAAAGAGACTCTGATTAACCCCAAATAAAGTTCAGCTGTCCTAGTAGGATTTTCCTGACATTTACTTAGTTGCCTGCTACAGCAAAAGCCATGGTTCACAGAGAGCTTACAAAGCATCAAAGGGATCTCATTGGTGAAAGGTATCAGTCAGGAGAAGGGTACAAAAAATTTCCACAGCATTGGGTATACCATGGAACACAGTGAAGACAGTCATCAAAAAGTGGAGAAAATATTGGACAACAGTGACTTTGCAAAGAACTGGATGTCCCTCCAAAATTGATGAAAAGACGAGACGAAAACTGGTCATGGAGGCTGCCAGGAGACCTACAGGAACACTGAAGGAGCTGCAGGAATTTCTGGCAAGTACTGGTTGTGTACTACATGTGACAACAATCTTCCATATTTTCCATATGGCTGGACTATGGGATAGGGTTGCAAGACGGAAGCATTTTTTTACACAGAAAAACATCCAGGCCAGGCTAAAATTTGCAAAAACAATACATCAGGTTTCCCAAAAGCATGCGGGAAAATGTCTTATGGTCTGATGAGACCAAGGTTGAAGTTTTTGGCCACAATTCCAAAAGGTACGTTTGACACAAAAACAACACTTTGCATTACCAAAAGAAAACCATCCCCACGGTGAAGCATGGTGGTGGCAGTATCACGCTTGTTTGGGTTGCTCTTCTTCAGCAATAACGGGTGCTTTAGTCAAGGTGGAGGGAATTATGAACAGTTCAAAATACCAGTCATTTTTGGCCCAAAACCTTCAGGCATCTGCTAGAAAGCTGAAAATGAAGAGGAATTTCACCTTTCAACATGACAATGACCCCAAGCATACATCCAAATCAACAAAAGAATCACTTCACCAGAAGAAAATTTAAGTTTTGGAATGGTCCAGCCAGAGCCCAGACCTAAATCCAATAGAAATTCTGTGGGGTGACCTGAAGAGGGCTGTGCACAAGAGTAGGCAAATATTGCTAAGGCAAGATGTGCCATGCTGATAGACTCCTACCCAAGAAGTCTGAATGCTGTTATTAAATCAAAAGGTGCTTCAACAAAGTATTAGTTTAAGGGTGTGGACACATGCAGCCAGCTTATTGGACTTTTTTAAAATTATTTTATATTGTTTCCCCTAACAGATTTGTTTGTATTTCAATTGAATTTTACAGGTTATAGGTTACATTAAAGGTGGGAAAAGTTTTGAAATGATTTAATGTGGTCTCATTTTTTATATCACAAAAACCTGGCATTTTAACAGGGGTGTATACACTTTTTATATCCACTTTATATTAAAATATATAATATAAATAAATATTCAGTTCTGTAAATATTGCAGCAACATAGTAAAAGTATCAAAACCAACTTTAAAATTCTGTTTTAAAAGCTTAAGTTGCAGAGTGTTTAAGAAACAAGATCCTGTACTGTTTTAAGTTTTTAAATGTAAAGGACATGTAGAGGTTGTGACAAAATTTCTTATGACCTTACATGATGCGATATACTGAGTCAAAAGCAGAAAGACGTTTGTAAGCCCTGCTTTAATATCTGTTGGAAAGGTTAAAGTCGTTAAAATGTCTAACTTGCATTATCACTTTTCCATGTGTGCATTATTTACAGAGACTTATCATCTTGCCAGTCTTCTCAGTCATGTGATGAAAGTGGAACATCAGTGGAAGGCATGTTTCATAATCCTGTGTGGAGTAATATTGTTAATGAGTTATTCTTAATGGATTGTGAGTATTCAGACCAGAAGTAAGGCTGTCCTGTTAAGGAATAAGACATTGTTTTACTATTGATGTAAGTATTTTTGTCATCTCATAGGTTCATAGGTTAGTACTAGGCTAACTGCCCTTGCAAGCCATTTTAAGCCTGGACAATTATCCCTTGTGAAACTCAAACCCTGCACCTTGTGTTTGTAAGGAAAACACCTTAACCAGTAGGCCACCCTGCCAACTGTTAAATTTTGCATTTATGATATTCTGTCTTAATAGCATATCCATCATCACATGTCTGTGACTCAGCAGGTAGCAAGATTACCTTTGATGCTGAAAAACCAAAGGATTGTGAGTTCTATTCCCACAAGTGCTGAAATTCATTTCCTGGTACTGCATCATAAGGGGGCACTGCATTTCCTGAGAGTGCTATCCTTTGGGTGAGATGTTAAACTGAGGTCCCATTTACCTGCGTTAGTGGTAGCTCAGGTGTATGTAAAAGATCCCATGGCACTTATTGAAAAGAATAGGGGGAGGGTTATTTTATTTCTCATAAACATTTTTAGTATATGTAACTAATTGTTTTCATTTATAACACATCACCATTTTCTTTCTTGTACTTTTAATTCAAAGCATTTGTCTTTTAAGTAATATTCCTCCATTACCCCCACCCTATTCTCCACAGTCTTTTTTTCCTCCTGTTACTTCTTCATGCTTTCCAGTTATCCAGTCTATCTGCTCTTCCTTCCTCCCTTGGACTTTTCTCCATGTAAGCTGGGAACGGACTGGATCTTAAGGGCATCAGCGAGAGGAGGTTGTGCTGGCAACTGCTTCTGCTACTGAGGGGGTAATGTTATAACGTACTGTTATTTCCTCCCCCTCCCCTGTGTTTGTTGACATATGCCCAAAGGGTACTTCCCTCTGTGGACCTCACCTTCCCTCATAAAGCAGCTTCAACAGATGCCTTCCCCTCCAGGATGGCAGCACCCATCCCTGTCTGCCAGTGCCTCAGGCGCCCAAGCTGCTAACTGAGCAGGGTCGCCTGGACTGTCATAAGGGTTGTATCCTTCTGTGGCACTGGTCACAAACACAGTCTTAATTTCTATAATGTTATATTACAGTCCCACAATTTATTATATAGTAACCCTTCACACCTACAATTACATATGTTCCACATTGCCCCATTACAATTTTTCCATTTTTCCTCTCAACTCCTTCATATTTTTATATTTACCATATAATAACATATCCATATTTACTTCTTTAAAACACTCATTTGCATATTCCTCTTTAAATTTGTTCCAGCATTATTTCATTCATTTACAGACTTTTAAAGCATGTTCCATTGTTTCTTCTATATTACATATTTTGAATATCCTCCCAGCCTGTAGCTTATACTTCATTTGTCCCTTTTATGGTAACTTAGATAATACTAATTTCCATAAAGTCACTTATTTTTTCTTCCTTTTCAAATATTTTCTGTCTCTCTTATGTACACTTTCTTCTTTCTCTAAATGTTCCCATAGCCTCACATAGTATTTCCACATCACATTCTTATACTACTCCTTTATTTTTGTTCTTTCAAAAACTATCCTATACTTCCATATGTTCATTTTACTTTTATATTCTTGCATTTACTGCTGAAACACTAACTGTTCTTATTTTTTCACAATATTTCCCCTTCCACATCTCTTCCTTCTCCACTTTCATTTATAAGCAGTATGAATTTAGTGATGCCAAGTAAAGTTTTACTGTAACTAAATGCACTCTTCTTCCTTCCTTTTTTTCACAATATAATACTGGATTCATTTCTGATCCCTTGTAACTCCAAACACTGTTTCCAATAATTGATTTTCTTTACATGATGGGGAAACAAACACCTCTGACATAATATCATTTTCCTAAAATATGAGCATGAACTAAGCATGCTTTCTTTGTAAATGATATTTTGAAATCTTTCCAAATTACCTCAATAGTCTTAACTTCCTCTAAAACCTCTTTCCACTGCTTTTTACTCATGACTTGCTTCCCAAATCTCCCCCAACATACTTAACTCTTGTCTTGTAAGAGTAAGATAAACTACTCATATTTTTATGTCTACTAAACCTTCACACTTCTGTTTACGTAACTTCATTCTGATTTCTCTTAACTTTTGTCTATCACCATCAAACTTTCTTCATCCACCCTTTATTTTTTGTAATAATTATCTACGCACACCAAACATCCTTTCACTAATGCCCATCTTTCTTCCTGTAATTCTTCACTACTACATTCATTACTACAGTATTCTTTACTAAAGTGAATAAAAACCCACTTATTAGGCACCCTTGCTTTACTTGTTTGTGCACTTTTATTATCTTTCTTATCCAACAATTCATTAACTCTGTTCCAAGTATTGTCATAAACCATTTTAAATACTCATATTATTTGCAGTGTTATTTCCTTACTCAAGTTGGCTGCGCAGTGGTGCAGTGGTAGTGTTGTCACCTCACAGCAAGAGGTTATCCGGTTCGATTCTCGGCTGGGGTGCCTTCTGTGCGGAGTCTGCATATACTCCTTGTGTTCATGTGGGTTTCCTCCCATGTTACAAAGACATGCATCTGGAGTGTTTCTCTCCGGGCCTCTGCTGAAAATTGGCTTCATTCCAAGTCAGACTTTCCCAGTTAAAAAATGTTAAATAAATAATTAAAATAAATAACCAGTACTTGCTGCATGCTATCAAAACCTTTCTGCACATCACACAGTGCCACCTTGCCCTTCCCTTTTTTTCACATTAGACTAAACCACTTTCTTCATAATTAACAACATATCTTTTACTTGCTTCTTTTTTGTTCCATATACTCCATAATACATTGTTCCCCCATAAGTCTGCTTAACCTTTCCACAGCACTTTCCTAAAATTTCATAATCAGTGTTCCCCCAAAGTTATCCTTCTGCAATCCTTGATATTGTTTCTTTCATCTTTTTGTTTTCTTTAAATAAACTTTATTACTTTCTTACATAGTCCTCACTATTCCTTCAGCTAACCACTCATTTATTATGCTCAAAATAATGCTTTCTTGATCTCTCTAGTATTCCAATAAAACCCATATACTATCCTAGCTGGCCCTTGCATACTACTATCTTTAAAATTACTTAATACTTTCTCTAACTCCTCTTTAATCTGTTTTTTTTTTTCTTTTTTTAATTCTTATTTTCTTCTTCCTTTAGCTTAAAAAATTCCTTTCTTGAGCTCTCCAGTATTCCAATAAGGGTTCCTATTAGAAGACCAAAGACGCATTCTGTCGAATACATCTTGGTCGAACTTTATATGTCGAAAACGCAGAATGCCAAAGCGGCTTGTCAGCGAATTCTTTCCCTGGGAAGGAAGTCGCTTGGCCACTTCCGTCACTTTGCTGTTTTCGGCACTGTAGTGCGATCTCAGAGTTGGTATATTTAAGTAGTGGAGGGGTGTGGGGGGCACAGCCCCTCAATTAAAATAGTGTTTAGTGTGGGTTTTTTTTTTTTTTTTGGGAACAGCGATTTTCTTTTTCTCTGGGAAAAAAAATCACTGTTCTGGCTGTTCGCTCTTTTGTGTTTTCATTGTTTTGTGGTCGGTATAACAGCGTTCGATTGTTTGATCGTTCGCTGTTATAATGTAGACCCTCCAATAAAACCTGTATACTATCCCAGCTGGCCCTTACGCACTACTATCTTTAACATAACTTAATACTTTCTCTAACTCCTCTTTAATCTCTTTTTCCAAATTCATATTTTCCTCTTCTTTTACCTCCGGTACTTTCCATCTTCACTTATTGTTTTCCTTACCATTCTCATACAGCTTCTCCACTACTTGCAATATTTCTTCCTGACTCTTTTCTGTTATTCTTGTTCATTTTTCATTCTTTCCATTTTCCCTTCTTTATTTATTTATTTATTGCATTTGTTTACTGGGAAACTCCACTGGGCCTAAAAGAGCCAATTTTCAGTGGAAGCCTGGGGAGAAAAGCTCCAACAAGAACATCGATACAGAAAATATTAAACATTAATTGGTACAAAAGTAAAATACAGTGTTACAGATAGTGGTTACATTAATCTAGTCAGAATATATACGTAACAAACAAAACAAAGACTCTTTGCACCAAAGGCAAGCGCCCAGTCTGGTGGACCCCAGCCATTAACAAGCTCTACAATAAACGGAGAAAGGTACTACAAGATAGAGCAAAATCCTTAAAAGGGAAGACACCCTTGATCACTATAAGTAAAAAACTACGATCGCTCATAAAATCATCCAAGGCAAATTTTGAAAGAAAAGTCGCTAAGGACTCAAAAGACAATCATAAGGCCTTTTTTAGCTATGTTAGAAACCTGGGGGGAAACTCCCAGATATGCTCAGAATTAGTTCAAAATGACGTAAAAATCACTGAACCAACAGACATTGCCAACATACTGGCTGGCAGGTTCAGTGCAAATTTCTCCCCTCCCTCCCCCTCAAAAGGAGAGATATCTATCCCAGCGGATTGTAGCCTCCCACACATCTCAAATGCTCAGGTGAAAACTGCTCTCTCCAAGACAAAAAACACAGCATCTATGGGGCCAGATGGTGTCCTCGGTTGTGTGCTCCAAGAACTCAATGAGGAATTAAACCCGCTGTTAGGGCAGCTGTTTAATCTTAGCCTCACCTCAGGATACGTACCCAAGGAGTGGCGTACAGCAACTGTGGTCCCACTTCACAAAGGCGGTGCCTCCACTGACCCTGGTAATTACTGCCCCATCAGCTTGACAAGCCTAGTCTGCAAAGCTATGGAGAGGATCATAATGGAACTCATAAATAAAGACATAGGGGACTTATAGACATTGGATCCAACCCAGTTTGGCTTTGCCAAGGGCAGATCATGCCTTTTAAACTTGGTTGATTTTTTTGAAACAGTCACCAAGGCCATTGATGAGGGCAAGGCAGTCCACACAGCCTACCTTGACCTTGCAAAAGCTTTCGACACAATACCCCACTCGGGTATCATAGAAAAACTCACCAACTTAAATGTAAACCCATACGTCACAAGATGGGTTGCAAACTGGCTAAGTGACAGAACCCACAGGGTCAGAGTGGCTGGTGCCATGTCAGACTCCAAGCTGGTCACAAGTGGTGTCCCACAGGGCTCAGTCCTAGGCCCCCTCTTGTTCGGCATCTACTTTTCAGAAGTTCAGGCAAACACAGGAGGATTATGGCTAAGTTTGCAGATGACTGCAAACTGGGCGCCATAGTTGAAAACACATCAGACACAGATATCCTCCAAAAGGGTCTCATAGAAACGGATAACTGGTGCCAGAGCCAGGGCCTAAAGTTAAACGCCAAAAAATGCATAGTCATACCCTTCGGGAAAAACAAGGTTACCCCTAGCTACCATATAGGTGGCAATCCACTAAGCACAGAAGAGGTTATCAGGGATCTGGGGACCCAGGTTGACAGTAACCTTTCATTTGACACCCACGTTGCCAAGGTAGTTAGGAAAACCTTCTACATTGCCCACCTGATCATGAAGGGATTCACATCTAGATCAAGGGAGGTCATTGTTCCCCTGTACTCATCACTCATCAGACCAATGATTGAGTACAATGCCCCATTCGGAATGTATCTTACCCGACACCTGCAGCAATTGGAAAGGCCCCAAAAGTTCCTCACCAAAAGGATAAAGGGTCTCAAAAATTATGTCTTATGCTGCCCGACTGAAGGAACTCCAGCTCTATTCAGTCGCATACCGTCTGCTCAGAGGTGACCTGTGCCTAACATACAAGGCCATGTCAAACCCGGAACTGATGGACATGCTCCACCTCAAAAAATCTAAATCCACAAGAAATACAAGAGGAAGAGACTTAAACCTTAACACAGTTATAAATAGGACGTGCTGGAGGGACAGATTCATCACCCAGAGACTCCCTATGCTGTGGAACAAAATCCCGGTACATGTGAGGCAGAGCACCTCGCTGGCCCTGTTCAAGAGAAATCTTGACCAATGGATGGGAGATCGCAGGTTTACCTCGGGGATCACCTCAGTGTCACTGCTGGACAGAGGCACGGTAAACTAACTGGCACAGTACCTTTCAAACTTAAGGGGTGGTGAAAGCCACAAAACTTTGGGCTAGGCTTATAAATGCCCTAGGGCAGATAGCCTAGTATGAACCTATGAAACTATAAAAGCAGGAATTTTGTTGGTTGCCAGATGAATTCAAAGAGGTATAAGCAGAGGTATATTAATCAGCATGATTGTACCAGTATCAACAAGTGATAAAAAATAATAATTAAGGAGAAAATGTCGTCAGTCAGTGGCAAAAAACATAATATAAGAAGGATGAGGTTAAGTTATAGAGCAGGTTCATAGCCAGGAAGAGTTGAGATGATTTTTCAGTATTTATTTGAAGGTGGTGGTGCTGCCTGTGTTTCTTCTAGAAGCTGGGAGTGAGTTCCATCATTTGTCGGTGGTGAAGGAATAGAGGAGTTGACCAGCAGGTAAGTTGGGCTTTTCTGCTTTTAGAAGTAAATGATTTTCAGATCTTAGTTGCCTGCTGGGTTGGTATTGGGTGAGTAGTGTTGAGAGAGCAGGACAGTCTGCAGGTCTGTAGATTACTTTGTGGATTGTAGTTAGTTGGGTGAATGAGAGATGGTGGGGGAGTTCCGGCCAACCTAATTGTTTCAGTGAGTTACAGTGGTGGGATGAGAATTTGGTCTTGGTAGCAAATTTGGCTATTCTGTTGTAACATATTTCAGTCTGGATTTTGCAGAATTTTGGATATCAGTGAGGAGAGGGACACAATAAAAGAGAGAGGGTAATAAAAAGGTGGTTGCAAGGATTTGTGTAGTAGAGGGGCTAAGAAAGTGTTGGTGCCTGTAAAGCATACCAATCTTTTGGTGTGTTTTTATGATATTGTTTATGTGTAGGTCAAAGTTAATGTTTTCATCTATAATAATGCCTTGTAATTGAGTGTGTGGGACAACTTCTATAGTGGTATTGTCTTTGGCTTGTATAGAGAAGAGTTTTTTTTTTATCTAGGGGAGTGGTTTTCTTAGGGCTAAAAAGTAGTAGTGTATTTATTTATTTATTTATTTTGGATTTAGGTTAAGATGATTAAGCATCCAAGATTCAGAAGAGGTGAGGGCATTCTGGGTGATTTGCTGGAGTTCAAAGCTGGAATTTGCAGTGCATATTATTGTAGTGTCATCAGCATACTGAATTACTGAACATTGTGGGAGAGTGGTGTGAAAGTTGTTAATAAAAAACAAGTAATCTCTGTGGTATCCCCGAAGTCTCAAAACAACCCACTAAAGTGTAGTGGGTATTAAAACAAAACAGTGTAAGAAACTTCTCTGTGTGGAAGATTTTCAGTCCATATATTTCTAGTTAATCACTGTATATTTATCAGATCAGACAATAGTAGTAGAAGTAGCGAACGTAAACTCGTCAAGTCAAAAAGTAATAATAGAAAATGTATAATTCTACAGTCGAAAATCCTTTATTAAGGATTTTCGACTTTAAACAGACTGCCTGCCTTGCTTGGATTACTTTCGAATACTTAGTAATGCTGTAGAATTATATATTTTCTATTATTATTAAATTATTAATGTCATCAGTATGTTGGCCATGTACATGCTTACTAAACAGCTTCATAAGCATGTGTGATAGGAGGCGGTATTGAGAAAATAATTTTAGAATTAAAGCATACCTGAAAATGGTTATTGATCTCCAAAACAGGTACAGCTGGGAGGACTGCTTCCCCAGTTAGTATATTTTCAGCAGCTTAAATGCAGATTTTTGTACAGTGATTCTACCTCCTGCCCATTTTTCTAGAAGTGACCAAAAACATCTGTCCTATCTTAGGTACTGCATACAGTTCACTTACTGTAGTTGTTGTTGTTGTTGTTGTCTTTCAGCTTTTCCTGGTCAGGGGTCACCACAGCGGAACTCCGGTCCGCTAATGATTGGCAGTAGATTTTGACGAATGCCAAGGTGCCAGCTCGACGTTCAACCTTCAACTAAGGCACGTCCATTTACGCATGTCTTTAGAACGCCCACCCAACTGCAGGGAGGACATGCAGACTCCACAAAGAAGGCACTCCCCACACTCCAGCCAAGAATCGAACGGGAGAACCTCTTGCTGTGAGGCAACAACGCTACCGCTGCACCACCGCAGATGTTAGTTCACTTACTATAGTAACCTTCTTATATTTTACAGCAACTTCTCATTTCATGCTGAGTAGTAATGCCAGCAGTGTTTTTACTCCTTTTCTGCCACTAATATTGTTTACTTTTAATGTCTCTTTTCATTTCAGTATTTTGCTTTTCTTTTTCACTTCTTCTTTTTCTGTCTCATAGTTAACACCCTTGTTTTGTTGCATCTTACTGCTCTTGTCTGTCTCAACTGAAAACTACAAACCTTTTGAGCATTTATTTTACTGCTATTGGTTTTCCTTTCATTACTTTAATTTTTTCACAAAAAAAAAATCACTTTCTAAATTGTTGTAGCCAGTTTTAGCAAACCTGATATTTTTTCAGCATCTGTTATCTGTTGACTGTCTTCTACATTTTTGTTCATTTCAGTTTTTCCAGGTTAAAATACTGCTTCACATACCTCTCGGCATCTTAGTGTAAGAAGTCTGACAAAGCCACGAATAATGGTGGAACAAAGGCCCAAAAATAGGGGCAGACTTTAAGTATTGCACTTTAACTTGGAAAGTTGATAGAGTAACAGGACTTGTGTTAGTGTGCATTTTTTGAAGGATATGAAGTCAGAAACTCAAATGTATGCCATTCTTTAGTAACTTCATCCCTCAGTGATTTGCTAGAAAATCACACATTTTATGAGGAACAGACCAAAAATATGAGACAAAAGTCTGGATAGTTGAGAGGTATGCTGTTACAGGTTCCATACACAAACATTTCGTCAGCCATTTCTATTTGTCTTGCATTCTTGGTATTTTCCATTTTCTTTGTCCCTCAATAAAGAACAGTCATTATCTGTAATTTTTCCATAAAAATACTGAACATCTGTTTCTTTTTAAGCATTCCTTTTTGAATATACCCATTCTGTAAGAGCTCACATGTCTCTGCTTTAGCTTGCTCTGTAATGTTCTGGATTACCTCATTTATGTCTGCACTTTGGCCATGATGCACAGAGAGATGCAGTTTTCCACACCCAAATGCATTATATTAGGCAGATTTTTCACTCTTTCCTCCTCTTCCCCAGTTTTACTTTCATTCCCACCTCCCACACCCCCTTGCAAAACATATTTTTCACTGCTGTAGTATCAGATAAAATAAAAAAATGTTTAAAGTATTTAAATCCCACTGCTTGTTTATGCCTTCATTTTTATTAACACACATATGAAATGCCAAGGCTTTCATTAAATGAATAATTGTAAAGATCCCCCATGTTTGAGTAACCTGTCCAAAAAGCATTTCCAGTAGAATTATAATTCTAGAAGACATGTCATAAGTAGTTTCAGTACCTGCACATATCATAGGAAACAAGTCAGTACTTTTGAAATATAACAAGAAAAAACATTCTTTGAATAAGATAACGACCTGTGGACCTTCCTTCCCTTTCCTGTCCTGTAAGGTTCACATTGATTGAGTTTGCCAGCTGATCCACACTCTAGAAAACCTCAGCTTATTTGGGGCACTTTTGTTTATATCTCACTGTGCTTCTACTGTAACACTCTGCACTACTTTTCCATTTGTCGGCTGTACTACTTCATGTTTCCGTTACAAGTCATCTGCTTTCCTTGCTTTCAGTTTTGAATCTGCCTGTTTGGTTTCTGGTATCCACTATCCTCTTGGATGATCCTTAAGTCCAGATTCCTCCAACACTAAGACAGTATGCTATGGTTACCATAAACCACAGGTTCCATTCTGAATAAGGTATTTCACAGGTATCTATAGCATTTTCACTTCCTCTGTAGCTTTGTTTACTGCCCCCTCCCATGGTTTCTTTATTGCCACTACTTTCATGTGTCCCTCTTCAGCTTCTGAAATTTCAAGTGAAGGTTGATTACTTCATGTTAATGATAGTACCTTAGAATTAGTTTTCTTAGCCTTTGGTTATACTCCAAAAATCACTCCTTTACTTTTCTCCAGCAAAACCTTACCCACTCCCCATGAGTGGACTGTGTGGGATAGGAATTTCCTTGTGTCCTGGACAAATCCCCCCTAGTCTTTATATATATATATATTGTGTCAGATCTCCTTTGACAACAAGCCATAGGCCTCTACTGAGACCAACGTGGGCAACAAAATGTAAAATAAATCAAATAAGTAAAGCTGTTAGCCATTTGTGTTTGTTGTCATACACACAGTTTTGTTCAGATAGTACTAGAATTTGTTTTTTGAAAGGAGTATTTCATCTCAGATTAACTGTGTGCCCATGGTCACTTTCATGAAACTTCAACATCATGCTGGAAAAGTTGACATTACCCCTCACCCCTTCAAAGGTCCGTAGGTGTCTACTAGGCTAATGACAACTAGGCCCTTTTTGAGCCTAACCATGCAAGTTCTGGTACCCTTGATAAGTATAAGCAGGGGCTTAGGAAATGAAACATTAACAGGATGAGGCCTAGAAAATGAACCATTTACAGGCTGCTTGTGTCCATTAAAGACATGGGTGCCAAACCAGGGCTGACTTTCCAGTTCCCCATCCAATTGTTCAAGTTACACTTGAATTGGGTTAGGGAGGAACTCTGCTTCATGGGAAGGGGGATCCTTTTCCAGAGAAGGGTTAGTCTCTTGGAAACATACCAATCTCTTCAGCAAGTAATATTTATATCACAGGCAAGGTTTAAGTCTTTAGAATGGGGAATTCTGGTGTTTGTTTTGCAGATATGCAGGAGGCCGATCAGGCTGGCGTCTGACAATGCCTTGTATATGAAGCATAGATTTCCCCTCAACAGCCTGTAGGAGACAGAATAAAAGGACAGGGCTTTTAGGTGGTCTGCACAGGCATGTTACTTATGCCCTGTATTCTTTTAATGAGGAACAGCTGTTGATATTCCCTTTGTTGCATGTGCCTGGTTAGGTACATACCAAAGGGTGCATTGTACTCAATGATCGGTATGATGAGTGCTGAATATAGTGGAACAGTGACCTCCTTGGACCTAGATGCCATACCTTTCTTTATAAGTTGCACAACATAGAATAAGTTTTCTCACTAATGTAGACACTTGATGGTCAAAGGCCAGATTACTGTATCCCCAAGTCCTTGACTACTGGATCGTCTCTTAGGTTGTGTTGTCAATATGATAGTTACTAGGGGTGGATGACTTCCTGAAGGAAACTATTTTGCATTTCTTGGCATGTAGTTTCAGTTCATGGCTCGGACACATTATTTGTCTGTGTTGACCCTTCCTGGAGAACATTAGTGTCAGTGGGGGATTCTATGATTGCTCCTAATTTGCAATCATCTGCAAATTTGGTCAGCCAGAGGCCCTTCACATTAGCTTCAGAGATGTAAATGACAAAAAGAAATGTAAATGACAAAAAGCAGTGGTCCCAGGAACATAAATGTATTCTCCTTGGTGGAAATGGATACAGTACATTTGACATTGAGTCATTACTTACCTGCCACTAGACCCCTCCCATACACACATTCAACTTCCCCATGGTGAGTATTGAACCTCCTTCCAGTCTTGTCACAAGTGCCATAGTAGAATTCTGTCCTGTAAAGATCTGACATGATCTGCTACATACTCCTATTTTAATGCCATTAAGACTCTGAAAGCAGGTCTTAGTTATATTGGCAAGAGTCACCTTTCCCAGGTTGCATCTCCTCCCCTTTGCCTGTAATTCTGCATGTTTCCCACTGCCTGCCCTTCATACCTCTCAACTGTCCAGATTTTTGTCTATTATTTTTGGTTTCTTTCTCAAAAAATTGCATTTTTTTGGCAAATTATTAAGGACTGAAGCCATAAAATAATGAATGACATTTGAGTTTCAGACCTCATATCCTTCATAAAATTCATGCTAATGCAAAAACCTGTTGGCCTTCCAGCATTCTAAGTTTGCAAGAGCAACATTTAAAACTTGTTCCAATTTTTGGGCCTTTGTCCCCCCCATTATTTATGACTTTGCCCAGATTTATTGCTAAGAGGTTGAGAAGTATGCTTTCCCGATCTGTTTTTGCCCCTCATCCAACTTGCACAGAGAAAATGCATAAGGCTACCGGTTTGTGTCTTGTTTAAAAAAAGTTTTCACTTTCACAATTTTCTTCTTCAGATCACTTTGCTGATCACTGAATCACTCATTCACCTTCACAGTAATGTCCATGTCAGAGCATTCCTTTTATTTACTTGTAAGAGTTTGAGCAATTGCTACCTCCTCTACGGGTCTATATTAGAACATCAAATGTTTCATAGTTCGAATCACTAAAGGTCGACCCTTAATGATCATACTATGAAAACATTGAATGTTCGTAAAAAGAAAAAATAAATAAAGGGTGTAGACAGGGGGGCAAACCCCCCTGCACCCCTCACCCCCCCCACTACTTAAATATACCAACTCCGAGACCACACTACATTGAAGTAAACAGAAATCTCCCCTTACGGAGATTTCCATTTACCTGTTTGATGTTCTGCACTTTCACTGTTCTCGTGTCGACAATGTCAAATTCGACATTGTCGGCTTTCGAAAATGTAATATAGACCCTCCTCTACTACAAGGCCATAGCCCTGTCATCTGCCTTTGCAGCCCTCATGCCACCTTAGAATTTTTTCTTGCCTCTTTTATCTTTATTTTAGTGTCTTACTATTTCTGGCTGCATTTTCTGTGGGAGTAGTTGTTTTTATGTATCTCAAGATCTGAAGTGGTAGTTGGCCTGAGGTTTTAGTTTGCTGCTTCATTTTTCAGCTTTTCTACATTGTACATTGATATGTTTAACTGTTCTGGTTGGTTCCACACTGCTGGAGTTTAACTACAATTCATTTTAAAAAGGTGTCTAAGCAAGCAGGTTTTGAGAAGTATGATTCTTGTAGGTGTAAAATCCTTTCGCAAGATAGACATGATTTGTGCAGGGTGTGTTTGTTCCCACAACATATTTAAGGGTAAGTGACAAACACAGTTTAATAGAATAAACATATAGTGTTAAAAGGTTTGATGCTTAAAAAGGGTGCAATCCCTGCTATGCAATCTTCCTCTTGGGTGCCTTAGGACTCTTCAGCAACAGACTTTTCTAAGTCCAAATCAAGGGACAAGGACAAGACCTTGTAAAAGAGGTTCAGCTCAGACAGATAACACTCTTGTCAGGAATCTTCTCCTATCCCTCACAAACAGGGATATGACAGTGATGTGATGCTTGATGAAGCTGAAGTGTCCAAACTGGTAGTGAGTTTTCCACCCAAATTTTCAATACAGGACAGTGTTTCTTCACTTTTGGCGGCAGATGTGGCTAGACTTGACCTTTCTTGACTTCTTTCTTCCAGAATGTTCAGGTCTGTTTCTTCCCATATGGGAAAAAGATGAGGTTCTGTTATTCAGTTCCAGGTAGAGATGAGGTTAGTGAGCAGTCTGCAGGTACCAAAGCCGGCATAGGTCGATGCTTCCATGTTGACATTGCCATCGGTGTTGGTGGGGTGAGCATCATATGCTTGGTCCTCTGTAAGGTAGAGATGATTTTAACTGCCCCATCATTGTTGCAGCCCATTCTGCATGGGTCTGTGTCAGCATTAGTGTTAGCCCTAGCTTCAGCCCGTGACACACTGTTACTTTCACCTGAGCCTTCCCCATCATCTTAACATGGAGTCAGCATATTGGTTGGCTAATGTTGAGGGCCTGGTATGTGTTTGCTTCTTCATTTTCATCTTTGGAACTTTTTCTCACTGAAGGTGGGAAATAAGCTTTTGAATATGAGGAACATATTGATTCCTCCTTGAAATCCCCAACAGCAGATACTGACAGTGAAGACACAAGAGATTTCCCAGCTTTATTCTCATAAGATACATCAAATTTTGGAAAATACTGGAAATGATGTAGAAGTGAAGTGTGGCCAACAGACCTCCATCATCTCTAGAGAAATGTCTTGCAATAAGTTTTCTGATCTCCCATCAGTATCCTGTATAGTTTTCCTCATGGACAAAATGGTTGCTGTTATCAGAGAGGCATGTAGAGAGCCTGATGTCATGTAATGTGTTCCTAACAGACCAGACAGCATCCTTTGTCCTTCTAAGGATCAGAACTCTTGGTTCTAGATTGGTCAATGATTCCATTATTATCATGGTGGCCCTCAAAGAGGCTCTCACTTGGGTTGCTAGTTGGCAGACACAGAGAGAGAGAAAGAATCCAGAAAAAAGTCTCTCACTTCTCAGACCTGGAGAGTTTACTTCCCCATATGAGGATTCGGCTGCTGGACTACTTTTGGAAGTGAACATATGCATTCTGTTCTTTTTCTGTCATGGTGGTTTATCTATCTCATATGTTATACCTTGTGAGCTTGTGAGTATGCTGTCAGAGTCACTGGAGAAGTTGTGATGCTGAGCTGAAGTCAAAACTGTCCTCTCCAGTAACATCCTTTTTGACTATTTTTAACATTACAATGGGCCTGACTTGCAGTGCTCTGAATGGTCCAGGAAGGACAGAGGTTGTTAGGATCATAATACACCACTACACCAAATTACACCATGCATCTTCCTTGAGAATTTCAGAGTTTCCTTTCAGAAATGCCCCTTTTGATGGAACTGAGATGTTCGGTCCCAAAGACAAAGAAAAACTCAAGAGCACTCCAAAGTGAACTCTCATGTTTGTTGGCATCACTTTCAAAATAATCCATGTTAGCTGAGGTCCTGAAGTGGTCAACCATGGCAAAGGAATTCTCAGTCTGGGAAAGAACTGGCATAACCATGGTAATTTCAAAATGCACAACCATCCAAAAGAAGGCATTCTCATTAAAGTCAGGGATTTCCCAATCCCCCATCTGTAGACTGCAACAACAGACTCCCTGAGGCCTTGTCTAGGTGTCTCTCTTGGGAGGCTGTTGGAGGTGGTTTTTACTTGCATCTGTTTATGTGGCTAGCATCATACGGGAAAGGTGAATTTGGACAATTGTATCCAGGGCAACAAAATCCCCTTTCACATCACCTGTCTAGCTGCACTTGCTCCTTTTACCTAACATCCCACCCCATCAGATAAATGTAGCCAACAACAGGCATCCAAGAGGTCACACCAGACCAGAAAGGGCCCTGATACTACTATAGATTGGCCTTTTTAGGAGATTAAAATGAATCAAAGACCTCAGGCAGATTTTGGATCCCATCAGACTCAGTGAGTTTGCCCCCCCCGCCCCCACATTTTTGGATGGTCACAACACAGTCAGTTCTTTCTTGCCTGTCAGTAGGAGTCCAGGTGTGCTTTTTGTGGACATCCAAGGTGCTTATGTAAAGATCACAAGGGAATCATGGCAGTGACTTTCCTTCTGCACAAGAGTCAGTGACTGTCAGTTTTGGGCTCTTTCACTTGATCTCCTCTCAACTACAGTGGTGTTTGCCAAATGCATGGCCTTGGTTGCAATGAACTAGACACTCCAAGGTGTCAAGATCTTTCCTTACCTTGATGACTGGGTCCTAGCTGCCCTAATATTAGAGAATTTAGTATCAGCATGGGAATCTCAACTCCAGTTGCTCCTGCTCTTAGGAGTCACACTGAACAGACAGCTCACATATACAACCATCACAGACCATCAGTTTTGTTGGTTGTGCACAAGATACTTTACAGGGCAAATCCATCCTTTGCATAGAAAAGTTAGTGCCGTTCAGCAGGAATGATATCCCATCATCTGCATCTTAGTACAGTCTTGGCAACCTTAAATAAAAATATACATGCTTTAACAAGGACTCAGACCTAGACCTTATCACCATTGTTGTCACTATAACCATTAAAGCTATTGAAGCAGCTGAGAGCTGATCAGGGGTTTGAAACTTCTGCCCTTCATACATATTGAAGTCACATACAAATGGACCAGTGTTAACAGAAGCAATACTGTGATCCTAGGCTTCCTCGAGGGCCTGTGCTTATTAAAAGCTTCTAATTATTATTATTTACATTTGTTGGCCGGGAATGTCCGACTGGACGCAGGTCCATTTTCAGGGGAGGCCCGGGGAGAAAATCTCCATAAATTAAAATATTACAGACATAGTTACAGATGAAGAATCCTAGCAATTAAAATATTACAAACATAGTTACAGATGAAGAGCATAGTACATTCAGTAGATAACTAGCATCTGTTCTATCCATGAAGTCATAGCAGATATTAACAATTGTTACAATAAGAAGTTACTGCCATATAATAAGTAGATAGGCATGGAAGTATCAGAGCTTGCTGTAATCAAAGGCAGTTTGTGGGGTGGAAGAGAGTTAGAGGGTAGATGGAGTGGGAGAAGTTAGAGGGGAGAGTTACAAGGGCATAGCCAGCATGTTTTTAGGTGCGCTTTAAGTAAAGCTTTGAAGTGGGTGCATGATGGTAGAGAGGTTATTGTGTGTGGGGGGGGGGTGTTCCATAATGTGGCTATAGCACTGGAGAATAGTGCTTCTCCAGCAGTGTTATTGGCTCTAGTAACCTGTAATTGATTTTTGTTGCTGGATCGTAGTGGTCTGGTGGTGAGATAAGGTTGGAGTAGATACTGGAGGGATGGGACCTTTAGATGGTTAACCAGTTTGTGGGTGAGTGTGAGTTGATACCATTGAAGGAGGTGAGGGAATTCTAGCCAGCCTAATTCAGTAAGTGAGAGACAGTGGTGACTGTGGTAGGATGCCCCGGTGGTGAATATGGCGATTTTGTTGTAGCAGGTCTCGAGTTTATTTAGATTGCATTGCCTTAGGTTGGTATATATTGGAGAGGCATAAAGTAGGGTGGAGATAAGGTGTGAATTTGCAACTGAAATCCTAACTGCTTTGGTGAGGAGTTGCTTATGTCTGTATAAGGCTGCTAGTTTTTGGTGGACTTTGTTTATGGTCATGGATATGTGAATGTCAAATTTGAGATTGTTGTCTATTTCATCTCCTAGCAATTTGGTGTGAACTGTTGGGTGGATAGTGGTGTTGTCTTTTGCTGTGATGTTAAAGTGAGAGCTGTTTTGAGTATGTTTGGTGGGTTCGAAGATGAGGAGTTTAGTTTTGTTTGGGTTGAGTATTAACTGGGCATCGGATAGCCAAGTTTCAACAGAGGAAAAGGCATGCTGTATGACCTTTTGCAGTTCGGGTAGGGACTGGGCGGAGCAGATGATGGTTGAGTCATCTGCATATTGTATGAGTGTGCCATGTTTGGTGGCAGAGGCTAGATTATTGGTGAAAATAGAGAAAAGTAGGGGTCCAAGGATAGATCCTTGGGGAACACCTATAGAGACAGGTAGTTGGGGAGATATGTCATTTTGCCATACAACAGATTGCTGGTGGTCAGACAGGTAACTTTGAAACCAGTTGGTGACTGATTGAGAAAAGGATAGGTTATTGAGTACAGAGAGGAGTTGTTTGTGCGGGACCATGTCACATGCTTTAGATAGGTCTAGGAAAGTAGCAGAGGAGAGATGGCCATTGTTTGTATGGTGAAGGATATTGTTAGTAGAAGAGAGTAAGGCAGTGGTGGTGCCATGGTTTGGCCGGAAACCATATTGAGTATTGGAAAGGAGGTTGTTAGTAAGGAGGTAGTCTGAGATTTGAGAGTCAATGCATCTCTCTAGTATTTTGGAGAGTGGAGATAGAATCGCTATGTGGCAGTAGTTGGTTAGATCTCTGGAGGGGCCGCCTTTGCGAAGGGGAATGATGTGTGAAATTTTCCATAGTGTAGGGACATAGCATTCTGACAGAGATCGGTTAATCAAGATGGATACTGGGTAGGCTAGGGCGTTAGCTGCAATTTGTAGGAATTCACTTGGGAGGTTGTCAACTGCTAATTTTGTGGGTTTAAGTTTAGTTAAGAATTTTCTTATGTTGGAGGTAGGAATGCGAGAAAATGAGAAGACTGTGGGGAGATTACTGGGTAAAGGTGTGGGGTGTAGGGGAGGGGGGGGTGTTGTCTACCTAGTGATAGTACGGTTTGTGTGAAGTGTGTGTTGAATGAGGTAGGAATATTTTCTGAGGAGTGAGGAATGTTAGGTGTAGGGTATTGATTTTACCTGGGTGGAGGATGGAGTTTATGGAGGTCCAGAATTGTTTGGGGTTGTGTTGGGAGGAGTTGAGGGCAGAGTGGTAGTATTGGATTTTTTCCTCCTTTATTAGCTTTTTGACTCTATTGCGTAGTTCTAGGAATTTCTGTCTAGCTGAGCGGGTTTTGGTTTTGCACCAGTGTTCCCAGGCTTTATCTCGGTTTTTCATTTCTGATCTAGTGGTTTTCTGTAGCCATGGGGAGGGTTGGGCTTTGGTTCTAGTAAGTCTTATGGGGGCATGGTTATTTAGGATGCTAAGGAAGGTAGTACTGAAAAATTGGACTGCATCATCTAGGCTGAGGTAATTTAGAGGGTGCCAGTTGCATTCTTTGAGAGATGAGATGAATGTGATTGGGTTAAAGTGTAGTTTTTTATGTATTTGACGGTAGATGACCGGTTTAACTTGGTATAGATGTTTTTTTAGTAGGAATGTTGGGGAATGATCATTGAGGCTATTTGATAGGCCACCTGCTATATAGGACTGGGGAATCTTGCTGACTAGTATCCAGTCCAGGGTAGTGTGCTTGTTGGAGTTTTTATTTATTCTGGTTGTTGAATGGACTAGTTGGGTGAAGCCATGAAGGTTTAGATGCTGGGTTGGAGGGTTGCCGCAACAGGATTGCCAATCAATATTGAAGTAATCTAAAATTATGGTCTCTTGAGGGAGATGATGGGTAGTCCAGCTTAGGAGGTTTTCTAGTGGAAGGATATTTTGGACAGGTGGGAAGTAACATCCTATTATGTTGATGGTTTTATTTTGGTTTATTTTCAGGTTGGTATATATTATTTCTTCATTGGCAATTTGGGGAGATGATGAGTTTAGAATCTGGATGTTTAGATGCTGTTTAAATGTTATAGCTATACCACCTATGTTCTTGTTTAGTTGGTCTAGTGTTAGTATGGAGGATTTGCTCACTGGTAATGTGAGGATTTAGCCAGATTTTTGTCAGGATGATTATATGTGGGGAGTATAAGTCTATGGTGGCATGGAGTTCGCAGACTTTGTTGCCAATACTTCTGATATTTAGGCTTAGCTGAAGGAGGTCATTTGGTTTTCTACTGGCTGGGATTTGGGAGATGTGGTTGTTAGTCTGATTATTAGAAGTGGGGTTGGAGATGGAGGGGCTAGGGTTGGGGTGGATGTCTCCACTGAGGGCAAGTTTTGATATGCATGAGGTTATTAGCTTTATCAGTTTGTAAAAGAGTTTGCATCTTAGGGAAACATTATGATTGGGTCCATCGGTAACAGATATGGTGGGAGGGTTATTTTGTTAACTTGTAGGGATGCATTTAGTTTTAGTATTTTAGTTGATAGAATATGTGGGGGATGCATAGGGATGGTTCTTGAGTTGGTGGGAGAGGAGCAGAGTGAGGGTGAGTCATGAGTGATGGAGTGAATAGTTGTACAGTGGAAGCGGTTGAGTGGGGGTATAATGGAGTTTTGGTAAGATGCAAGATATGCAAGGAGAGGGTATGCAAAGAGTATAAGTATGGTATGCTTATTCATGTTATCAAAAGAGGAGGGGTAGTAGTGGGAAGATGGTGGATTTAGAGTTGGGAGTAGTGTTGTGGTTGGTGGTTAAAAATGATGGGAGAGGTTTGTTCTAATAAAGGTAGAACCACTGGGGTGGGTGGGAATTGGGGGCAGAGTGGGGATCGAAGTGGGCAGGGACCTGTTAGCTGCCCTTAGGAGGGGTTGTGGGCTGGAAAACAATCAGATAACAGAGAATACAGGCCTTTATATAACTTTTGTGTTATGCATTCCTAGTGGGGGAGGAGGGTAGGGACTAATTGTAGTAGGAGTCCTGTGGGAGTGATTGACAGGTCTCTCAACCAGATTCTGGAAGATGGGCAATTCAAACAAAAACAATCAATTAACTGACTCAAACTGTAGCTAAGTGATATGAAGAGAGTACCAAGAGAATAGATGAAATGCAGTTAAGTAAATGGCAGTACAGTTCAAGGGGGGAACTAAACTAGCACAAGTTAATTATTTCTGGTGTTACGAATTCTGGGGTAGTGCAGTTTAGTTTGGAAGTGGATAGCTATTGCCATACAAACATAGTCTAATATTGACTGGTCACAGATGAAACTGGGGAAAAAAGCACAGTTGGATGTAAAAGCCATAGATAAAAATTTTAAATTTTGCCTTGCTACTCAGAGAGAGGTACAGAACCCAGCACTGTGTCATCAACTAGAGTCTGAAATGGGGTCTTACAGGATTGGAGTTAGGAAAACTGGGCTAGCTAGACAGGCCTCTGCAAGTGTGCATGCTTTAAACAAAAAAACTCAGTATGTAAAGGCATTAACATTAAGTCTTTATGTTGAAAGTTAAGACATACATTGCATTTAATTTGAAGAAAAGCTGTGCTTGCAGAGAAGCCTTTGTAATATTTTCACTGGAATTGCACTTCTGCAATAGTATTTATTCAAGTTTGGAGGGTGGGGGATGCACCTGCAGCCCAAGACGTTTAAACAGCTGTAAGGGTGAAAAACAAAAAGTTATTGATTTAACATTTTATCTAAATCCTAGTTCGGGGAGTGGGTGCATTCTGATCTTTTCCCTTCTTTGTCTGATTACTTGTGTATTGTCTTGGGGCAGGTCCTGTTGTAAATTCTGTATGAGCTTCATAGTAAAGCTTTGGTCCTGGGTGAAAAGGGATCACTTACTTGGTTAAAAATAAATGGTTAAAATTTAAATACATGATTAAATGTAAATGTGTAGCTCTACATGCTCTATGTAGCTCTAAATGCTCTTTGTGAATCACATATCTATGAGGGAGAGGCGAAATTTCAAAAACGTTGACCATTTCTCAGCTGCTTCAATAGCTTCATGGTTAAAGCAACCAAAATGGTGATGTGTAATGTCTAGGTTTGAGTCATAGTTGAAACATGCAAAAGTGCTGTGCTCCCAGGCTTTCACCAGGGTCTGTGTTTCCAAATAGCTTTTAATTAATATAGCACTTTATTTGAGCCCTTGTTCATGTATTTTTTTACCCAATTCCTTTTTCTTTTACTAAAAACTGTTTGCTCTCTGCTTCTTTTTATCATTGCTACTTCTCTTGTAAAAGTTGCAAATGAAGCATAGCTTTGTCTTTTAAGTCTGTCTCTTTCAAGTTTGATATGACCTCCTATTTTATGTTAATGTTGCATATGTAGTTTCTGGAAAGTTCCCTTTCTTTTTCTTCTTCGGAGACCTTTGACTGAGAGTTGCATCTTTAGAGGGTTTACTCTTATTTTCAGTCATCCTGAAATGCACTGGTTGGTGTTGGTGTGAAAGGTTATCTGCTGCGTTCTGCAAACATAGAGAAAGCACAGTTATGTAAAATCTTACCATAGCAGTAGATGTCCTTCTGTATAACTGTTGCAATATTTTACATAGAAGAAATCTCCCAACCAGGGCAGCCCGATGCTCAATTAGTATGCAAAAGTCTAAAAGATCTTGTATGCCCCGCATGTCACGTTTATGCTCCCCATACAGTACGTAGGGCATTAAAGGGATCTAGGGGCACAACTACCCAGAACTGAATTGCTCCAGAAGAGACAGTCTCCATAGGACAAAGGAGTCCATGCACATCCAGAAGGAAAAAATGCAGAACAAACAAGAGAATAAAAAACAGGCTCAAGTGTACCTTCACAGCTGAGAAACTGTTAAAACCAAAATGTAATGAAAATAAAAAACGTGTAGATAAAAACCAATAAATGGAGCAAGAGCTAGCAAAACCTGTAATGAAAAATAAAAAACGTGTAGATAAAAAACAGTAAATGGAGCAAGAGCTAGCAAAACCTGAAAAGCGCTTTCGGCATATAGCCTTCTTCAGATCAGGATTCAAGAGCAGACAAGCAGAAATGGCTGACAAATGTGCCTTCACAGAAGAATAGGCCAAGCCAGACTGGAGCAACTCACACAAATAAGAGAGGACCAGAGGGATCCCCACTGAAAAAGAGTTCTGGTTACGAGCATGGCACCAGACCGAAAATCTTTTCCATTTGGACATATAAGATTTTTTGGTTGAGAGTTTCCTTGCCTCCCATAAAACCCTGAATATGTCCTCAGAAAAAGAAGTGTCTGAAAGGGATCAAAACAATATCAACCACAATATCAACTGCAGAGTGGCCAAGTGAGGATGGATGAGAGACCCCTTGTCCTGTGTGAGGAGATCCAACCAGTGAGAACTTGTGGTGATTTTCCCAGTCAGATGCATTAAGAGGGGCAACCAGTGCTGTCTCAGCTAAAAAGAGTCGCTAGCAAGATTTTTGGGGAGTCTTGCTGAATCTTCTGCAGGACTCTTGGAAGCAGAGGAAGAGAAGGGAAAGCATAAAGAAACATCATCTTCCAAGGAAAGGAAAGGGCATCCATCTTCTATGCCAGATGTCATGGCACTCTGGAACAGAACAGAGGAAGCTGCCTGTTTAGAAGGGAGGCAAAAAGATCTACCATTGGAATACTTCACCGATGGACAACATCCAGAAACATGTCTCTATGAAGCATCCATTCATGAGCCTGTGTTTTGGACTTGTCCAGGGAGTCTGCCTCTAGATTGTGCTGTGAAGGAATGTATACTGGCTGAAGAGTTAGCTGATAACTGAGAGCCACTTCCCAAGCCTGAAGAGCCATCCTGCAGAGGAGGTAAGATTTTGTGCCCCCTTCTTGTTGACATACCACGTCACTGTAGTGTTGTCTGTGTACACGTTCAAGGGGCCTGGAGAGAACATTGGGTGAAAAGCTTGTTGGGCCAAAAGCAGAGCTCTCATCTCTTTGATGTTGATATGGTCTAACTTCTGATGGGGAGGCCAAAGATCATGAAATTTCAGGTGACCAAGAGAAGCCTCCCAGCCCATGTCTGAGGCATCGGTGAACAGCTCTTGGGAAGGGACTGGAGGCTGAAAGGGCTGGCCTGGCTTGACAGCAAATTGTTGAGTCCACCACTGAATTTTCTCCTTGAAACAAGGAAGGAGTGTTGCACTGAAACCCTGAGGATGACGATGATGTAGCCAAACTGACTTGAGGTACCACTGAAGCTTCCACATAAGCAGTCTTGGCAAGAGAAAGTATTGAAATAGAAGAGGCCATAAAATCCAGGGCCCAAAGAAACTCCCTGGCTGGCATGGCAGTCTGAGGAAGAAGAGACGCAATGAAAATACCTTTACAGGCGGAAGAGAGGCCAGCATTAGCAGCATCTGAGTCCTGCATCCTAGTTACACATGATCCTGAGAGGGAGTCAGGAACCACTTTTGAAAATGGATACTAATCCTCTCCATTCCCCTACTATCTTTATCAGAAGGCAGAAGTTTGGAAGAGGGTAAAGAGATACTGACACTACAGCAGGATCAGCAGATGGACATTTAAATAAAAATAAGACTTTGAAGAGAGATGGTGAACTGCAGATCCTATAACAATCGAGTGGGAGAAGGTGCCTGAAGCAACAGCTCATCTAGATAAGGAAAAGTCTGAATGTTGGAGCCTACAGAAGGCTATGTTTAAGGTCCTGCAAGGCTTTGTGTTTCTCTTGAAGAGTCTTAAACAAGTCAGCAGCAGCAGTGCCAAAAAGGTGTTTATTAGCCAAAGGAGCTTCCAACAACTTGACCTTAATATCCTCCGGTATAGACTGGAGACAAAGCCAAGAAATGCCACATGATGGGCCCAAAAGCCGCAGCTGTATAAGAGGCATCAGCAGTGTTATAGCTACACTTAATAGAGTGGCAACCCACTTGAGAAGCAGAACCTAAAAAACGATAAGGCAGAGGATTTGCCTCCAGAATCAAAGAGGTCAGAGATAACCTGACAAACCTGAGCACTCAAGGCTGGCACATACCTAGTCGTTTGGGTCTAGTAAAGGCCAAAGTAGAAGCAATGTAAACTTTCTTACTAATCCTCTTCATTCCCCTACTATCTTTATCAGAAGGCAGAAGTTTGGAAGAGGGTAAAGAGAGACTGACACTACAGCAGGATCAGCAGATGGACATTTAAATAAAAATAAGACAATCCTCAGAAACCTTATAGAACCTATCAGGTTTCTTAGGAGCAGGAGGCTGAGAATCAGGAGACTTGGAACCAGCAATGAAAGTATCTAACAAGGCTGCCAACACAGGAGAAACTGACAATGATTTATGTATATCAACCTGAAGCAACTCATAATATCTTCTCTGAACATCAGACACTTGATAAGAATCCCACTTAAAGAATTCCATCACCCTAGCAGTTGTATCCCTAAAGGACAATGCGTCGAAAGGAGACTCAAAGTTAATAGACTCCTCTTCATCAGAAACATAAGCTAAAGGTGAAGGCCTCTGTAAAGAATAGAACAAAGATCCCTCACTAGACACTGTATCCTCATCTGAGGAATCTGGTTCAATAAGCCATTTAGAAGGGGTAGAGGTCCAAGGAGGTGCAGGCACCAAAACCCCTTGAGGAGCCTTTAGGACTATTAAGGCAGAAAACAAGCCCTGAGTAAACTCTTGCCATTCCCTTTGAGGATCCTTAGGATGGACCAAAACATACTTCAGCTTTTGTCTTTTCTTAGAATGGACATCAGCCCTAACAAGTACAGGAGGTTCCAACCCTTGGTCAGATTGGTTAAGAGAATCCAGAACTTTGTCACTGACCAATACCTGCGGAATCCCTCTAGGACCCCCTGAGATAATCAACCGTGGTTCCCTCTCTAGGTCCAGAGCAGACCCCTGCAAAGCCTCAGAGGAGTGTGAAAGACTTCTTGGCCATCTTTTTACTTAGCAAGATTATTTCTGGGTTAAAGGATTCTACCATGATACCCTGGACTAACTCTTTAAACCGTTGGTTTTCAAGACAAATGGCCAGGGAAGACAAATGGTTTCTGAGTGTCTTAGGCAAAGAATGCCTTACAGGCAACTACTATAGGAGGTAAAGACACTGTCATGATGATCCTTATGGGTAGTCTGCCTCCCACACTGACATTTCCCTTCTTGGATGACATGAACTCTGGGTAGTAAAATGACAGGGCATTTATCTGATGTTGCTAAATATTCAGTACAACAACAAGGCGTTCGGACCAACTGGCAAAAATGGTATTTAAACTGGCAAAGAAATTCTGGGTAGTTGTGTCTATACGTCCATTTTATGCTCTACGTTCTGTGCAGGGAGCATAAATGTGATGTATGGCACGTACAAGCTCTATTAGGCTTGGGGGCATGGCTTAGCATGAGCCTTGAGTAACAGCACTTTCTCTCTGCTCTGCCTTATATCTTTTATGATAGGAATTTTTGAGTATAACTAACTACAAAGTATTTTTTATATATATTTAGTTTCTCTTCATAGACTAGTTAGTTAATGTCAAAAAATATTTTAATTATCTACAACTTTTCCTGTCAGAATTACAAACGACAAGTTTCAGGCATCTGACTACAGCATGAGCTTTATTAAATCCTCTCATCAGGACTCTGCATTAAAAAAAAGTGTTTTAAATTCTTTTAACTACCTTGCAGAAATTATCAACAAAATTTGACAGAATAGACATGAAAATAGATAACTTTACGGAAACTACTTCACAACAAATGGAGACAATACATCTGGACCTTAAACAGCAGAAGAAACAAATTACAGGTATTGAAACTTCCTTAAATGACATGGATAGTAGTATACAACAAAGTGAACATAACCTGGAATTTCTTCTAAAACAGAATATATTGCTGTTAACAAAAATGGATGATCTAGAAAATAGATCTCGAAGAAATAACATCAGTATCTTTGGTTTACCCAATAACTTGGAAGAAAACAGTTTGGAAAAGTTTTTATCTTCATGGCTACCAGAAATCTTACAACTCCCTGAAGCGCTTTCTTTTGGTATAGTAAGAGCTCACAGGTCCTTGTCTTCCTTTAAAAATACCAAAAGCACTTCTACAAAGTCAGCTATAGTTAATTTTTTATCTTCCCATGATAAAGAAATAGTTTCTGAAGATAGCTTGGTCTAGGTCACCTATTAAATACAAGGACAACATCATTCGTTTTGATAATGACTATTCTTCATCTGTTATTGCAAAAAGGAAACAGTTCCTTCCATTGCTCAAAGAACTAAAAAAAGCACAAATAAAGTCTTCCCTCAAGATGGTCCGAAGATATTTGAAGAACTTGATGCTGCCATCAACTACATTAACTCTAATAAAAGATTAGATAAAATGGATGAAATGGACTGGGCTAGTTCAAGTCTCAAATGAATTGCTAAAAATGGTAATTGGAAAACAGTTGAACACAAGAAGAAACTTAAAAAAATAATAAACAAATAATAACTCTCTTTTGTTTTGTTTTTTTCCTATATAAGACTTTTTTTTTTCTTTTACATATTTTTTTTTTTATGTTATGTCTCAGAAGTCATGGGATTTAAAAGCGGTTCAACAGGCGAGTGCTTTTCTATTCTTTAACATATAATGCTTATAACTTATGTTATATATTATCTAGTTAATTAGTTACATTTAATAGCTATTAGTAGTTTATAAATATTATTTCCCTTTTACTAATATCAGTTTTCTTTATATTAGATATTTTTGGGTTATAATTTAGTATAATTTTTTTATATAAGTAAACTTTAATAACAGTCTACTGTGTCTAGCTTAAAATAAAGAAAAGAATGGGGACGGGAGAGGTAAAGGAAACAAAGTATAGAATAATATTTTCTAAGCATTAGATTATTGCCCCATAATAGCTTAAACTTTTGAATATATAACCTGCTCGGGGTTATATTTATAGTACCCATATAAGTTTAGAAGTCAATCATTGTTTTAAACACATGTTTAGTATTCCGGTTCTTGTTTGTTTAACTAAATATCACTAGAATACTTATTAAAATAGTTTAAGCTTCCTTTACCATATTTCTTTTCTTTTTTATAGATATTCCTTTATAATTATAAATAGTTTATATTAAATATGTTTTTTAGAGTATTTTTTTAGAATGGGGATATCCCGAGATGTCTTTAATTCTTTTGAGTTGCTATTTAATGTAGTTAATTATGTATCTTTTGTTATGTAGATACAATTTCCCTACTCTCAGTGTTCTTTTTCGTATGCCCTTGTGATATTCATCGAATGTTTGAGCATGATGGCTTTGTTTCGTATGTTTTTTGGCTAATGTATCCTGTATTTTGTTGGCATTGTTCATTGGTGGCTTTGGGTATGTAGCAGACCTGAAGAATCAAAGGACTGAGGTTACTTTTTTTTTTTTTTGTCTTCTCTGATACTTGATGAGAGCTTTGTTGCTGGACTGACTCGTGTAGCTCTCAAGCCACTGTAAGTCTTCATTTGAAGACAGGAAAGCTTACAGTTTCCCACTGAAAAAATTGAAGCTTTTTTTTTTTCTTCATAACCTGGCAATGTAACCGTACGCTTCTCCGAACAGCTGCAAGAGCCACATGACACCACTGACAACTCGACGTTCTTCATAAAAAGAAAGTAAACAATTCTCAAAGCCTTTTGGATATGCTTAAGAGTTTGTTCTTTTATTTCTTTTTTTTAATGTTGTGATACTTATTTACTGTACAGTTAAACACAAAAGTATACAGTAGCAGATCTTGTTACGACTGATACTATTCTCTATTTTGTACATAAATACCACAGAAGAGATTGAATATGACTGGTAATATTCATTTACAGTATGTTTGAGTTTATTTTACAACTGTTAAAGGAAAAATACTTTTCAATAACTCCTTGTCTTCTAGATTTAAGTATATTGATTCACTATCCTTAATAATAATTTCATTACATTCCAGAAAGTACAATACTATTGGTATCTGTCGCTTTCTGTACATTACAGTGTATACTATCCTTTTACTTCTGCTTAGCATAGTAACACACTAAATGTTAACGTTAATGAATCTTATTAACTAATATTTACATACAATCATTTTAGACTTGTCTCACAGACTTTACATGGGGATGTAATAAATGAGCAGCTCGGAGACATTTCTAAGATTAGTTGGCTGTTTTCACTTGCTCACACTTGAACTATATTTAATATACTGGTTTTGGGTCCCGATTTATTACTTTGTCCTGATACAAGTTTGAAACATTACACTTGTTTTAACTGATTAGTTGTCAAAATGAATAACACTTGATTTATCTGTGCTGTTGCAACCATACTAAATCTTAGTATGTTTAGTTAATTGTGAGTTTTGTTTTCCACACTTTTGGTCCTTTGTTATATACTACATATCCCTTTCATTTTTACCTAAAGCTGCAGTGTTGCAATAATGTATCCTGTCACTGAGAGTTTTAATTTTGTTTGCAAATGCATTGGTGGGGTGAATAGGTAAAAGTTTCATATTCAGACATGTAGACATATCTTTTTACTTCATACCCATGGGGATATATTTAAAATTGATTCAAGTGTTTGGAGTTTTTAAAATGCTTTTAGTGTAAGATGGTTGTTTATTTTGGACACATCTAGGAAAGTACACATAATACTGTCTTCAAAACAGAAATATATCCTTGTGGTAAATGGTTGGTGGCAACAATATATGTTATGAGGGAATACACAACTGTAATTCCTATTATATCTGCATATCTCACAAGAAATCCATTCAATCTCATATTGTTTACTATTTTTAGTTAGGTTAAATATAATTTTATGCAATCACTTCATTCTGTTTAGCCAGAAATATGTTTATTAGGGGTTCAGGCACCTAGGCAGCGAGACATTTCCCTGTGGTACATTTGACTGGGGACACATGGCTGAAGTGACATTCAGCTTCAGAGAAATATGGCTCTTGCAAATTGTGGGCAAAGAGAGAACACACACTACTGTGTGCTCACAGCTTAATAACCAAATGGCATGTGGGCAGAAGAAGTAATGAGTGTTCTGCAGTCAGTACACACTAACTACTTAACAACATGCACATGCAGAGCATGAAGGAAGTCCTGTAGGAAGTCCTGTACACATTAGTGCTCCAGTATGGGTTTTTAGGTAATGTTCCCCTATACACTGTGAATGGGGAATGGGGTATGGTCCCAATTATAAAGGCATAAGGCAAAAGGCCATTGCCATTTTTACTTACTTTTTACTGCCACTGACATGCCCCAGCCTGCTGCTGTGCTGTGTCATACTGCTGTGCCCTCTGTCTCATGTTCTTTACCCCTGATATTCTTTTTATTGTAGTTGTGGGCAAGGAAGTTGTGGTCTTCAGGGCACTTCTCTCTCTTTGCCCACAGAATTTTTTTCTGCAGCTGAATATCTCTTCAGCTGAATCACTCAATATCAAATGTACCTAATCAAATGTAATCAAAAAATGAAATGTGCTGCTGCCCCTGCCTTGCGTTTATTAGTGTGATATGTTTGAGAAATGGTTGTAGTGACACACAGGTTACAAACGAATTAATAAGTAAATAATTTTACCACTGATTTAGTAATTATGACATTTTTGAATAGTTGATTTACATGTATATTAAAAAGCCATGTTTTAAAATACTGAAATAGTACATATTTCAGGCAGTACATGATAGAAACTTGCTGCTAGTAGGAATGTAAATTTGCGTGATTAATGTCACTCAAATTAGGAGTTTATAACTCCAGGTGGGTTTTAAAAGGTCTTCTTGTTAGATGTTTTTGTTATAATTTCTTGATAATTTTTCAGATGTTCATTAAAATAAGAATAGTTGAATGTTACTTAAATATTTGTAACCTTAAATCATTTTTTCTGTATAGTATATTATATAATGTGCTGTATTCCATCTGTTTTATTCATTTCAATTGATAAACTAAATACTAATAAGAATTTTAGCCAACATACATTGCAACCCAGCAAACTAACAATATGACATCACTTCATTGTATTTCTCTTAATATAAATGGTCTTAATAATCACAATAAGAGAAGATCTTTGAACAAATATCTACAATTGCATAATTCACAATTATTTTTTTCTCCAAGAAACTCATTTAATAGAAGATGACATTTCCAAACTAGAATCTAAATCTTTCTCAATTCTTGTTAGTTCTGAACATTCACAAAAAAAGAAGAGGTGTAGCAATATTGTAGAATAACAAATTACCACAGCCTAAAATAATCGACACATGCAAAGATAATAAAGGTATGGTAGCTTCTATTATCATGCAATTTAATAATTTAATATTTACTCTAATAAACATGTACTATATTCCTGGCTTTGGACAGACATCAGCACAACATATTGATCATATTATTCAATTCTCTAAGGGTAATATTATTTTAGCTGGTGATTTTAATTGTATTTTTAGTAGTTCTGATTCTTCCTTTAAGGGTAAAAGAAAAATTTAAAGTTCAGCTAAATTATTAAAATAGTTTTCCAATTATTTTTTATTAAAAGACATTGATAATTATGCAGACTCAGAGTCACTATTCTGTACATTTTTTTCACACAGTCACAACACATATTCAAGAATAGATAAGAGTTTTTATTACAAATAGTTTAATAGATTCTTTAAGTAATGTTAAAGTTATTACATGCCCCTTTTCGGATCACAATTCTGTAACCTTTGATTTATGTATTCATACTAATACCAATGCTTAGATAAAACTAATCCCAGCATACATCACCAAATTAAAAGATTTCAACACCTTCATTCTACAAGAAGTTCATAGTTTTTAGATTTCAATACCAATAATAATACATCTGAAATTTTTATTTGAGATGCAATGAAGGCATAGCTATATGGCAGAATAATTGACTGGTATAAGAAAAAAGACTTTCATGGGATAAAGAATTAAAAAAGAGATACAAACAAAACTAGGGTCTACTTTATGTGCTCGAAGTCCAAGAATATCGAATACAATATTCTCGACACATGTACACCGAAAGCGCAAAACATCAAAAATGAAAATGGAAATCTCCATAGGTGATTTCCATTTACTTCAATGTAGTGCGATCTCGGAGTTGGTATATTTAAGTAGCGGGGGTGTGGGGGGTGCAGCGGGGCTTGCCCCCCTGCCTACACTAGTTTAAATCTTTTGTTTTTTGTGTAATTTTCTTTTTGGACTTCGATCATTTAATAGTTCAATGCATATGGTTCGATCCATATGCATTCAAGTTATTAAGCTTTTGGGGTCCTAAAGTAGACCCAGAAGACTAGACACCTTAAATCTTGAGTTATCAAAAAACCCACAAGAAAAATCTAAATTGGATGAACTAAAAATCTTAAATAAAAAATACCCTGAGATTCTTAATCTTAAAACTAAGATAAATTTAGAGAAATATAAATTTATTAATTTTTCAATTAATCCAAGATTTTTGAATATTTTATCCAATAAAGTAAAGAGATTGAATAAATGTAATTACATTAAAGAAATATATTCACCCCAGAAAAAATAGTTTCTGATTTGAATAATATATTAATTGAATTAAGACAGTTTTTTCTTAATTTAAACTAATCCTCTACATCAGTAAACTCAAGGAAAGAAATTCAAGCCTTGTTTGCTGTGGCATAGACTGGATTCGGGCCTGCTGGATCTAGCTTTGTTTGTGTAACTTGAGCACTAATCCAGACATTCTCTAAAGTATTCAATGGTATTTATTACTGCTTGGTTGTAACTTGATTAAAGTGTAGCTATCATTCAAGTCTTTTGGATTAAGCACTTGGGCTTCAGAACAATTGTTTTACATTAGGAAGGTTTGTGGCAAGCACTGGGGTGGCAGGACAGGTAGCTTTCATCCTTCTAAGTTGGGAACTGCTGATTGAGAGCCCAGTGTCCAAGTGTATTAGTTCTGGTTTAGGCACTTGGGCTTCAGGCCAGTTATTTTACATTAAGAAGGTTCGTGGTCTGCACTCTTGTGGGAGAAGAGGCTGGACTCTGCCCTTCTGAGCTGGGAATTTTCTGGTTAAAGGTTTATAGTGCCTGAATATTTGAACTGTATCTTACTGAAATTGGTTCACCTTGTTTGCTCTAGCATAGACTAGATCCAGGCCTACTGAATCTAGCTTTGTTTATATGCTTGTTGTTTGTTTGCTTGTTATTTCCCTGGAAGCTAATTCCACCTAATACAACTTCTCAGCGCTTCTGTGGATCACTAGTGATATCTGCATTGCTTACTGTACTTATTTCCTTGTTTCACTTGAAAGAAAGTTACTGTTTGTCGTTTTGCATTTAGTTACTTGTAACACATTGCACTCAAGTTACCTGGCACTTGCTCACTAAAGCAATTATATAAGTCAGCACTAAAAATTAAAAGCACTACACCCTCACTCCCCACTGGCCCTTGTTTTCAATTAAGGATTTCCCAATATTATTCTAGCATGTCCAAAGGTCAGTTGTCAATCTCCTCTCCGGTCCAGCTGGTGAATCTGGGAATCTTGAGGCAATGTTATAACTGCCTCATGTACACAGACAACCCTCTCCTCCTCCCACATAACACAAATACTTGCGAGAGATGCAGCTATTTAGCCAAACTGGAGGCTGAGCTCTCTCAACTCAGGACTGGCAAGACCAGACAGGAGGAGAAGGCAACTACACACACCACAAAACCAGCCTCACATAATGCTACCACTCCACTGAATCAAACACATAAACACACAAAGACATACTGAGGCTCTGAGTAAAAATTTACCTAAACAGCAGAGGCCTCCAAAGCAGACACCCAAACAACTGCTACCTCAAGACACCCCACAAGCAACACATAAACCACAAAAGCAGTGTGCAAAGCAGTCACAGCCCTTAAGGCCAAATACAACACCAAACATACTTGTCATAGGTGACTCCATAGTCAGACACACTGACGTCCCACTCACCAGGCTGAACAAGGAGAGGGTCACAGTAAGCTGCCTATCGGGCGCTAGAGTCCGCCACATAACACAAGCACTCGGGTCACTCCATGGCAAGTACAAATATGACACAGTCATTGTCCATGCTGGTGTGAACGACCTGAGACGTACCTCCCTGGACTACATGAAAAAAGACATAGAGGAGCTCTCTGATTATGTAGCCCAGGCAGGTATGACCCTAACCCTGAGCAGTATCCTTCCTTCACCAAGAATGATGCCACAATATAGAGACAAGATGATCAGCTTTAACAATTGGCTTAATGTCTGGTGTCATTCAAAGGGGATCCAGTGTCTGTCTGCCTGGGATGACATGCTTGACAAGCCACGCTGCTTCGCAAGGGACGGCTTGCACCTGTCACCCTGGGATTCCGGATATTGGCTAAGGCTCTTGCCACCCCATAGTGCCTTTTTAGGCAAGGCTCAAATTCTAAACCTACCACCCTAGAAAACAAAAATGGGAAGAAACTGAGGGTAATGCTGCTCAATGCCAGAAGTCTAAATCTCAAAATGCATGCACTCGAGGCCCTTCTCAGTATGGAGAACATCGATGTCTGTGCTGTAACTGAAACCTGGTTCAAGGCTCCTGAGAGCACCCCGGCACTATTAGGTTTTACCTCATATCATGCGTTCCGGCCCCAAAACCCGGACCACACCACAAAAGGAGGGGTGTATCCATATTCATAAAGGATACTCACACCTCCAGGTTGGTGGCAACGCACGAAGCTCGGAAACCATCCAGGTGCAACTAACCATAGGCAAAACTGCTCTACAAATTGTAGCATGCTACAGGCCACCCTCTCAAACTCAGGAACCCCACACAGCCTTCCTGAAGACACTGGAGGGTATAAATGTATCTCCAAACACCATCATATTGGGTGACTTCAACTACCCGAATATAGACTGGGAACATTACTCAAGCCCTAACTTTCTAGCCCAACGGTTCCTGGAGTTCATAAATTCAAATGCCATGGAACAGCTAGTCACTGTTCCCACGAGGAGAAAATATACTAGATCTCATTGTCACAAACATGGGGACAAAATGCTCCACACCGGAAGTATATCCCTCATTGGTGAGATCTGATCATAAACTAATCTCACTGGAAATCCACATCCCGCCCCCACCCCAAGCAAAAGAGACCATAGTGAAGAACTTCTCTAAAGCAAACTTCACATTACTCAAGACTGGTGTGGTATCCTTCAAGGCCCCTGAGCCAGAGGAAACCACAACCCAAGCTGCGGAAGCCCTTACAAATGCCTTCTATGAACACCTCCAGGACTGCATGGATCAGGCAATCCCAAATAAAACCAAGACTCTTTCCACAAAGGGCAAACGTCCAGTCTGGTGGACCCCAGCCATTAACAAACTTTACAATAAGAGGAGAAAGCTATTACATGATAGAACAAAATCCATAAAAGGGAAGTCACCCCTGATCATTATTAGTAAAAAAATACGAGCACTCATAAAATCAACTAAGGCCAATTTTGAGAGAAAAATTGCCATGGATTCAAAGGACAATCATAAGGCCTTTTTCAGCTATGTTAGGAACCTGGGTGGAAACTCCCAGATATGCTCAGAATTAGTCCAAAATGATACAAAAATCACTGAACCCACAGACATTGCCAACATACTGGCAGACAGGTTCAGTGCAAACTTCACCCCTCTCCCCTAAAGGAGAGATAACTATCCCAGCCGAGTGTAGCCTCCCGGACATCTCAAATGCGCAGGTGAAAGCTGCTCTCTCTAAAGCTAAAAACACAGCATCAATGGGACCGGATGGTGTCCCCGGCTGTGTGCTACACGAGCTAAATGAGGAATTAAACCCGCACATAAGGCAGCTGTTTAATCTTAGCCTTACCACAGGATACGTGCCCAAGGAGTGGCGTACGGCAACTGTGGTCCCACTCCACAAAGGCAGTGCCTCTACGGACCCTGGTAATTACCGCCCCATAAGCTTAACAAGTCTAGTCTGCAAAGCTATGGAGAGGATCATAATGGAGCTCATAAACAAAGATATAGGGGACTTGCAGACATTGGACCCGACCCAGTTTGGCTTTGTCAAGGGAAGATCATGCCTTTTGAACTTGGTTGACTTCTTCAAACAGTCACCAAGGCCATTGATGAGGAAAGGCAGTCCATACAGCCTACCTTGACCTTTCAAAGGCTTTGACACAATACCCCACTCGGTATTGTAGAAAAACTTACCAGCTTAAATGTAAACCCATATGTCACAAGATGGGTTGCAAACTGGCTTAAGGACAGAACCCACAGGGTTAGAGTTGCTGGCGCTGTGTCAGACTCCAAGCCGGTCACAAGTGGTGTCCCACAGGGCGCGGTCCTTGGCCCCTATTGTTTGGCATCTACTTCTCAGAAGTACAGGCCAACATGGGAGGACTTTGGCTGACAAAGTTTGCAGACGACTGCAAACTGGGTGAAATAGTGGAAAGTGCATCGGACACGGATATCCTTCAGAAGGGGCTCACGGAAACAGATAGCTGGTGCCAGAGCCATGGCCTGAAGTTAAACGCCAAAAATGTATAGTCATACCCTTCGGGAAAAACAAGGTAACCCCAAGCTACCATATAGGTGGCAATCCACTAAGCACAGAAGAGGTTATCAGGGACCTGGGGACCCAGGTTGACAGTGGCCTTCTTTGACACTCACATTGCTAAAGTGGTTAGAAAGACCTTCTACATTGCCCACCTGATCATGAAGGGATTCACATCCAGATCTAGTGAGGTCATTGTTCCCTGTACTCTTCACTTATCAGACCAATGATCGAGTACAATGCCCCATTCGGGATGTATCTCACCCGACATCTGCAGCAATTGGAGAGACCCCAAAAGTTCCTCACCAAAAGGATAAAGGGACTCCAAAATCTGTCATATGCTGCCAGATTGAAGAAACTCCAGCTCTATTCAGTCGCATACCGTCTGCTCAGAGGTGACATGTGCCTGACATACAAGGCCATGTCCAACCCGGAATTAATGGACATGCTCCACCTCAAAAATCCAAATCCACCAAAACCACTAGAGCAAGCGACTTAAACCTTAGCACGGATATAAATAGGACGTGCTGGAGGGATAGATTTATCACTCAGAGACTCCCTATGCTGTGGAATAAAATCCCGGTCCATGTGAGGCAGAGCACCTCGCTGACTCTGTTCAAGAGAAATCTAGACCTGTGGATGGGAGATCGTAGGTTTACCCCAGGAATCATCTCTGTGTCACTGCTGGACAGAGGCACAACAAACTAATGGGCACAGTATTTTTTCATATAAGGGGTGGCGTAAGCCACAATAATTTGGGCTAGGCTTATAAATGCCTTAGGGCAGATAGCCTAGTATAAACCTATGAACCTATGAACCTATTAAAAAAACTCTAAAAATAGATTAACAAGTGAGCAAATTAAACTGCTTGATAGGCAAATTAATTTAAAGGACATTCAAGAACAAATTAACATCCTCAAACAAAATAACGCAGCTGGTAATGATGACATTATTCCAGAAATGTACAAATTGCTTCCAGATAAAGCACTAACTTTACTACTTTCAATTTTTAACACAATACAAGATAAAATATTATCCCTCCCTCATTGAAGTATATGTTCATCTTTCCTATCTTAAAGCCTGAAAAGGATCCTACAAAATGTCATTCATACAGATCAATCTTTTTACTAAATACAGACTATAAAATATTTATGTCTATATATGCAAAAAGATTCAAAGGTATTTAGTAGATGAAGACCAAACAGGTTTCAAAATAAACAGAACAACTTATGATAATACTAAAAGAGTAATAACTTTAATTGAATCAACTAAAACCCTAAAAAATAATTTAACTATAGTTAGCTTAGACATAAATTGTGCCTTTGACTCTATTAACTGGAATTACTTATTTATTCTTTTACAGGAACTCAATTTTTCAAGCAAATTTAAAAATCTTCTTACCCAGTTATATATAGGCTCACAAGCTTATATCAAAATTGGCTCTAATATATATCCCACTTCATACCTATTACTAAAGGCACTAAACAAGGTTGTGCTTTATCCCCTATATTATTTACTTTAGTTATGGAGCCCTGGGCCACCTTGATTAGAGATAATAGTAATATTAAAGGATCTGATATAAATCTTAAAACTTCAAAGATTCAAATGTTTGCAGATGATATTTTGATTACCTTGGGTGGCAAAAATCCAACAATTCAAGAATTATTTAATGACAGATTATTTCCAAAAAAATTCAGGTCTTACATTTAATCATAATACAACACAAGTCTTATTATCTGGTTCAAAAAATATAATATTCAACATGAATTTGAAAAATATATACCACAATCCCAGCAAATAAAATATCTAGGAATAATTATTACTAATAGTTTTAAAGAAATTCATAAACTGAACTTTGATAAAAGTTTAACAGAAATAGATAACTTAATACTTAAATGGTCTAAAATAAAATTTACAGTGGAAAATACGTTATCAGTTATAAAGATGATGATTCTACCAAAAATCCTATACGTAATCCAATGTATGTCTATACCTCCATCTTATGCAGTAATTAAAAGTTTAATGCTATTATTAAAAAATTCCTATGGCATCCAATTAAACCCAGAATTTTTTTAGCATACCATATGTATAGTTGGGATAATGGAGGCATTGCATTACCAAACTTAGAAATCTACTCAGTTTCATCCGTCATTAAGACAGTTTTGTATCTTAAAGATAGTAAATATTCAGCTAAATGGAAAGATTTTATTTTATCCTCATCACTAAATCTAAATAATAGTAATGAATCTAAATAATAGTAATGAACATTTTAAGTTAAAATTGTTAAATAATATATTCATATGGAAATTAAAGGAGCATATTTCTTTATGCCCTACTCAAACCTTTACATCAAATTATATTAAAATGATTCTAAAATCCTTTAAAAATTTTATTCATAGATTTCAATCCTATGAAAATTGGATATTCCTTATTTTCCGTATAGCATATACACAGGGGGTTATCTTCTCCAGAAATTTTCAAAAAATGCCAATATTTGAACAGAAACAAATGATGTATTGGTATCAACTGGTAAAAAATAATGAATTACAATCCATTAGTACTTTATTGGAAGCAAATTACCTTGATCCTTCATTATGGCTGGATATACCAGAGGCTAGAAATTATGTTAAGAATAAACTTGACTTAATACTTTCTTCAGTTAAAATTTTAATTCCCAAATTCATTCAATATCGTTTGTTCTCAACAGAACGATTTAATTAAAATTAATCTGTTTTATATATATATATATATATATATATATATATATATATATATATATATATAAAACTATCAAATCAGACTTAGACAAATTCCCTGATAATTATTGGAAATATTTTTTGGAAATTAATAAAAATAATCCATCGGATAAATATAAATTTCCTTCAGTCTCCAGGTAAAACTACTTCACTTAAATGGAGAATGTTTACCTGGAGATTTTTAAATAGATCATTCATTACTCATAAAATAAATAAGATGTTTAAAGAAGATATACTGTGTTGGAGATGTTTGGTGGTTCAGAATGCTGATTGGACACATTTTCTATGCATGTTCGCATATGAAAAAATATTGGGAAGATATCAATAATTTCTTACAAGCAATATTTACTGACAATTTCCAACTTACAAAGTCATTAGTTTTACTTAATTCACCAATTCCATCCTGTGTAAAATCAAACAAATATTTACTTATTTGGTCTGTACTGCCCACAGCCAGGAAAGAAATAACTAGAAATTGGAAATCGTCATACTCTCCTTTTCAAAACTTTAAAATTCTTCTCTTAGAAGTATCCAGATTAGAATAATTGACAATTAAATATAGGTCTTCTAGGAACACAGCAAATTACAACCAATGGTTGAATATAATTGATTTATTAGAAAATCAATAACATGTTTTTATTAGCTCATATACAGTTGATATAAATTGTCTTTATAGATCATTCTTTTTTTATCTGTTATATTTGAAACTTGATTTTATTTAATGTATTATAAAAATATTCAGTTCTGTGTTAATAATTGTATGCTTCTGTAATAATTTTAATAAAACTATTTAAAAAAAAAAAAGATCTATTAGGCTTTTGCATACTGGCTGAGTGCTAGGCTGCCCTGGGTGGGAGATCCCATCTTTGTAGAATACTGCAACAGTGATATAGAAGGACATGAAAAGAGTCTATATAGCAGGGATGATGTATTGGCTTAGAGAAAAAAATGCATAAAGTACATGTTAGGCGGCAAAAAACCTGTAACAGTCATTACTCTGTTAAAGTCATAGTTGATCTAACCACTGTTTTCTTGACTTTTTTCAGCCACATCATACTTACTTTCATGAAAGCAGTGGAGTTTTCAAGTGATAACTGTACCAGTTTTTAAAAGCAGTGTAATGGGAGCTGACACATGAGAAAGCTGTTGTCTCTAGCTAACGAAATGTGAATTCTCAGTTTTGCTGTGTTACATCATTTTAAAGCTTCTGCTAAAATTGCAATCCCAGCCATTTGTTTCACAGTTCTAATGTTCATGGCTCTTGTTCTGTAGTTAGACCGGCATGTTATTTAGTCTGAGCTCAGACTAAGCTATATTCTGGATATTTATTAAAAATGCACCTTGGCTTTGACAGTCAGCTATTTCGCTGTTTACTTTCAGCAGCAAATTCAAACATAAAGTTGTCTTGTCCTACATACTGTTCTAAATAGTGAGTTTACAGTTTTTGAATAAATCCAAGTTGAATTTATGCCGTTTGAACAATATGTGGATGTTGACACCTTTGAATACCATAATTGCTTGTAGATATCCTTAGAGAGAATGCGCTTTTAATTCCAGTATGGCAGCCTAGCTGCTGCTGCTGTTGTTGCTTCATGAATAGCTTATTCATCCTCCTTGTTTTATATCAAAGTACAAATATTTAATCTGCGTTTGTTGTTATTAAGTCCCATCTGGTTACTTATTTGAAAGTTTCAGTGGTAGTTTGCAAACTATATTAATATTAAGAGTGGTACAATGGTGCAAAGGTTAGTGTTGTCACCTCACAGCAAGAGGTTCCCTAGTTCAATTTTCATTTGGAGTGCCTGCATGCCTCCCTATGTTCACTTGGGATTCATCTGGGTGCTCTAGTTTCTTATCACATAACAGACATGCAGCAGTTGGATTATACACTCGAAATTGGTCATAGGTGTGAGTGTGCATGCAAATGTGTGGTGTGGTAGAACTACCGGAGCAGGGCTAGCCACCTGTTGGTGTAAACCTTGGCTCTAGATGATTGTCACTGTTGAAGTGGTACCCCAGCTTTGTGCGCAAAAATGGGAAAAAAAAGGTTGTGGATGGATGAATAGGTAAAAATGTTAAGACAGCTAAAGAAACTTTTTTGCCACTTCAAGCAGCCCCCACTCCCATCTCATAATTCCTTAATAGGAGGGTACATTTCCTTTTTGACATTATATTCACAAGCCAACCAGACAGGCACAAAAACAGTTCTCTTTAGCATAAATGCTGCACAGTGTTAAATTATAATATCAGTGGGTTGGTAGAAATTTTCCTGCTTAAAGCAGCAACATGTACAGTAACAAAATAGCTAGTTTGCACAGTTGTAACTTTGTATCAAAGTCTGGCACATTGAGGAATTTAAACAGCTGTTTCACTGCAGGTGTGAACAGCTCTTTTAAGAGTCTAACAATTCAAATGGCTTTGGAAAGAAAAGCTCAGTTGTCCAATGGAGATGAGTCCCACACTCACATGTAGAAAGTAATTACAACTTGGTGATAATGCTCATAACCCCTCTCTTACAGCTGGACACTTAGCCCATAAAATTACCATTTGTTCTTATTGCCTGTGAATGAATGGAGAAACTGTAAACCGAGAACCTGAAGTAATGGATCTTACATGAAAATGATGAATTTTTATTATTAGTCATTTTAATGTGCATGCAGTTTCAAGCACAGTCCATCAGTTAGAGCACTTGAATGCAAATACTGCAAAATTTAATGATTTCATTTATTTATTTATTTATTTCACATTTATTTACCAGGAAAGTTCAGCTGCTGGGTAAAATCCATTTTCAGCAGAGGCCTAGGAAGAAAAGCTCAACATACAATCAACTAAAATATAGTAAAGACAATTTATAGGTAACATATACATATGTTGAAACAGTGCATATAAGGTATTGCTTAATAAGACAGAGATATACAAAAATACATACAATTAGATATACATAATACAGATACCTAATCACTCTTCCCTATTGCAGTCACAAGTACAGTTTAAACAAAGAACAAGAGTTCAGTTCACATTTAAACTCTTGTATATAGTGGTAAGTACAGTTGAAACAAAGCAAAAGGAATTCAGCTCACATATAAAATCTTGTATACAGTGGTAAGCTGGGGATTTTATGATCTCTAGAAATATAGATAGTAGATTATTATTTTGAAATTATCAAAAATGAAATTCAGGTTTTAGATTTAGATTGAAGTTACAAGAAATTAAATTTGGGTTTTAGATTTACAGAGATTGGAGTTGAGATAGTTATAGTGTCATACAAGAGGCAGAAGTTAGATTTTTCAGATAATGCTTGTGTGTGGTAGTGAGGTCTGTTGGTGGTGGTCTAAGCTAACCTGGACTGTTGTATGAGCAGAGCTATGCACTAGTTAAATGGATTTTAAGTAACTTCTTAAAATGAGTAGAGTTATTAGTGGATCTCACAGTTTGAGGGAGTGAATTCCAGATTTTGGCTACATGATTTGAAAAAAGAGAGTATCCTGCAGCAATCTTAGCTTTGTTTAATTTTAATAGAAATTTATTAGTGGAGTGCAATACTCGATTATTGGAATATGGTTCAATTATATTTTTGAGGACCAAAGTAGTTTTTGAGCGTTATCAGCTGATTATAAGCAAGTAGATCTGGTAGTTCCAACCAGGAGAGTTGTTTCAGGACTAGACAGTGGTGTGAGTGATATGCAGAATAAGTCTATATTATAACAGCGAATTATCAAAAGATCAAAAGCTGTTGTATCGACCCCAAAACATCGAAAACTTAAAAGAGCGAAGAACCAGAACAGCAATTTTTTTTCCCGGGGGAAAAAAAAATCACTGTTCCCAAAAAAAAAAAACACTAAATACTATTTTTAATACTACTACTACTACTTAAATATACCAACTCCAAGAGCGCACTACAGTGCCGAAAATGACAAAGGGATGGAAGCGGCCAAGCGACTTCTTTCCCAGGGAAAGAATTCGCTTATATGCCGCTTCGTCATTTTGCATTTTTGACATTTAAAGTTCGACCAAGACGCATTCGTCTTTGGTCTTCTGATAGGAACCCTGCAGAGTCAGGAGCATATTTTATTATAACAAGCTTCAAGTTTTCCTAGGTCTGTATTTTTCAGATTAGTGAATATGGGTGAAGCGTGGAGGAGAGTAGAGAGAAGTTGTGTTCTTGCTATGGCTATCCTAGTATTAATTAGTTAGAAATTGCTTATTTCTATAAAGTGTACTTAGGGTTTTGTGAACTTTCTTTGTAGTTTGGGATATTTGTATTACCTATAACTTTGATGGAGAAAGGGGGAGAGGGTTATTGGCTGTAGTGGGATTGAAGATCATGTGTTTAATTTTACTAGGGTTGAGTATGAGTTGTGATTTAGAAACCCAGGCTTCAATTCCAGAGAAGGACTTTTGGGTTATATCTTGGAATTGTTGTATGTAAAGGGCAGCACATATAAGTGTGGAATCATCAGCATATTGGACTAAGGAGGCAAGAGAAGTAGCTGTATTAAGATTATTAGTAAAGAGAATAAAGAGTAGGGGGCCAAGAATAGAATCCTGGGATACACCTAGAATAACTGGAAGCAGAAGGGAGAGGAATTTTTCCCATTTTACAGCCTGTTGACATCCTATTAGATAATTCCTGAACCATGTAAGTGCCGAGAGACCAAGATTTAAGTTAGAGAGCACTGTCAGCAGATTGTGGTGGGAAACAGTGTCACAGGCTTTCGAGAGATCTAGAAAGATGGCTGACACTATTTTACCTTCATTCCTGTATTGATTTGCAGTGTTTATGAAGCTAAGGAGGGCATTTGTAGTACCATGATTAGGTCTAAATCCATGTTGTGATGTGGCTAATAGGTTATTAGTGGAGAGTAGTCCAGAAGTTCTGAATGTATACATTTTTCCAGAATTCTGGATAGAGGGGTTAGAATAGCAATAGGCCTATAGTTTGACAGCTCGGTAGAGGTGCCACCTTTATGTAGAGGGATTATGTATGCAATTTTCCAGAGAGATGGAGTTTGCTGTTCTGTGATAGAATGATTGATAAGAACTGAGATTGGATGAGAAATAGCATCAGCAGATAACTTTAGATATTTAGCTGGTAGATGATTGACTGCCAAAGTAGTTGGTTTAAGTTTTTTGAGAAGTTTTTTATGCTACTTGTTCAATTTGGCTAGAAGGGAATGGTATTTTCATTGTTGTTTGCCGGTGTGGCTGTTGTTGTGGTGGAGCAGTTATTTTTTGGAGAGTGCTAGTATGCTTTCAGTAAAGTATTTATTAAATTGTTCAGCTATAGTACCTAGATTATTTGAGGAAGAGAGGTATGGGGTTGATGCTTGACCAGGTTGTAGGATTGTTTTTATTGCTGACCAAAATTTTTATGGATTATTTTTTATGTTTAATGTGGATATTGGTATAGTGGTTTATTTTATCTTATTTAATTTGTTTTTTGGCTTTGTTTCTGAGTTGTTGTTATGCTGGATGATTAGATTGAGATTTATTTCTGTACAGTATTTCCCAGGCCTTATCTATAAGTTTGAGTAGAGCTCTAGTTTCCTTAGTTAATCAAGGGGCATAGTCTGACTTTGACCGTATTGTCTTAGGAGGTGCTAATTTATTAAGTATACTGACGGGGGGGGGGACTGAAATATTCAACAGCTATATCAAAGGAGGGTGTTTTAATGCAGTCCAGTTACAGTGGTTGAGTAAGGACATAAAGGTTTCAAGGGGGAATTTTTTTTTATTTCGAATGTGGAGGTAAATGGTATGTTTATGAGGATAAGTTCTTTGCCTAAGTAAGTAGTTGGTATGTGGTCACTAAGACTGTTTAGGGAGACAATCAGAGTATTGCGAGTGTGGTGCTTTATTAGTGTCCAGTCTAGGATGGTTTGCCTGTTTGAAGTTTTATCTATTCTAGCTGGACATTGAATGATTTTTGTAAAGCCATGGAGGTTAATATGGTTGGTGGGATTCTGTGATACAAGTGCGAGTCAATCTGTATTAAAGTCACCTATAATGATTGTTTCCTGGTGTATTGTTTTTGAGGTCCAGTGGAGGATATGCTCTGTAGTGGCCAGGTTATTACTGTATGGGGTGTATGTTCCAACTATAACTAGGTATTTTTTAAAGTTGATTTTCAGTTTACTGTAGAGTATTTCAGCGTTATTAAAAACTGGGATGGTTTGATCTAAAGGTTGCAGTGTGAGGTTACTTTTAAATAGTATGGCTATTCCTCCTCCTTTTTTATTTTTTTCTATCTGCCCTGAGAATATTGTATCCTGGAGGAATATTTTCATTGTCATCAATATGTAGTTTCAACCATGATTCTGTTAGTAGTATTATATCAGGTGAGTATAGTGAGAGGGTAGCATGGAGTTCCCCAATTTTATTGAGCATGCTTCTGATATTTATATTTAGGAGTAGCAGATCTGATCCCTTTCTATGTTGGTTTAGGGGAGTGTGAGACAGCCAAGAGGATGTGTTTATTGGTTGTGGTGTGGGTGTTATGGGGCCAGGGTTTGGGTGGACATCGCCACTAATTGCAAATTGGGATGTTGTATTTATAGGGGTGTTAAAGAATTTGGTTATGAACTTATAACTAGGAGAGATATGTGGTGAGATCTGATGGGTTGTTATGGTATAGGTGAAGTGATCAAAAAGTGTATGCTTATACATGTGGCTGCAGATATCTTGAAATGTATGCATTTTAACTTATGTGGGTATGGGGATAAAATGTCATGCCTGGATAGCTGAATGTTTACCTGGGAATGAAACGAGATTATATGGGCTTCTAGAGAGAGAGTTATGGCTGCTGAAATGTAAATGGATAGCATTTTGTTAGGAACTTATTGTTTGTTGAACTGAAATAGATATGATGAATAGTTAATTGTATGCTTAATGATTTGGCAGTGAGTTGGATTGAAAAGGATTTGGAAAAGTTAAACGGAGAGATTATTTCATCAGTGGCAAAGGTGTTGGAAGAGTTAAACTCAGTGATTATGTTGTCAGCAATTCAGACTATAGTTGGATAAAGGTTTAAGTTAATTGTTAATATGAGTGAGTTCATATAGGTTTTAAGTAAAGATAATTGCTAGCAGTGATTTTGGGAGAAATTACAAATTAAGTGTGTAGAGGTGGGGTGATGTAATTAGTTGGTAAATAGTATTTGAGTATTATATAGTGATGGGTTTAATTGGAATGTTTGATTTGATAGGCTAAAAGTGACTTGGAGTGGCATGTTTAAAATAAATGTAATTGTAGTGGGGGTGGGTAAGATTTGGGTATAGGGTGGGGGAGTGGAGTGAGCATGAGCAGCGTGGGTAGACCTCACCCATGTAGCATATGCAAGGGAAAAATAAAGTTATCAGAAACTTCTCTGTTAAGGTAGGTTCCCAGGCATTGTTCACTCCTATAATTTTTAAGGTAGCCATTATAATTATCCCTTTTACTTAATAAAATAAACTGCTACAGTTTTAGTTACATGGAAGGGAGCTAGATAGAGTTTCAAGTATCTGTAGTCAGTTTATGTCCTTGCTAAGTTAAGATAAGCAGAAATGGGGGGGGGGCATGAAAAGAATATGGGAGAAACAAACCGCTGTAAGCTCTAATGGTGTACTCACTAATTGCAGTGTGTTATTGCAAATAAACAGTACTATTAATTTTATTGTCTTCAACTTATATTACTTGAGTTTATTTGAGGAGCCACTGAAATAATCGTGGACTATTTAGCAAGCAACAAGCCACGGGAGTTGACAGGGAGAAAATCACGGGTTGGTGTGAAATGTACTGTACAAATACAAGAAAGAGGTAAAATTGGAAAGACCCCAAAAGTATCTCACCAAGAGGATCAAGGGGCTCAAACAGATGCCCTATGCAGTTCAGCTAAAGAAACTCCAGCTCTACTCAGTTGCTTACTGCCTACTCAGAGGCGATCTGTGTCTGACGTATAAAGCCATGTCCAACCCAGAATTAATGGACATGCTTCACCTCAGGAAATCCAAATCCCTTAGAGCTACACGCTCCAGGGACCTGAACCTCAGCACAAAAATAAATAGGACATGCTGGAGGGACAGATTCATATCCCAGAGGCTCCCCTCACTCTGGAACAAAATCCCAATCCATGTTAGGCAGAGCCCCAAGAAATCTTGACGAGTGGATGGGAGATCATAAGTTTACTCCTGGGATCTCTTCTGTGTCCCTGCTTGACAGAGGTACAGTAAACTAACCTTAAAAGGGCTACCTTCTGTGACCTACTATACAGAGGCACAGTCAACTAATCTAAAAGGGTGGCGAAAGCCAAACACACTCTGGCTAGGCTTATAAATGCCCTAGGGCGGATAGCCTAGTATCAACCTATGAACATTCCAAGTACATGACACCAAGTGACCAAACAGCTGCAATGGGAATTTAAAAATGGCACCTGAAGTTTTTAAGAGCTAGTTTCGGGATATAAATACATGCCAATGTAATCCTCTCCCTTGCTAGTAGCCCCTTAGTACAACAAATCTACCATTGTTATCCTATTCTATCACTATTGGAGCTCCTCTTGCAATTAGTACTTCTCTTTTCCTTTGTCATAGGTATTCTGCTGAATAACCATCTTGAAAGCCTTTCTTTATCAAATTCACATGTTCGGTGCTTTCCAAATGTGTCTCCTGTAATATAGCTATTTGCACTCTACTTTTTTTAAAATATGGTTCAGTACTGGGTTTTTTTGTATATTTCTGTGAGACCATTAACATTTAAAGATAATATAAAAGATTCATTATATATTACAAAGTTATTCCCACCTTTTATTTTTAACAGTTTTTGTTGCGTATCTAGTTCTAGCTTTTGTGTTACATGTACATACTGTTTGGGAGGTTGATATTTTATACAGTGGTTTCTTGTCATATCCATTTGAGCCTGTGTCACATCTTACAAAACTTTTTCTTTTATTGAAAGCTCTCACAAAATACGCCCCCAGTTCACCCCAAAAGCTATTAACTTAATACTAACAAACAAAACTATGTACATCTTCAAATATTGGAAGTTATGCCCTCCTAACAGGAACAGTTGTCCAAAACTGACAGCCACACTTACAGACTTGGGTTAACCAAAACAAGAGGGTTATTCATGCTAAGATGCATGGCACAGTCTGTGCTTCTACCAAGTGTTGGCTGGTTTTGTCCTATCTTTACACTTGAAAGCTTTCAGAAAACATTATCTCCTAGCCATTAAAAGAAAGAAATATTCTGTTTTATTGATCTTTATCAGATTCTCTCCAGAGAGACATGAGAACTAGCTGCATAGTTGCTTCTGTAAGCATTTATTTATTCATTTGCTAGAGGAAGTATTTATTATATTCAGTGTTCTTTTTATTTATTCGATTTCTCTTAAAACTTGTTACTAGATCAAGCCAATGGCCTTAATCCAGTCATTCAGCTATGGAGGAATGAGCAAATGCACATCAAGTTTTTTTATATCATGCTCTTTTCACTAGACTTTTTTTTTTGCATTGCAGTACCTGCATTACTTAAAACTGATCAAGGAGAAAGTGAAAAGAAGGAAGAAAAACAGGGGCACCTGTTTACTTTAGTATCCCCATTACACTTGAAAACAACTGAGAAAATGTACTCTATATCATGCAGATTATCTCATGCACTATAAAGATGTTAGTGTTAAGAACAAAATTTTGATGTTCTTCATACCACAGACCGACGCCATATCCCTCAGTCTTTTTTCGCATGGTAAAAGTGAATAACTGTATTAAACAGATACCTCATAGGGTTTATTACTACAAGATGTGACCTCTCAGGAAAGATGGCAGAAGATTTGATTACAATGATTAGAGGTTCTATGTTTTCATTTTCAGAAACTCTTCATTCCATGATTTCTCTGATTCAGGAAAAGGCTTTAATTTTTTGTTTCTACCCCAGCATAGGCCTTTAGCTATACCTCCTGTTCTAGAGATAGATATTATAAAAATCCTGTTCCTCCAGATAAAGAGGCTAGGGCTTTGGATAGATTGGGAAAGAAAGTGTATACTTCTTCCACTTTTTCACATGTTGAAATACCAAAATTATCTCCTTTCACAATTAAAGTCTTTGAGTGTAAAGAGTTGCAGGATTTAGTTCATGTTTCTGAACAGGTGGGTAAGCATTCTTTGCAATGTGGTTTTGATGTTACAATCTGATGTGTTGTTTGGTTAGTCTATGCAGACTGTTAAAGATTTTGCAGGTTCAGGGTGGACATATCCTGCTTATGATTCAGAATCTTCTCGTCTGGCAGCACCTTTGGGAGGAGGGGTTGGCACTTTTCAAAGAAAACTGGAGTTTAATTACCCAAGACAGATGGGTATTGGATATCATTCACCACGGTTACAGGTTTTATTTCCATACCTTGCCTCCTTTCAAAGGCATGCCAGACATTCCTCCTCAACAAAGGAAAGAGGCTCACAAGCAAATTTCTCTGTTGCTCCAAATAGGGGGCCATTCAGCGGTTCCTGTGCCAGAAAGGGCTAGGATTTTATTCTCGCCTGGATCTGTCTATCCTCAACACTTATCTGGACATTCCCAAGTTCCTTCATGTTCCTATCAGACTAATTGCTTTCTTCAGGCTAAAAGGAATACAAAATCTATCCTTATTTGGGGATTGCCTGATTCTGGCTCAAGGAATCTTCAGCATTTGGAATATGTGATAGCAGTGCTAAGATGCCTAGGGTATTCTGTGAACGAAAATAAAGTCAGTCTAGTACCCCTCTCAGACATGTGCTTTCTGGGTGGTGTGAGACTGAATACAGCAAGATGGCCTTTTTACTTCCATCAACTATCTCATCAGTCTGGGCTGACTGCAAGGACAGTCCTTCCAATGGTATCTCAAAATGTATGGGACACAGCACTGCAGGATTTGGACACTGTCATTCAAATAATACCTTGCATTCGTCAGATTCTAACGACAGATGCCTCAGACACAGCTTGGGGAGCTCATCTGAATGGAAAGTGGATACAAGACAAGTGGCCAGACTGCAGCATGCATCTACATATCAGGATGAGAGATGTTGTTAGTCCAGTTTGCATTACTACTGGCTTTCAATTTTTCTTTTCCAGGGGGGCATTTGTTGATTCACATACAACACACATGTCAACAATCAACACATCAACAAACAACATTCTATCCTCATATGCAGCAAAGCAATGATTTTGTAACCACCAGCTGCCAAAGTTTTGCGAAAGGTTTTTTTCATCACACAGCTTGGAAAGTGGATGCTCTTTCTTTCAGTTGGAAAAATCTTCATGTGTATGCTTTCACCTCTGCTCTCCTCCCAAAGGTACTTCTAAGGGTCAGACAAAGAAGCAAGCCAAGGATTTTTTTAATAGCCAGATTCTCAACAAGTTTTGAATGTGATTATGGAAGCCAGAGACCTAGTACAATTGGATGTTTCTGAGCCAAATTTGAGTGTGGCTCTTCAATATCTTACTGAGTTATTGGACAAAGGTTTGTCTTCTCCTACTCCTGCTTGGGACCTCAATTTTGTGTTGGAGAAACTCTCACAACCTTTTTTGAGCCCTGCAGCTACTGTGCTGAAAAAAAATTGTTGGTCACACTGCTTTTTTTTGTACCATTACATCTCTGCAAAGAATAAAGTGGTTTCTAGTGTGGCTTTAAACCAAACTATTCATTTGCCTACCTTTTTTGCAGATCCCCAAAATAAGGAAAAAATTTTTTTTTGCACTTAGATGTACACAGCAGTCTCAGCAGTTGTTTGTTTCTTTTGCTTTGAGTTCTTGTCAAAACAAACTATTTCTAAGTGAGATTCCAGCTGGGATTAGGCCTCATTCCACTAGGGCTACTGCCACTTCAACAGCATTTCTCCTTCCTCTCTACTCTAAATTTTGCAGGGCATGTTGTCAGCTCCTGCTTCCTTATGATTTGCCAGCCTCCCTTACCTCTGCTTTGGGATTCTACATCTGGGGCAAGAAAAGACTGAGGATATGGGCGTGGTCATGACTGCAGCAATGTGGATCTTCGAACATCTACATTTATGGTAGGTACAAAACTGTACTTTTTACTTACAGTTAACTCTTTCCTTCCTCTTCCCTTCTCATAAGTGTTCCTCATGATATGAAGTAGGGCATATGCTTTGGAGTCAGCTACAAGTTTAACAAAACCAAAAAGTCCAATATTTCCAGGTTTTCTTGTTCAGACATGTTTCACAAATATAATTAATGCTTTGTAATTCCACATTTATTTGTCAGTTTCTGAGCTTCTGGTTTTATTCCTATCTTCAGCTCCCAAATCCAGTTTTTGCTTCCTTTCCATCGTACTGTTGGTTCTTCTAGTCATCTCTTGTGTTTTTTTCTGTCTCTCAAGCATTTTCTGTTAAAACATTAGAAAAGGTTTCACTGCCACAGTCTCTCTGTGGTCTTTATTACCAGAAGAACAAGAAGCAGAATCTCCTTTTGTTTCAAAGCTCACATTCTGCTGGACAAACTTTAGTATTTCCTCCTTAGCATGTTCTGCATCAAAAAATGATTTTGTTCCTCTAGGAAAGAATATTCTGAAGGTTGCTGAGTATAGCAGTTTGAATCTCATGCCTACTTCTCAATCGACATTCCCTGATTACTGGAATAAATTTACTCCTCCTCTGCCTGATGTACAGTGAGTAATCATTTTTCACAAACACTGCACTGCCTTCCACTTTTAGTACTTTGTCCTTCTCCCGCAGTTTTGTAGAATCAACTCATTCTGCTGGTAGGAATGCATCTTTACTATTAAAGGTCTAGGTTACTTTGTCATGGCCAGTTTTGAAGCATGCACATGATGTGCCCTTTCAGTTAACAACTCCTGCTGTGGAACACCAGTCCAGTTGCTTATTTGTGCTTATATAAAGTTAATACAGTCTGTTCCTTCCATCTTCTCTGGTACAGCAGAAAATCTCTAGTTTTCCCTATGCGCTCTGTTTTCTAATTCTATTATTTTTTTAAATGTCTCTTCTCGATCTGTTTCATATTCAGCCAGCCTTCATTTCATCGTCTGATTTTTGCAGTTTTATCACCTCATTTCAATATCTGTTTAAAGCTTCTTCCATTTTTTTCCAGCATCTTGTTATTTGAGTTTATGTACTCCATAAGTGTTTCACTTATTTTAATCAGCTCTGAGTATATTTAACTTATTTTTCCTATAAGTTACTGAAAGTTATGTCTTGCACTGCTTTTTGCTGAACAGCTGCAGAATTCTTCCCACAGTGTTTTTTTCCTCACCCTTTGTGATTGATTTTCCTTCAGGTTCTCTGAATTTCTTTTTTTCTGGCATCCAGGTAGTGCACTTGCTAGCCAGTTACTGAAATCTACCCTAAGCTATGAGTTTACTGGGTTTCTCCTCCTTAAGTTTCTGATTTTACACTGGGAGAGCTTAGTGTAAGCTGTTACTCAGTGTGCAGTCACCTTGAAAGTCCAGAAGCAATTAGGTTTTGTCATGTTGATAGCTTTAGTAATACTGGCAAGGAGGTCTGTGTCATATAATCGAAGGTTTAGCTCCACAAAACTCCATTTGTTGTGCTGACAATAGCGAATGTTCACTTAAGTGAAAATTCACATCAGCAAACTACTACAACAGGGAATGGAATTACTCGGCCATCATAGCAACCTTCACACACAAAGCAGTGTGTTAAACCCACCATGGTGTGTGGCTGCACCCCCCCTACCTATATATACCAACTCAGAGATGGCAGTATAGTGGAGAAAAGGGAAAACTTCCTGATGTTGGCCAAGTAATTCCATTCCCTTTTGTAGTAATTCACTGATGTGAACATTGCTTAAGTGTCAGCTCGATGGATGGAAGTTCATGGAGTTGAACCTTCATTTATATGAAATAGACCCCTAGCAAGGAACATGTTGCAGGCATGGGCCTTGTGGGTAACTGACTCATTCTGCAAGTATCTTTGAAACACAAATTCCTCTCCCTGGGGCCATTTCTGTACCCCTAAGGTGTGAATATAATTTCAGAATAGATAACTAAATACCAGAACATCCACATTAAGTATGAGAAATAAGGACTGACTGTAGAATAAAATCTATAATGTGAAGACCTAAGCAGAAGACTGTAAGACATGTGGGACATCCTGTTGGCTATGTATAGCCCTTTAGCAAGGATGGAGCAAAAAGAGCAACTGCCCTGTGAGCCAACTTGAGTGGTCACCGAACAGTTAGGAAAACAAACTCTCAAATCTCTACTAAATGATCTTCTATTCCAAACTTGGATATGTTCCTGTACAGAACCAGACTAATTTCACCTGTTCCTGACTTTCAACATCCCTAGATCACAGGTCTACTGTGTAGTTTCACTTAGTGTATAGTACTGTGAACCTTTATAATTATGACTTCTAGTTTATGACCCTGTTTATCTATGGAAACTTCTTTTTGAATTTATGTTCAAGCAATTCTGTATTTGTTGTTTAATATCTTGTTTAATTGTTTCTCAATATTCTAAACGCTGTATTGTGCATCAATTGTAAAACTCTGATTTTTACTCCTTTTATATGTTCTATGTATTTGTACAAAATAGCTATGTTTATATAATTTTCTTTTATTATGTGTATTATTTTTTATAATTTTTTACTATGTAATTGGAGCTTTTCTCCCCGGGCCTCTGCTGAAAACAGTCACCTTGTGTCCAGTCAGACTAACCCAGTAAACAAATGGAAAATAAATAAACTGTGATAGTTTACAAGCTATCATGAAGAGATTATAATTGCGGTCACAACATATATATTGTAAACTTTAGAACTGTAAGTCCTGTTTTAGTGAAGGTTAGTGTTTATAAAAATAGGACCAACAGACAGTTTGTAAGCTGTCATTAAGTAATTAGATTTGCAGTCACTTCTAGACAAGAAGGGAGGGTCCCCCAGCTGAGTGTGCTGCCTCGGGCACCCACTTCTGCTGCTGTAGCTCTGTTTGTGTGCGTCACTTCAGGTTGTATTGGGCATCCACCATAGAAGGGTTGGTTAACATACAGTCAACTTTAGGGAAGAGGAAGCCAGTTTTTCTACTACTTTGAAGAACAGAGGTACAGTAAGGGATTAACACAGCACAGCATCATATAGCAGTCAGTGCAATGTTATGCACTACTGTAATATATAGGTGTATCATTATCTAATGCACTACTGTAATATATAGGTGTATCATTATCTAATGCACTACTGTAATATATAGGTGTATCATTATCTAATGCACTACTGTAATATATAGGTGTATCATTATTTAGTGCTTTGGTTCTTATATATTTTTTTATTAGTATAACATCTAACAAAGGTTTTATAGCTTTATGGAATGATTCATGACATAAGTAACATTCCTGTTTCTGTATAGTCTTTGTTAATGATTATGCAGCATATCCATTTAACTGACCCTGTGTTTTTTCCGCTTTGTGTATGTGTACCTGTAATAGAGTACAGTTTGTGTAACATGGATAGCACCCCAACAAAGTGGTGCCAGCACTTATTCAGAACAACAGATTGGCTAAATTACTATGAAAAAGGCATACTGTTACATTTGACGTTCGTAAGCTGATCTTCTGAAGGATTCAGAGTAAGAAGAACTTTCTGCTTCTGTTTTGTTTACTGAAAATGCTTGGTGTGGTAAAAGTAAACAATCTAGTGAAAAAATATTGTATTGTAAGCTCAGAGTATAATAAAATACTTGATAAATTAGCAGGCTAAAGTTACCAACAGATGAGTCATTGCCATAAATTCATAAAGGTTTGGTGCATTGAACAGTAAGGCACAAATTGTTTGTCTAATTGCACTCTGTTGTAATTTGTACATTACATGAGAGTAATTCTCAGGGTTGACATCTGGGAAACTACTACATAGTGCAATAAAACATGAGTGACTTTGGTCTTGTTATGCCATGTAACAAATGAATTTTGTGCTGTGCAATATTCTTTCCACAAATGATTCTGTAAATATGGCTCTGCATATTACTGGACTCGGCTGCATGTTTTTTTTTTTAACATACATTACCATGCCTCAGGTTCAGAATGGTTCCTTTTTCTCTGAAAACCATTTTCTCATATTAACTGAAAGGTAATGATGCCTTACTTTGTGTATTATGGGCATTTCAGTAGTCTACAAGCAGCCTTTCTGTTCTTCCTATATTTCATATCACTGGATCTGTGCCACATTACCCAGGATCTGCATAATGTCATAGCTTGTCAGTGATTGTATGCATATTATTAACATAACTGGGATGTCTGATGGTGCAGTTGTGTGACGTTATCAGTGGCATACTGTCTGCAGCACTACATCATGCTACTTCATAAGGTGGGATTTGGGGAGTGTAGATTAATTGAGACACAGAGTACCAGGCAGTATAGTGCATAGCACAGTTGTAGTTGTTCAGGTATGCTGTGATTCCGAACTGTTTTCTACTCTATCCTAGTATGTGTTTTGCTTATACTGTGTGGTAACAATAGCTGCATTTCTTAGTGTGTCACTTGTGGTTGAAATACATGAACTTTGCCACCTTACTTTCTTTTTACTTTCTGTTAAGTCATCAGGAGCTAATACCATCTTGTTTGTCTGTGCTTAGCAAATAGATGTGTGCATAGCTTGCAGTGTCACTCTTGGCCTCAGATTTTCTACCATTGTAAAGGTAAAACAGAATAAGTATTTGCTTGCCTAACTACCTGAGACATTGAATGGGACTGATGCACCACATTTGCAGCCTCCTTTTACATGAAGTAGTTATTCTGCCCATGTGAACTACACAATGCATTTTGACAATAATGCAGCAAAACCTTTCTGAGTAACTAAAAAGTGTTTCTTAACATACTCAGTGAAGACTTGCAAAACGTACTCCCAGGAAACAAGTAGCTAAACTTTTAAGTTTGCATTAAATGTCAGTGCAAGCATGTCTATGAACTGCATTTGTTGTTTATAATGTGCTTAATCTCCCCTTTTAGATCTATAATATTAATGGAAAATACAGTTTATATGTATTGTTAATTAGGAATATGTGTCCTGAATGATGGTCAAAATGTTTTAGCAGTTACACAGTTGGTGTGATGATTCTGTTCTGAAAAGAATTTAACTAGGGAGCAGATATTGTCAAATTATGCCTACAAGTCTTTTTACAAGTAGTAGCTAAATGGGTCACTAATCAGATAGCTTTGTCCTTGATTCCCTTCAGCCAGGACTTGGAATATGATTAAGGCTAAACATCTTGGGAGGAGTGATTGCCACATATGTAGGTGGAATATTTTTCAGGACACTTGGTCTTCCCTGTGAATGAGCACAGTGATGGCTGAGTGTCATTACGAGGACATGAGGCAAGATGTCCTTTAATTTTTCATAAGAATGGTACTGCATTATTATTTCATCCCTTCTTACAGAGATTATGTTACAATTGGCTATCTAGAACAGATTAAAAACATGATAAATATTGCGGGCAGAATCCCTTATAGTCTGCATTTATTACAGTAAAATATAAAGTACATAAAATCTGTAAATACTGAAGTGTTAGGCTTTTTAACCTGTCCTGAAAATCATACTCTAAAGCAGTGAAATAATGCCTAAGCAACATGCACATGCTTTTGGCATTTGTTAGATATTAGCAAGTGTGACTCACTGTCTGTTTCCTATTAGAACAAACACTGAAGGCCAGCTGAATTGCATGCAGCTTCCTGAACAACAGCATTCCATTTGTGTGCATTGGCCTGTTGACTCTCCAATCGGAGGGCTGCTTCCCTTCAGAACCTATTTTTTCCACCTTCCATTTCAAGATCTGTTTCACTATGTCTTGTCACTGGGAAGTTGTATAGGGATCGCCATGAGAAAATCTAATGTTCCAATGTGTACAGTCCTCAAGGAAACATGATGCAGAAGATCAGGTGAGTAGCACAGCTAATGTGGATCACAGCTTGGCAGGATCCTTTATCAACATTAACTACAGGTATGCTCAGAGGCATTCTGCTGAAAAATGAGGAAGAGAAAGCACTGCCATGTATGCTTAAGATTACAACTTGTATATGATTTGTAGTCACAGTTTTATTAGACTAGCAGCATTAGAACAAATAGGCAAAGCTGTTTTATTTTAATAATAATAATAATAATAAAGTAAAATACATATAACTTTCGGAAACAGTGTGAAAAATGACCTGTGAATTTAATAGTTATCACCTGTGACGGCTGTTTTTTAAAGTGGGAGTTCCTGGAGAGGATGTAGCAGTACATAAATATAGTTTATCTGAAGGAAGCTGTTACTTCATCTGTTTTGACATTTTACTTTTGTGATTCCAGTTTAAATAGTACCCCTTTCCTGTTTAGCTACCACTTAATTTAGCAAGTAATCTTAATACAGCATTTTCTTTGTTCTCTGCTTTTCTTAACTAAAACTCATTGTCAATGCAGTGTCGTGCACTTCAGAAGTTGTATTCGCATACTAGTTGGCCTGGGGCCATATTGTTTTTGGTGTTTGTCTGAATACAATTGTGCAGAGTCTCCCTAAGTAATTTCTTCTTCATACTCCAGTGCCCATATTGTTCCCTCTACGTCATATTATTTGCACATCTTCCAGCTTTGTCATATCTGCTACATTTTATTGTTGCTCTATAACATCATAAGTAGCAGATGTATGTCTAAATTTGATAGTTCAAATGCAGATGGACACAAAGTCTATAAAAAGGGAGGGGTTTCTTAAAATGTCGTGCAATTGCACTTATTTGAACTGGGACATTGGATGTAACACATTACATGTATGATTGCACAGTGTAAAATATACAGTGGAAAATGTCAGGAACTCAAGATGCACAGATGCAGAAACCATTAAGTCCAATTGTATGAGCTTAAGTAAAACATACTTGCATGTTTGTAAGCCTTGAATGAAAGTTAAATAAGTAAATGTTATCTGCAAAAATAAGTAGAAAAAAATAATTACTTGACAGCGGCAACTGAAGATTTTTGCACAAAGCAAAATGTCATGGTTCTGACAGTTGCCTTTTTCTACACACACAGTAATGTTGTGAAAAAGCCTTATTAAATGAATGCATGGTTTAGATGTTTGTCTCTTAACTAACAACTTTCCAGTTTTCATTATTAAGATAATCATTTCTGTTACCCTTAGTAAGTGGCAAAACACCCTTCTGTACCCCAGAACTATTACCTCTGGAATAAACTTCCACTACATGTTAGGCAGAGCAGCTCCCTTGCCACCTCCAATGCAAACCTAGATAATTGGGTGGGCAGCCTCAAATTCTGCTCCGGCCTATCTTATTTTGTCCTTTTTGAAGCTGGAGGGAGGCTTGTAGTGGTCTGCAGACTGATTGTCTAGTACTTACCAATGAATTAATATCCTGCTACTGACTTCTCTGCTTTGTAGTCAGTGCCCTTGTGTATATAAAAGCTACTGTTTTGGCAGTCAGCTGCTCTTACAGACCCCCCCCCCCCCTCCATCTCATCCCAGCTCCAGCTATAGGGCAGTAGTCGTACTTAAAAATAAAAACACTAATCTAGTCCTAAGATCCCCTGTATGTCAATTTCAAACATCGCCAGTGTAGCTGAACAGCATTAAACTGAGATGCGCCTAATTATTGTATGCTTCCTATCTTCCTTAGAACAAACTTCAGCCATATAAATAGTCAATGTTTGACTCAACAGCACATTTTTGACCAAATTCTGACAGCAGAATTTTTGATTGTTTTGTTTTGTTACACAATGGAACCATAACTGCGAGAAAAGTCCTGGGAATTCAAATATTTATGCCTATTTTGCTTGTACATATATATCTTAAACCTTGTAAATACCTATATAACCTTAGATGTCCATTTCCTATGGCTGAATATACTTCGACTACTTAATTATGTACATCAATGTTTATAAGAATATATGCATTTGATTAGTCCCAGATGGACAGTGCTCGTGTATTTCCCAGTTTATAATGTTCTGTAATATGCCTTTACCTACCACTTCAATATCATAGACAAAATTTTTATAATGCATTTGTAAGTTCTGAATTGTTTACCTTATCTTCTATTTGTATATTTTCTCCCTGGGTCTCCACTGAAAAGGGGCAATGCACAGCTGGATTATACTCCTAAAGAAAAACAAATAAATAAACTAGCAGTGGCAGAGGAGGGCACATCTGTACCACACTCAAAATTGAAAGCTTTTTCCCCTCCTTGGAGGTAATCACAGTGGCCACAGCAAGTCCCCCCCTCAAAAAAAAACAAGATCAAGTGCAACATGTTAGTTATACCTGTTATACATCATTAAAATAGTGTAGTACTTGCAACAATACAGTCCACTTAGCCCACAAGAGCTTGTCAAGCCTCCTTAGTCAGACTACCTCTTTTGCTTGTATTCTCTTGGGCTAATGCAAAACATAAAACAAACAGTAATCAGCACAGCATATTCTGTGACAACAGAAAGCAATTACTGTGCATGTGCTAGGCCTAATGTACACCGCTAAAATAAGTATAGAAAGCTTGCAGTAAAAAGGTGGCTCCCTCTTCCTAACTTTTATCCACTGTGATACCAATGACATCACTCAAGTGCCCTGGCAAGCTGGTGCCAGGCATCTGTTTTATAAAGGTGGCCTTCATACTCTCCAGCAGCTGTTTCCTGAGGCTGCTTAGCGTAAAGTTTAGGAAGACCTTACCCTCCCTACTACACTATGTGGGGAGCCCTGCTGAAGTAATTGCTTGAAAAGGCTATGTCCACTCTGCAGGTGAAAATCAGAAGACAAATTATAGCCAGTGTGCATGGACCACATCCACAAAGTGAGCACCATATGATGCACCTCACAGGGTAGCATGGCAAAGTGATGCACTTTAAGTGTAGCATAATACAAATTAACAGTAGTGCAGCCAGGCTTCTCGATGACCGTGCACATGCAGGCACCATATAGTTGACCTCCCAGCCTTGGAATAGACAGACACAAGCATTGTAGAACTGAATAAGGCTGATAACATATCACAGTACAGTTCTGATTCAGAAAAGTCCATGCTAAATCACCATGGTGCTCATTTCAGTCCAGTAAAAGCCAGGGTCACCATATTCTTGCAGTCTGTGTTACAGTGAGCAACATAGTGGATCAGGAGGTAGTGGATATAACAGAAAGTACTGACATGTGTACGATCTGACAGCAGACAGGCATACTTTTAATGCCTTAGCGAGACATATTACAGGGTTTCCACAACATGAATTTAAGTTCATTATATTGGAATGTGTGGTACCTAGAATTTGTGGGGAGGCATGGCCCTACCTATTAGAAAAATTGGAACTCGCATGGCAGTTGAGACTGAATTCCATGTACTGGCCAGGACTGAATGACAACCTGTCTATTAGTATACTTTTAAAATTAAAAGCCCTTATAAGACATTGAACTTGTAGTAATAGGGTATGTGAAAGTAATAGTGTAGTGGTTATTACACCTGCTTCATACGTAGAAGGTTCTGGATTCAATTCCTAGTGGAAGCTGTTCATTTACTTTTCATTATTTTTACTGTTTTAAATTTCATTTGTTTATCTTTTATCAGCATATTTACTGGGGTACTAGAATGCTATTGGATTGGTTTTATTATATTGTTTAATTTTTTTTAAAATATCCATGATATATAATATACTTTTGAACTCGAATACTGCTGCTATCTGATTTTGTTTTAGGACGTACTGTTGCTTTAAACTTTTTAAGTCTGTTTCAGGATATGATGTCATCCTTACAGGGTTTAAAACAAACTGGGCTGTTTTAAAATTTGTATCTGATGAAGTCTCTGTAATTTTGGAATATTGAGACAATTTATTTTATTGTTTATTAAATAAAAAAACGTGCTTGGTGGTTTTAAGAAGTGGTCTGCCTCCTCTACACTCATTTTTGTGGATTTATACTTTTAATGGACCTCAGGACTGCCCAGAACACAGAAGGGGGCATGAGGCAATAGAGTCACTGAATGAGCAGAGGAATATGTGGGGTAACAAAGCCCAGTACAGGACAGGGTACTGACATGCTGGGATGAGTCCCTAAGCTGACAAGGCACAAGGGACAGGATGCAGCAATTTGCAGTCCTGTTGGGGGGCTCAACCTCACAGGGCATAGGGCACAGGGAACACAGTCTAGTCCAGTTGCTGTCCTGCTGGGGTGGAGGGTTCAGCCTGAAAGAGCACAGAGGAAATATTCAGGCACATTTCCTGTCTTGCTTTGTGGGGTTTGCAAATGTGGAAAATGTGCTCATGGATAGCATTACAATTTACATCTGTCAGCATAGATCCTCTGGATAACAAGCATGGCTGGCATGCACACTGCTGCCGCTCTGTGCCACAGTTCTGGAATAGTGATACCATCATACCAAATGGCTATGGCCAGTAAAAGGGGCCTAGGTACACTACTGAGAAAATTGTTTATTGACATGGACATTCATTTAGACACACAGTGGTACACATGAGTAAATCACAAGTGTACATGTCTTGTCATGGGGCCACAAGAATGACAATTGCTGGAAATGTTTATCATACAGTAGAAAGAGTTGGTACTGCATGCACTATGCACACATGGCATGCGTATCTTTGAGTTTGATAAAGTGGACAAAATGCAGGAAATCAGTGCAGTGGGTGTCCAGAATATGACATTAGTACAGTTGTATTGCAAGATTACTGATATCTTATTACATGCCAAGACAAAGGCATAGGAAATTACCAGGGGGCAGGCCATCAACACAAAAGTATCACATGGAAGTGGAAAATTCCTGATATCTATCAAAGAGGAAGGTTAAAGAACTCTCATAATATTTTGGTGACGTGGATTTAGGAGTTAGGCTGGAGATGATTGTTCAGATATCTAGTACCAGGTTTGTAGAGGAATATGTCATTGGTGTAGGTCCACTGATATGCAACCGAGAATGGTTTACTCAGGCACACACGTGCATATATGTTATCTCAGGATAACAGTGCTGCAACAATAACAACTTGCACCGCAAGGTACATATGTGCCCAAAGGCAATCTATATTGGTGACTTGCTACCATTTGTGTGCCATACAGTGGTGGGATTCACAAATACTATCCAGCACTGACACAGGTATGTTAACTGTATGCATTCACAGGTTCCACTGGCAGAAATATCCAGCGGAACAAATCATAATGTATCTAATGATAACCTTTTACCTGTGGCTAACAATGATGGCACCATAAATATGGCACAATCCAATGACTCAGTAGTACTGTCACCCATGCAAGCAACAGAGGATACACACATTACCCAAAGCTGAGAGGATGGTGGAGGGGCTAGAAGAACTATCCAAAACCTCTCTTGTTATGTGCAGGACATTTCTTCCATGTCAGCTGCAGCCAAGCCACAAATGTCTCTACCACAGATGGCATCTGAAGACTGTACTGCCTCTGAGGTGCATGCAGCCTGCACAGGAGAGAGGCATGTATCACTGCCAAACTCAAGGGCATTCCTAAACCTGGTTATCATTCTTAGCATTTATCGGCAGATGTGCAAGTCAGTGCTGCAGGCATAGATGGATACTAGTTGCACCATGTCAGAGATGTTGAGTATGCTGCAAGGTCTATGTGAGGATGTGCAACTCCTTCAGGTACTGTGTGGTATGCAGTGACATGGCACATTGGGATCTGGAGCAGATGCACCTGTTTAGGACATTGATGGCCCAGATGACAGCCACTGGTGCAGCCATGAGGATATGGGCAAAAGGAAATCAAACATACTCTGCCACTTGATGCAGCATTACACATTAAGAAACTTGCCCCCTGCAAAAAAACAAGTTTAAAAGCGAAAAGCAATGTTCTACATTCGCTGTTTCCTTGTATTTTCTGCCCTTTTTTTTTTTTTTGGTATTTTGGGACTTTGCGAATTTTGACCTTTCAGTAAGGAACATTATATTCCCTTGACAACCTGTAAAAAAGTTTGCTGCATTTATATAAACATTTGGCAACTTTCTCTCCTTCCCTTGTGTTACTCTATGTAACATTACATTGTTTTCTTTCTTTTAAAATCTGTTGTTAGCATGCTGCAATGAACTTCTCAGATACTGCCATCCTATGATGTCCCCCACAAAAATGAATGCTACTCCTCATGGGGTGAATGATCTGTGTGTGTATATTTGAAGTAAGTCATACATGCAGGTCTTTTTCCTGCCCTGTGTGTGCGAAGGAGATACAGGGAAATGCTTCTTCAGCGTGTGTCTGTCCATCAGTTCCGTGTTGAATATGCTTAAGTCTAACAAAGAATAGTTGATACAAATCTGAATAGTAAAAAAAATCAAACCATTTCCTTAAGTGAGCTGTGTATTGTAAAGCACTACAGTTTTCTTTCAGAAAGAGATGGCATGTCAATAACAATACCGTAGCTTCCTAAGGCTGCATAGGCTTAGGCAGCCCCCAACACCAGTGCTAAAGTGCAATATTCACCCTTGGCTTGCTTGGCACTCTGCTGAGGACCACCAGAGAGGAATAACTTGAGCAGTGACATCATGGTCTTTAAAAAACTTTTCTAGCTTTCTAGTCACATTTTAGTGACTAAAATTAATTAAAACTATAAGGAGTATAATTAGAATATGTATGCATATTCAAGCATCATCACCCTTCCCAGGTTGTCTCCAAGAGTATAAGTTGTGATTTTTGTGGCACTCTGCCCAGAAAAGGTTTCCTGTTTCTTGGTGTAGTATGATTCTTTATTTATATGTGTTTGCACAATATTAAACACAGCATATTGTATTCGCCATACCAGTTAGTGACAGCAGCAAAATCAAAATGACAATGTCCTTAGGAAGCTACAGTAGTGTTATTGACATGCCATCCCTTTCTGAAGGAAAACTGTAGTGCTTTACAATACACAGCTCACTTATGGCAACACTGATTAATGACCACAAAGTTACTGCTTTTCCATTCAGTGGAGGAGACCTTATGGTTTTCTCTCTCTTTCTCACTGTCTCTCTGTATATGAACTTGACTTTTGTTGCATCTTTGCTTTTATTTCTAAATGACTAATACAGTTAACCAGAGTCAGAATGCAGAGAGTTAAAGACGCATTTGAGATTATTTCACAGATGTTACTGAAACCAGATGCACAGCCCCCATCCTGGAGCGAATAATTTTCAGATTTGATTCAAGGGAAATGTTAGTCATGTGTCATGGAATGGTTCCTTTTAGTTGCTGAGCAATTTGTAGTTTTTGTGGTGCTTTGCACAATTCAGCAAACATGAGTATGGAAGGCAGTCTAAATTAGGTGAGGATGAGAATGTAAGTAATATTTCAAAGGTTTATATTAATCATCTAGTTTTGCTTTTTAATTTTTTTTTTGGTTGGAGTACTCTTAAAGAGGTTTGAAGAAGTAGAAATCACATTTCCTGTCTTTATTCACTCCTTAGATGCTTATAGGCAAAAGTGAGGCTTATTTGGAGTGTAAAACAATGTGCAACTTTTCTTAATTTATACCAGCTGCCTCCTTTTTTAAGGGTATGCTTGAAAGATGCCCACTATCCAAACAGTAACAGCTTGTACTAAGGTTTTCATTTACCCTGCCTTTTTTCTTTTATAACTAAGATATGTTGCCCGAATTATTGAAAATCCGAATAAAATGAAACCCAGACTCAAATGTCAAAAACATTTAGTGGAGGGACACTAATGAATTAGTGCCGACTTGATAAAGTCTTCCACAAATAATCGGTAAGTTTGGAAGTTAACTTAATGCTGAGCTTCAAAGTTGTCTAGGTTACTGTCACTGTTGCTAGGCAGTGTCTGTTGTAAGAAAGTATGCCATACACACTTTATTGGCTGTCTGTAAACTTCACACATGCCAGTGAAAGTCTCGTCTAGAAGAAAAAATAGTATTAAATATTGTAAGTATCTAGATGTATGTTAGTTTATCTGCTGTTGCTGTGATAACATAGGCATTCAAAGTGTCAACAATCCAGATTCTTGAGCAGGTTTCTTAAACTGTCAGATTTTTTCCCCTTTTTGTTTTTCCTCTAACAGCCCTCCATACCTGCTTATCCAAATGTGACCCCGTCATACCTCCTTGCGTGTTTTAATGGACAGTAACCTGTTGTGATGTTGCATTGATTACTATCCACTGTCTAGGGAAAGAAATACTATGGCTGTCAGGATATCAAATTCTGTACAGGGGGACAACATCCAGAGGCAGGCAGCACGCAGAGTTAAGGATGGAATGTTTGTTAACTCATCCTTATGATATGTGGTGTGAATGTCTCAGTGTGGAGATTACATTTGCTTCTTTGGGAGTACCTGTCTCATGTTGACATAGTGGCTTACTTAACAACATCCCCCCTAAGCATCCTAAAGGTTACCATAATGCTGATTATACAATGACCCCCCATAAATATTCCAAAATGTGCACGCTGATTGGCCAGCATGCCTGTTGTAAATCCCACAAAATAGCCAACGGAAAAAAGTCCAGTCGCCAAACTTTTTTCTGTTGTTATAAAGTGTCCAAAACTTTTTTTAATAAAAAAAAAAAAATGGAGCAATGAGGACTTTCTTTTCTCCGTTGCTTCTGTTTCAAAGCATTGATGTACTGGGTATGCATGGGGACGTAAGTAAGTTCAATAAGCATGCCCAGTACAGCAACACAAGGAAGCAGTATGCCACCACCGGCGGAAGAACAGTAATGCGCCATTATACAAAGACATTATTTAAGAAAAATAAGGATTTTTTTTCTTAAGTAATGTCATTGTATCATAGCAATAACCGACTCAGTGGTTGTGCTATATTGAAGATTTACCCACGGTTGGCTTTATTACTCGGGTTTCACCCACATGATTAAACAACTCCAACCATCGGTAAATCTTCAATATACCACACCACATTGTCGGTTATTGCTTAAGTAGTCTACTTCCTGTGAAAGGACGACTTTATCTCCAAGCAGCTGTCTATTACCCACAATGCCACATGAGCCTGGGTCTGTGATGCCACATTGTGAATGGAATTTCTAGTGCAACTGTGTTGTCTTTCACACTGCTATTCTGCCTTTTGATGTTTGAAGAGGAACAAAAGATAAGTAGTGACCGTACAGGATACTAGCAGTATCATGACAGCAGCATTTACAACATTGCTGTTTGTGGACATTAGTTACCCAGTATGTCCACATGTTCTTCGTGTTTCACTGTTGCAGTCATTACATTTGGGGTAATCTGCTGGCAAGTTGCCCCCAGTCGGCCTGAATTCCAAAGTCTTGGGAACTGCGTCGGTTGTCCATGACGTCAGATCGTTAGGGGTATAAAATATGCAGCCGACGCCATTTTCTTTAGTCTTTCTTGCCACGCGGTGCCCGAAGCAGAAGCATTTCACAAGTGCCGGTCGGCCGCTTACTGAAATTTTCGAATTTGAGTTTCAGAACCAAAGTCTTCACTATAGCTAAGTAACCCGTTGGGGAAACTTTTTTCTTGCTTTTTACCGATGTCAGAAAAAGTTAATAATTGTATTACTTGTGGGAAGCAAATACCTCATAAGGATTTCCATTTATACTGTATTCCTTGCCTAGGCCCTGATCACAACGTGCCTGGCTGTCGGTTTTGTGCTAGATTTAACCAACGCACTATTAAGCGTCAGTATATTTTTACATCAAAGTATTTTGGAAACAGATTTAACTACGCAGAAATGTCGTCGGATAGCAATCCGACAACCGGAGTACATAAAAAACGCAAAGAAAAGGACAAAGAAAGGCAGTCGAGAACCAAAACTGACGATGAAGCTTCTAAGCCAGTTGCTAGTTCGTCGGTACTCAGTGAGGTGCTTTCGCAGCACCTGATATCTGCTACCTTCGAGTCGCAGGCCTCTACCATCACCCATGTGGAGTCCGGCATGCCGCAAGATACTCAAGGTATTGGACCGACGGATGTATCTCCCTCAGATGGGTCCGGAGCCGCTGAGCAGGCACCGGCTTCTGAGGGTGTATTCAGACCTCAACATTTGTATAACAAACAGACGACAGCTGCAAAACCAAAGACAAAAGCAACTTCTAAAACTAAAAAAATGACGCATGAGCCACGTGCACAGGCCTCTATGCCTAAAAAACAGATTATCAAAATGGCTGAAGACCTTATAACCCTGATCAGGGGTACCCATCCCCCTCCAGATAAGAGGCCTAGGCAAGACACTGATTATGAATCTTCAGATCAGGTTTCTATTTCTTCTGATTCCTCTTCTGATCAGGAACTATCTATATCTCCCTATGAGGATTCTGATGCTGAGGAGTATATTCCATCTGCATCTCCTCCTGAGGATTATTCATTTGGAGAAACCTTGCATACTTTGAGGGAGAATTTTCACTGGGAGAGTCAAGACTTCCCAGAATCAAAAAAAAAGGCTCAGGGATTTCCTTCTTCTCCCTCAGCACAAGCCTTTAGCCATTCCCCATTTTAGACATTGTGGATGATGTGTTTTCGGAGTCAAGCTTGACCCCTGACTCCTTACCTCCGGCTCCCAGTAAGCCTGACAGGTATTACAGGGCTCCTGACTTGCATACATTTTTATTTAGAAACCCTGCTGCTGATCCTGAAACTATTTCACAGGGTCTAAAGGGAGTTAAGGCATCAACAGCAAAAAATCCTACCCCCTCTGACAGAGATTCAAGGGCGCTGGACAGATGGGGAAAAAAGGTTTATACATCTGCAACCTTGGCAATCAGGGCCTTAAACTGTCAATTTCATATGCCTAAGTACCAACAACATGTTATGGGATTGCTGAAACAGAAAATGATGTTGATTTCAGAATGTGCAGAAAATAAAGAATTGCAGGAATTATTGCATGCAGCTGAAAAAGTTGGAAAGCATACTTTGCAATGTGGTTTTGATTCTTTAGAGGCCTCCTGCAGGGCTGCAGTTACTGGATCTGTGATTAGGAGGCATGCCTGGTTAAAGGAACAAAATTTGCCTGATCATGTTAAAGCTAAATTGCTAGATGCACCTTTACAGCATAATTCTCTGTTTGGTATTAAGGCAGAAGAGGTTTTAAAGAAAATGGAAGACAAAGCAAAGTCTATTCAAATTGTTAAAAACTTCTTACAAGTGCAGCCACCAAGATTCAGTAGACACCGGCCTACAAAAAATTGGTTCTTTCTTGTGTCAGACAGAGCTCAAAGGGGCAAATCCAGACGCCCTAAGGGTTCCAGGTAACAGGCGCAAGACTCGTACAGGTCAAAGCAATGGGGCGCAACCACCACCAAATCTGGAGGAGAGAAAGCGTAAACTTATAGAAAACAATCCCAATGACTTCCCTCTGCCTATATCAAGCACTTATCTTGTGGCAGCACACACAGGGGGAAAATTAGCACTTTTTGCTCAAAATTGGCAGATAGTAACCCAGGACAAGAGGGTACTAAACATCGTATCACAGGGATACAGATTCCATTTCCACACTCTGCCAATGGCAAATGGTTGGCCAGATCTGCCAAAAAATCAATGGGCAGAGGCACAGAAATAGGTTACGTCCCTCATGGATATGGGGGCCATTCAAACAGTACTAGAACAGGAAAAAGGATAAGGTTTTTACTCAAGACTGTTCTTGGTACCCAGAAAGGACAAGGCCTGGCGGCCAATACTGGATTTATCGATTTTGAACACATACCTGGACATTCCAAAATTCAAAATGCTTTTTGCAGCAGCTTCTGCCCATGCTGGGCAAAAATGCTTGTCTGGTGACTTTAGACATAAAAGAGGCATACCTGCATGTCCCAATAAGACAGGCATGCAGAAGATACTTCAGATTCAAGGCTGACTTAATGCATTACGAATTCTCTGCACTGCCCTTTGGCTTATCTACTGCGCCCAGTGTCTTTACAAAGTGCCTGGCAACAGTAATTGCATTTTGCAGGCAAAGAAGTATACAAATATATCCTTATTTGGAAGACTGTCTCATTTAAGCAGAGAACAAGGACACTCTTCTTCGACACCTGGTGTTTGTGAAAAGGCTTCTAACATGCCTAGGGTACACAATAAATAAAAAGAAATCACAGCTGGTACTCTCTCAAAAGATAACATTCCTGGGTGCAAGCTTGAATACAGCTGCCCAGATGGCTTACCTCACGCCAGACAAACAAAGGCAACTGAATACTTGCTTCAAACTGATGGCAACAAAAACCCAGTCTTCTGCAAGACAAATTCTGCAGGCTCTGGGCTTCATGGTATCCTGCTTCCTACTGATTCCATATGCAAGACTGCATATGAGGAAACTTTAATGGTACCTAAAATGTTCATGGAGTCAACATTCACACAGTCTGGAAACAATGATTCCTCTCATTCCTTGCCTGCAAAAGGAGTTTCTATGGTGGGCAAAGGCCTGTTACCAAAACATGGGACGGCCCTTCACTCTACCCCCTGCCAGCCAAACCTTAACAACAGACACATCAAATTATGCCTGGGGGGCCCACATGGCAGGAAGATGCATTCAGGGCATATGGGCACCAAAACAAATGCATCTACATATCAACCAGAAAGAGATGCTAGCTGTTAAAAATGCCCTGACAGCCTTCAAGGACTTAATTCATCCAGGACAACTACTGATAAAGACGGACAACACCACATTCATGTAGTATATAAACAAGCAAGGGGGCACACACTCATACCCCCTTTGCAGATTAGCCATGGCACTGTGGGACACAGCTTTGACCTACCAAATACATCTTCAAGCTCAATTCCTGTCAGGAAAACAAAACACTCTGGCAGACGATTTAAGCAGAAACCTTAAGGATCCTCACGAGTGGAAACTAAATCCACAAGGCTTCAGCATGATAACAGAGAAATGGGGGAGCCCAGACATAGATCTATTTGCCTGTCCTCAAAATTATCAATTGAAAAGATTCTGCACAAGGACTTATCACATACAAGCATGAAAAGTGAACACCCTATCCTTCAGTTGGAAAAATCCATCAGTTTACGCCTTTCCTACTCTGCCTCTTCTACCCAAGGTCCTATTAAAAGTCAGACAAGAGAAGCCAAAGATGATATTAATTGCCCCAGACTGGCCCCGCCAATACTGGTACCCAATCCTAAGGAACTTGTCTCAATACCCAGCTTGGATCTTGCCTCAAAGACCGTAACTACTGTCCCAGAAAAACAATCAGATCCTGCACAATCAACTACAGACACTGAACCTGGCAGCATGGCTAATCATGTAATCATACAAACGACACCTGTCAGTAAAGCTGTGATGAATGTCATTCTGGAAGCCAGAAGGCCTAGTACTAGAAAATCTTATGCTGACAAATGGAAGAGATTCTGTGCTTGGAATCAAGCACAAGGAACTGATACAGCAGAACCACATATTCCTCAGATATTACAATACTTAACTGAGATGCTTGACAAAGGCCTATCTTTCTCATCAATCAAAATCCATGCCTCTGCCATTTTGGCTTATTACAATACAGAGCCACCAATATTTTCTCATCCTTTACTAAAGCAGTATCTTAGAGGAGCCAAAAATGTAAGGCCTCCTAGAATATCACCCTTACCTGCATGGGACCTCAATTATGTGCTGGAAAAGCTCACCCTGCCTCCATTTGAACCAGCTGCTACCGCTGATATAAAGTTCTTATCATGGAAGACAGCTCTGCTACTAGCAATTACTTCAGCAAGAAGAGTTTCAGAGCTACAGGGCCTCATGGCTGTAGAGCCTTTTATCATATTTTACCCAGACAGGGTGTCTCTGAGGACAAACCCTACTTTTATGCCTAAGGTGGTTTCCAGTGTGGCTCTTAACCAAACAATTCATCTGCCAACCTTTTATCCAAATCCGCAGAACAAAGGGGAGAGAATTCTGCATTCCTTGGACATACACAGACAGCTAAGATTCTACTTGAGCAGGACTAAAGTGCTAAGAAAAACTGAGCAATTACTAGTGTCATATGCTGCAGCATCAGAAGGAAAGGCTATTTCAAAACGGACAATTTCAAAGTGGATAAGCAACTGCATCCATTTCTGCTACTTACACCATGGTAAACCTGTGCCCAAGGGCATTTGGTCTCATTCCACCAGAGCTGCAGCTACTTCAGCAGTCTTTCTCAGAGGAGTACCAACCAAAGACATTCTAGAGGCTGCTACTTGGAGTTCTGTTCACATCTTTACAAAGCATTACCATTTGCCTCTCTACTCTTAAGCCCAGGGCAGGATTTGCCATTGCAGTGCTGCAGGGCCTTATAGCCACACCTAATGCTGTTTAGCTCCAGCCTCCCAACCATAGCTTTGGGATTCTACCTAAATGTAATGACTGCAACAGTGAAACACGAAGAACATAGTACAGTTGTGTACACTTACCATAAATGTAGATGTTCGAGTGTATTCACTGTTGCAGTCCCGCCATCCCCCTGTCATTCTAAATTTTATCTTTCCTTCTCTATCTTCTACAACCTATGTGGTGTATTTGCTTGTAGATGAAGGTAAAGTTTATATTGATGCATGAATATATATATATATATATATATATATATATATATATATATATATATATATATATATAATATTGCTACCTTTTTGGGGGCACCTGACATCGGGGGCAAGAAAAACAAAAGAAAATGGCGTCAGCTGCAAGTTTTATACCCCTGACGACCTGACGTCATGGAAGAGAAGACAGCAACTGATGCAGGACCTAAGACTTTAAAATTCAGGCTGACTGGGGGCAACCTGCCAGCAGATTACCCCAAACATAATGACTACAACAGTGAATACACTCTAACATCAACATTTATAGTAAGTGTACACAACTGTACTTTTCTCTCTTTAGGGATAAGCACAGACCTTTTAGTACCCCCATTCACAGATCTCTCAAAAGGAAAACAGAAGACTGTGGTAAATCCAGAAGAAATGTTTTAACCATTTCTTACATTCACACAAAGCAGCAATAGGTGATGGAAGTAAAAGCACTGCATTTCAGTATCTTTTTGATATCTCCGGTTTCTCTGAGTTGTGCTATTTCTTGTTTTACTCATTTTAAGGATTGGTCTTATCCTATTTATATGTAAGGAAAGTCCTATGGCAGCTAGGCACCAGGCCTAAAGAGGAATAGGACTTCAGAAGAAGAAGTACGTCACTAGTAATCCCACAGCTGAAAGCAAAACACATACGTGCGTGTGTGTGTGTGTGTGTGTGTGTGTGTGTGTGTGTGTGTGTGTGTATATATATATATATGTATATATATATATATGTACATACATATGTATATATATATATATATGGTTCTACCTGACTGTGGAATGGTGTGTGTGTGTGTGTATATATATATATATATATATATGTAGATACATATGTATATGTGTGTGTTTGTATATATATATATATATATATATATATATATATATATATATATATATATGTGTGTAAGGAAAACTGTTTTAGTGCTACAGTAATCAGAAGTGTCAGTACACCTACTACATTGGTGACATGATTAGAACATGCACATACTCATGGTAAGTCTTTTCCTGGTGTATATTTTAATGTACCCAAGTACTTACAATGCAATCCTACTAGATAAGCATGAGCCATTGGTGACCTGCTACCTGATGAGCTGTTAAAGGCAGGAAACTGTAAGTACATCTGGCATGTAAAATTGCAAAGATCCACATGGCACAGAAGTAAGTGTGTTTGGATTATGGGAGACTTTGTTGCAGCTGGCAGGCAGCCCTAGTTTCAGAAGAAATTGAGCTTCATACATTGTAACATTGCCACACATGGCCAACGTGTGGTTCCAATATTTGGTTGCTCAGAACACACTCTGACCACAGTTGATTGAAGCCAAAGCATTGTACAGGTAATGTAACTGCGGACGCTGAAATATATTTTTTTATTTAGGGGAGGGGAGAGCACACCCCATACATCTCTCGTCTTATGCTGACTTCATCATTATACAGAAGAGGGGAAGGAGCAATTCCCTAAACAGCACACAGTGATTTCATACACATAGCAAAAGTTGACCAGTTGTGACCAAACATTTAAATTCTGATTAGCATGCAGGGCAGCCTTCTATGCTGGGCCATAACTGTGAATATACTTTGCTGATGCACCCTCACTAGCTATTTTTAATGCTGTACTGAACCTCAGAAGCCAATTAAAGTACTAATTAGCTGCAATCACTTTGTGCTACAGTAAGTAGTAATTTGGCTGCTAGAAAAGTGAGGTTTTTGGCTAAGTAAGTTTGCATAGACTGCTAAGTTAGGTGACTCCACGTTGCTGTTTTATGAGTTCTTAAGACCAGATGATAATATTGCTAAGTACAATTGTGTTCCAACGTGACCCAGCAATGTTGTGGAGTTAACTGACTTGATCAGAGCCACGTAGCATGTAAGGAGGAACTACAGGACTGAGTCAAGAATTTGTGCGCCTCATTACTCTGAGTTACAGGTTACACTGACAAACGTGTAAAAGCTAATGACCACAACATATGTTGTAATAAAGCTGAATGTAACTGCTGCCAGGATTATTCCATGTTGTAATAGTTATATTATAAGGTTATTTTTCTCTGATTGGCTATTGACACTTGTGTTGGCCTTGTTGTCCTGTGAAGTTTTATGTAGACTCTGCCAGTCATCTCAGAGGAGGATCATAGGTGGTAACTAGTACTTTAGTAAATGCACATAACTTTTGTTGATTTTAAGAGATGGTGTCTGGGTTTTTTGTTATATTTGATGTTAGAATGCACTTTTGAGAGCCTTAGTTGCTGTTGTAGTGAATATTGAGCAAATGGCACTTTTTCTGATATTCAAGACTCGAATGCAGACTGTACAAAGCCACAGTAGTTTGGACCTTAGACACAGCATCTGTATGGATAAGTGTAATGTTGAGCTAAGTCTCCTGTCCTTATCACTTACCAAGTTCTTCTGCATGTGTATTAGCAGCACAATGACATTTAACTGGTCAGTTTGAGAAATGATGATGTGTCCTTACCATGTCCTTAACTAGCAGCTAGTATGTACAACCTATTCCAGATGTATGTCCCTGCCCACACTAGCATCAGAATACTGACAGGAAATGGCATTGTTTTGTAGATAGATTAGACTTTACAGGAGTTTCAAGGCAGTTTAGTACCATGATAATCAACAGCTTACCAGTGGCCACTATCAGGTTTTACCCATCTCGAGGAGGGCTAGGCCAGTTAGTCTCAGGGTAAATCTGAGGGTAATCATTCGATCATTCAGTCCCTATTTGAAGGATATAGTAGTGTATTGCAATGCTTACCTTGCAGGGTCAGCTTATTCCAGAGGAAGGACATGCACTGTGTAACTAATCTGTTTCTCCAGCACATTCTGTTCATCTGCAGCTGAAGGTTTAGATCCTTGGTTCAGGTATTTGCTAAGCTGTTAGACTTGCAGATGTACAGGTGCTTAAGGATGACAGGGCTTCTAATGGGGAGGTAGGTGAGGCACAAGTCACCTCTCAACTCTCTCTCTAAAATACTGAGTAAAGAGATAGTTTCCAGTCTGTGTTGTTAGCTCGAGGCCTTTAAGCTTGAGATCTTCTTAGTTAGGAGCCCCTTGGGATTCTGTAGTTTGATATGTGGGTATCTCCCAAAGGGGCATTGTACTTTGTAATTGGTCTAATCAGTGCTGAATGTAAGGGAAAAAGGACATCTTTAGATCTGGGTGGTACTCCCTTGTATTAGTTGTGCTAAGGAGGATTTATTTATTTATTTACTTGACATTTGTTTACCAGGAAAGTCAGACTGGGTATAAGCCCATTTTCAGCGTGAAAAGCTCCTCAGTACACATTAAACAGAATTAAAAAATTGAACAATGGTTACCAAGACAGTAACAAAGTAGTACAATATGTGAATACAATAAAAGAAAATAAGCAAAATATAAGGCAAGTAAAGTTGACCATACATTATATACAAGATATAAGAGAGTTGATAATATGTATGTTACATAATGATGCATGAAAAATATATAACAGAATAAGTAATAGGTCATAAAAGCCATGCACTCTTTCTGGCAGGAGAACTAGATAGTAAATTTCAGTCATAAATTCTGGGATAGATAAAGGTTTGTGTAAGAATATGAAGAAAATATATAATATTAAGGAATTAAAGAGAGGTGAGGCTAGAAAGTAGGTAATGCAGAAGGGGAAGTAGAATTCCGTGACTACATTTTCATTTAGTTGTGAAATACTGTCTGTACAATGTATTGAGGGGTAGGGGGTTGTTTGTTCTACCAGCACCTACAGGACTGCATGGATCAGGCAATCCCAAACAAAACTAAGACTCTTTGTACCAAAGGCAAGCGTCCAGTCTGGTGGACCCCAGCCATAAACAAGCTCTACAACAAAAGGAGGAAGCTACTACAAGATAGAGCAAAATCCTTGAAAGGTAAGACACCTTTGATCATTATAAGTAAAAATCTAAGAGCTCTCATAAAATCATCCAAGGCAAATTTTGAGAGAAAAATCGCCAAGGACTCAAAAGACAATCATAAGGCCTTCTTTAGCTATGTTAGAAACCTAGGAGGAAACTCCCAGATATGCTCAGAATTAGTTCAAAATGATGTGAAGATTACTGAACCTACACACATTGCCAACATACTGGCTGACAGGTTCAGGGCAAACTCCCTCCCCCCCAAAAGGAGAGATATCTATACCAGAGGATTGTAACCCCCCAAACATCTCCAACGCCCAGGTGAGAACTGCTCTCTCCAAGGCAAAAAACACAGCATCCATGGGACCGGATGATGTCCCCGGCTGTGTGCTCCACGAACTCAATGAGGAATTAAACCCGCAGTTAGGACAGCTGTTTAATCTTAGCCTCACCTCAGGATACGTGCCCAAGGAGTGGCGCATGGTGACTGTGGTCCCACTTCATAAGGGCGGTGCCTCCACCGACCCTGGAAATTACCGTCCCATTAGCTTGACAAGCCTTATCTGCAAAGCCATGGAGAGGATCATAATGGAACTCATAAATAAAGACATAGGGAACTTGCAGACTTTGGATCCATCCCAGTTTGGCTTTGTCAAAGGCAGATCATGCCTCTTAAACTTGGTTGACTTTTTCGAAACAGTCACCAAGGCCATTGATGAGGGCAAGGCAGTCCATACAGCCTACCTTGACCTTGCAAAGGCCTTCGACACAATTCCCCACTCGGGTATCATCGAAAAACTCATCGGCTTAAATGTAAACCCATACATCACAAGATGGGTTGCAAACTGGCTAAGTGACAGAACCCACAGGGTCAGAGTTGCTGGCACCATGTCAGACTCAAAGCCTGTCACAAGTGGTGTCCCACAGGGCTCAGTCCTGGGACCACTCTTGTTCAGCATCTACTTTTCTGAAGTACAAGCAAACACAGGAGGGTTATGGCTGACAAAGCTTGCAGATGACTGCAAACTGGGCGCCATAGTCGAAAACACATCTGACACAGATATCCTTCAGAAGGGCCTCACAGAAATGGATAACTGGTGCCAGAGCCATGGCCTAAAGTTAAACGCCAAGAAATGCATAGTCATACCCTTCGGGAAAAACAAGGTTACCCCTAGCTACCATATAGGTGGCAATCCACTGAGCACAGAAGAAGTCATCAGGGATCTGGGGACCCAGGTTGACAGTAACCTTCGCTTGACACTCATGTTGCCAAAGTAGTTAGGAAAACCTTCTACACTGCCCACCTGATCATGAAGGGATTCACATCTAGATCTAGGGAGGTCATCGTCCCCTGTACTCATCACTCATTAGACCTATGATTGAGTACAATGCCCCATTCGGAATGTATCTGACCCGACACCTGCAGCAGCTGGAAAGGCCCCAAAAGTTCCTCACCAAAAGGATAAAGGGTCTCAAAAATATGTCTTATGCTGCCAGACTGAAAGAACTCCAGCTCTATTCAGTCGCATACCGCTTGCTCAGAGGTGACCTGTGCCTGACATATAAGGCCATGTCAAACCCAGATTTGATGAATATGCTTCACCTCAAAAAATCTAGATCCCTCAGAACCACAAGGGCGGGAGACTTAAACCTTGACACAGTTATTAATAGAACGTGCTGGAGGGACAGATTCATCACCCAGAGACTCCCTATGCTGTGGAACAAAATCCCGGTACATGTGAGGCAGAGCACCTCGCTGGCCTTGTTCAAGAGGAATCTTGACCAATGGATGGGAGATCGCAGATATACCCCAGGGATTACTTCAGTGTCACTGCTTGACAGAGGCACAGCAAAATAATAGGCATAGTTTTCTTCAAACTAAAGGGGTGGCGAAAGCCACATAACTATGAGCTAGGCTTATAAATGCCCTTGGGCAGATAGCCTAGTATGAACCTATGAACCTATGATACTACATTTTTTGCATTTAGCTTGAGCCATTTTCAATACACCAGGTTTTAACCAGAGTAAGCTCTTACTGAATGGTACAGGTGTCAGAAGGGGTCTTGACATTAGCACCCAGTTTGCGGTTATCTGCAAACTTAATCAGGGCTCCTTGAAGATGAGGGAAGTAAATATCAGAAAGAAGGGATTCCAGTACAGAGTCTGGGGTGGCCTGCTGGTTACTGTCTTACTTTCAAATGAGGCACCTGCTACTTGAACTGTGTGGGGTTTGTCTTTTTGCCACTTTGCTGTCAATCTTACCATGTGAAAATCTATATTTAAAGCATTTAAGTTTACTTCTAATACATGCATAGGCTGGGATGTCAAACACTTCAGCTATGTCAAGGTGATCTGTGTGAACAACATGACCACTGTTAACAGCCTGTGTAACCCTCTCAAAGAAGTTAACTAGATTTAATAGTCTGGATCTCCCTTTGATGAAGCTGATCTTTTGAAGGTTTAGCCTAATGAGAGTTTCGGTGTCATAATTGAAGAGCTCAGTTTTGATACATTTCATAGCTTAGCAGATCAGGATTATGGTTCTGTAATTACTGGGGTCCTTGTGAGACTACCTGAGGAGCAACACTGCTGTGGTGCATCATAATTTGGGAGCAAATCCTGTGGCTAAGCTTAGGCTAACAATATGAGGAGAGGTTTGGCGAAGACATGTTTGTAACTAATAATTAAACATCTAGGTATATTGTCATGTCCCGTGGAGGAAGTATTTTTTGTTTTTGATAGCACCTTCAGAGCATGTCCCTTGGTGATAATGGCAGCGGTAAGGCATTCTGTGATATGTGGAAATTTAATACACATTTCAGAGGTAATGTTTACGCTAAACTAGTTTGATAGTATAGTGGCAGTGCATGTTAGATCAGAGTAATTGGTGTCATTTAGGATACGTTCCAAGTATTGTTGAGTATTCATCCTTGGTGTGATAGACTCAAAAAGTGTCACTTGCTCAGTATTTGCTATAATAACTAAGGATCCTGTAAACTGCTACAATAAGTACAGAGGTGATACTGTAGTCTCATTGCTACATGCTCATAATATGTTTAATGTTTAAACAAGAACATTTATGAGGCTGGTATTCTGATTGTATTTTCTACCTGAGATAATTTTACTGGAATATGTAAGAATAACTTAACCTTGTGATTTTTGCTACATTTTACTTAATTAAAAATGTGCTTTTCATATGAGCGCTTTAACTGTAGTATTATTTTACAAGTGATAATTTCCAGAAATTATTATCTGAGATAGTTCTAGTAGATGAAAGGTCACACAAAGGATGTTCATACAAAAAATACCTGCCCTTAACCATTTTGGCGATGTTGCATGAATAAAAGGAAAAGCAGCCCTGCATTGTGATTTGTTTGTTAATGTGTCATTTTTGTTTAATATGTCATTTTCTGATTTTCCTTGCAGGTCATTCTGAAAGAAACAAGCCTGAGCAGCGTTCTTCAAGGTAATGTTTTTGCTTCTTTGAGGAACTACCTTTGGACTAGAGGTGATGTAACAGCGGATTCTTTATAATGTTTGCTTCCCATTGTGTATGTGGAAAGTGTGTGTGATTGATCATTTTTTTACTTAACTTTATCTCATTGAAATGCATGTATAACAGTTTTACCTTTTTGACTGACTTGTCGGTAATGAAAAGTCACTTTATTTTTGTCAAGCACCACAGGGAAGCCTTAATATTTTTGGTGACAGACAGCATACATCAGATGAAAAAAAGAACTTGTAAAAAGGAGTTTAAAGTGGCTCATCTTAAACACAGTATCATGAAGTACCAAGTGGCCATGCGTTGCATTCATGGATGTCAAAGATCATTGCTGCCACCTTTTCGAATATCTAGGTTGATCATTAAATTGACTTTTACAGTGCAATTCATATTCTAGATAATCTAGCAAGTAGATTTTTAACTTTATTATCTAAGTTAAAACTTTTGTGTTTTTTCTTTTTTTTTTTTTTTTGTCTTTCTTAATGTTTGGAGATTTTTCGTTTACTGTGTCACAGCTTACTGGAGCATTATGGTAATAAAAATGCTCTTTACTACTAAAATGTTTACTGTTCATTTATTTACACTTTGTTGACTAGGTTAGTCCCACTATGTCAGGGGAGACTTGCAATAGTCTTTTTGAATTGGGGAAATTAGGCCAAAGCAGTGGGGAACTTTTCTTACTCTTTGATAACTCCCTTCCAGTGCAGAGGGGATGGGGTAGGTGTAGGACATGGCAGATGATGTGATGCAGTCAGCTGTAGCAGCTAGTGCTACAGAACTTTTACTTGACTCTCATTTGACAGACTCTCCTGTTGCAGTTACAGAGCTAGCCATGGATGGGCTGAAAAATTCAATTTTATTGTCTTTTCAGTAGCATAGATGGATAACATCCCTAACTACAGACCAGATTACCCAGATTCAATTACTGACTTAAGCGACTGATGGAGAGGCAGGGAGGGGAGTGATGGGTATGTCCAAGCCAGGGTGAGAGCATTTGTTGATGATGCTCCCTTAGGAGAGGCATGATCCAATAAGGGGGAGTTGCCCTCGGAAGAATCAGTAGTCATGAGAGGCAGGGTAGGGATTTGGTAGGGCATTTATAAGAAATCCCTCCCCTGAGGACTAGAGTGGAGACAACTGAGTCCCCAGGACCTCCCTAGGATCCATGACTGGCCCAAACAACACTGATTAAGTCTGGAGGGTAAGAGATGAGCTGGATGTAAAACACTGGAGACTGTCCCATGGGGGGACAAAAAAAATCAGTTTTATTAAAGTTAATGATGGAACCAGAACCTACTGATAAAGTCACACTTTCTTGGGGAAAGGCCGTGGAGAGATATGATACCTTGTTGCAGTTTTCCCCTTTTAAATCACAAGAACAAGCGGAATCATGTGCAGTAGTTTACAAAGCAAGGCAGGAATATTTGGAGCTGGTTGCAGTGCATAGTGGTGTCGCAAGGACATATGCTTGTTTTTGTTTGGTCTTTGGAAAGCACAACAACACTTTCATAGAAGACACTGATTGGTTTTCAGCTTCTGGTCACGCAGATAACTGCAAAAAAATTTAAAGCCTGTTGATAGGTATTACTTGTGTGATTGGGATTGATGCCAACTAAGGTCAGGGCTTTGATTCCATTAAGCAGTCAGTCATTTGCTGAATTAAGTCACTTAATGTTGCTTATTAGTTTGCAAATGTTTTTGAGTCCAGCTGTCAGTATTTCTCATGGAATATTTATAGTATACAGTTAAAGAACTTTTAGACAAAATACAAAGTAATTGTGCAGCTTTGTACTTAAAATATAGAAAAAAAAGGGCATGATTTCTTTTTTTCAGTTTATGATTAAATTTTTGATGTACAGTCTGCTTATGGTGAAAGACATTACAGCAAAAAGTGTTTCATTTTTCCATGGGGTTATGGTATTGCAAGATCATAAATGTTATTCTAAACATCTGGGACAGCCAAAGCTTGTTATTGTTGTGGGTCTTTGGACCATTTTGTTGGGGCATGTCATAAGTGATGATACCAAGTTTGTGGTGACGTAGATCATGGTGAGAAACAATGTAGATGGTTTTGTTTTATACGCAGTAAAGAAGGTGATAGATTGCTCTGAATATAAACCTTCTCATGCTTTTGGGGGAGGAGTGGTTAGTAGTAAGTGGGATGTACTTGATACTCGTGCTCTTGGATAAATGTGTTGTATCGTCACATCCACTCGAGACTACTGACCTTATGAGTTCTGTTTCTATGCAGAACAAATTTGATGTTTTATCTGGAGACAAAGAAGTGCGTGAGCCTGAAGAGCAGGAATTAAGCTCTGAAGTGGAAAGTAATTACATAAGGGTATGTGTTAAACAAAGGGTGGGAAGTTCAAACAAATTATATGCCAGTCTTAAAGAAAGGAAAACAGTAATATTACAATTCTTTCATTGAACGCTAATAGTCTCAAAAGTAAGAGTTTCAATCATCCGAAATATCTCCTTTCAATTCTTGTTTAGGTCAGATGCTGGGTATAGTGTTCAGTCTAAGTGGCCATCAAGGAACATTGTATCCAAAATAGTTAGATCATATATTCTTATACCCAACTAGGAATCTAAAAGTGTGTTGAAAGAGTTAACATTTTCTGCTGTATTCATGAATCTTATTCCATAATACCTTGGGCTCCACGTCTTACCTGCCCCCTATTTCCACCCGCCCTCAGTAGTGCTAAATTTAAACTACTTTAAGCCATTCCCCTTTTGCTAACCACCAATCACTGCCTTACACATAACTAAACACCCTCCCCTCTCAATCCAATTTATTCTGTCCCTATCCTGTTAACCCTATTAGCAATGTCAACCCTGATAATTGTCAATCCCCCATTACACAATGCAAACAAACAAAATAATACTACATACCCTACTGCCACTGCTATTTTTATTTTATCACCTTACTGCCTATGAGCAAAACCTTTTTCTACATATCCATTACCCAAAAGCTCAAACAGCCTCCCATGACTTTTCACTCAAGACTACACACTTAACCATCCTCCACATACCTGGTCTACTGCCCCCAACAATATATCACCCATGTAAAACCACAAAATGCAATCCCAAAGACAAAGACTATATAAAACTAATAAACAAAATCCTAAAGCTTAGAATATCCTGTCATTATAACCTTATAATACATGGGGACATTCATCCCAACCCTGGCCCACCTACACTCAATAACCCCCACTCCCTTACTGTAACCCCACAGTCAAACTACCCCTATTTACTCCCACTAGCTTCCTCCTAGAATTTCACCTAAATATTAGAAGTATTAACGATAAAAAAATTAATATTGTTAAAGGGCAGATGATCAGGGTGATTCAAATGACCTCAGAAAGAGAGGATCTTATTGATGAACTAGAGTTTGTTTGTACCCTATTTTTGGATAGGGGATACGCGGACACCCTCATAACACACACCATTGAAAGACCTGGCTATCGTGAGTGGGGTAATAGATACAAACCCCTGCTCAGGAGAGTGAATGACACAAATGAAACAGTCAATGTGATAGAGACAGATTCTAGGACCCGTTATTTAGTGGTCACTTATGATCAGAACACACCATGGGTCAAGAAAACTATCAGGGGGATTTGGGATACGTTTGGCAAGATACCTAACAGATTGGAGGTGCTCAGCCATAGGCTGCAATATAGTTATAGAAGGAATTGTAATTTAAAAGAAATACTGGAAATCAAAAAGAATTCTACTAATAATAATACAACTGGATTAGGAACTTTCAAATGTGCCAGATGCCCCCAATGTTTATTTATGGCTGAAGGTGACATCTTAAGGATATCCAGGTACATGTTGAGAGCCAATGGTTATTTTAGCTGCTGCACTAGAGGGGTGATTTATATGTGTTTATTCTGTTTGTCATGTGTTTTATGTCGACAAGACGGAACATAATTTAAGACAACGGATTTATGAACACGTGTATGATGTGAGTAGGGGCAGAGAAACCAATGCCTTGGGCAGACATATTTCCAGATGTCCCAATGCTGATTTTAAGTTTTGGGTGATAGAAAACTTGAAAAAGGATGATAGAGGGGGAGACTGGGAAAGTAGACGAGTTTAGGGAACTTATTTGTTAATTGCGTCTGGATGGCTTGCACTTTCCCTGGTCTGAATGATCACCTCTCTCTCTTACCTGCATTAAAGTTGAATGCAAATAGGTTAAAATAAATTAACACTAAGAAGAACTTTGAAGACATTCATTATTGCAGTTTTTTTAATAATGATTGCTTTTTTTATTTTTTTTTTTAAAAAAAGCTTTGTAACACTTCCGATACACTTTAAAGTGTCTCACGGTTTTTATTTATTACTGTTTTTGATTTACTGTTTTTTTAAAAAATACCTGTGGATTATTATCCAAAAGGAAATGGTTATTAATTATTTAAGATGGAGGAAGTTCTTGCTGTGTGATTCTGATGAAGTTTCCTCTTGTAAATGAAAGCACTTAATCTAATCTGATGTATTGTATGTATAAATAAATTGTTTTTTGAAAAATATCTGCCTTTTGCCAGTTTGTGGAGGGATAGCCTTCATTGGAACCTTGTACTGAAGTTCGTGTCATTCTGGTTATTTTATTTTAATTCCGTTGGTCCTTTTTGAATATTAACAATAAAATTCCCAACCTGCACCCCTCCTAGCAATCCACTCCCCAGACATTATGTGTCTTACGGAAACCTGTATTAAACCAACTACTATTGATAATGAGATATTACCACCAGGCTGTAATATACACTGACTAGACCGCACCACAAAAAAAGGAGGCGGGATAGCAGTCCTGTATAAAAATACTCTGTTAATAGAGAAACCATACAATCGCCCCAATTCAAAAATGCAGAACTCCTCATAACCAAACTACAGATTAACCATAACAAATGCTTGTACATCGTCTGTGCCTATATCCCACCAGGTAACAATGTAACTACCCTAGAGGATATCCTCTATTGGCTATCCATTACCTATCCCCAAGAAACCATAGTTCTTGGTGACTTTAATACCAATTGGCAGTCCTTCTCCTCCGAACCCCCATCACACCTATAAACTTATCTGGGTTTAAGCAGACCATAACCTCCACCCTAGGATTAATAAACCAACCAATAGGGAAAGTATCTTAGACTGGATTTTAGTCAATAACCAACCCCAACTGTACACAGCCGGGACTCTCCCTGATGACCTTAGTGATCATCTACTAACCTATGTCATAAAACACAAGGCAGGCACCCCCCACCAGACCAAATAGAAAACACTTAGAAACAGGAAGAACATCAACCCTGCTGTTCTTAAATGAATTAAAGGCAGTTTACTGGTCAAAACTAAAAAAAATCAATCATTAGAAGAGGCCATAGCATATTTCAACACTAACTTCCTCAGTATCCTTGATTCCCATGCTCCAGCGCGTACTGTAAAAACTAAATCAAACCCAGCACCATGGCTCGCAAAGGAGACTGAGTCAAAAATCAAAACCAGAAACAGAGCTTGGACCTGTTAGCGGTCAACTAAAACCCCACTTGACCGTTTAAAATACCGCCAACTCAGGAATGAAACAGAAAAATCTATCATACTAGATAAAAAAAGCTACTACCAAAACCTCCTAAACAAACAACAAAACAACCCTCAGTTCTGGGCAGGCTTAAATCAGATCCTTCATCCAGGTCAGTCTACCACCCCAACCCCTGCTAACCTCACCCATAGTTCCCCAGAGACCATAGCAGGCGCCTATAATAGCTTTTTCACAGAAACAATCCCATCCCTAGCAAACCAACTAACACCCACAAATATTAACCCCAGCTCCAATCTGCCCAGAAACCATCCTCAATTTAGCTCCCAACCCATCTCCACCACCTTTATCAAAACACTGTTAAAAAAACTAAAACCTACTTCCCTCTCTGCCGACCTCCTCCCTGCAGAGTACCTACAAATAGCTGCAGAGCCCATTGCCTACCCCATATCTATACTGATCAGTAGAACCTTATCTGAAGGTACTACCCCACCCTATGGAAAATATCCCATGCCATCCCACTCCATAAAGGCAGAAGTTCCACAGAATTATCCAACTATAGACTAATCGCTATTCTTTCCCCACTAGCCAAAATAATGGAGCAATGCGTACAGAAGCAACTAATGCAATACCTTCTACAGAATGACCTACTGTTCAACTCCCAGCATGGTTAGAGGCCACATCACAGCACCACGTCTGCCCTCCTTTCCTTTACTAATGCCATAAACCAAAACAGGAATGACAATAGGATATCCTCTGCCCTCTTTCTTGACCTATCAAAAGCCTTTGATATGGTCAACCATGAACTCCTCATTCTCTCTCTAAAGTCTGTTTCTCTAAACAAACACACAATCCAATAGTTCCAGTCCTACCTAACTGGCAGACAACAGGCAATATCATGGCAAGGCAAATTATCCAGCCAGCTACCTCTCACTCTTGGCATCCCACAAGGCTCCATACTAGGACCACTACTCTTGTCTATTTTCATCAATAACTTCCACACTGCTATCCCTAAAGCCACCTGCATTCAATGCGCAGATGATTCCACTGTCATCTGCTCAGCCACCTCCCCATCCAACTTGCATATCTTAACCCAAAATACATTTAACACTATTGCAAACTGGCTCTCCAACTAATGTCTACTGCTGAACCCCAATAAAACTAAACATCTGCTCTTCACCCCCACTAATAGATCCACCCCATTTTCATTCACTGTTACATCCAACAATGCTACCACTATCTCCCCAGATACCCATACAAAGTTTCTAGGGGTCATTATAGATAATAATCTTAAATCTGACCTACAGGTCAACAAAACCATACAACCATCAATAAGAAGCTTGGATCTCTGTACAGAAACAAGTCATTTTTAACCCCACTGGCTAGAATTGCAATTGCCTGGTTGCACCTACTCTCTACTGTTATTTATGCCTCTCCTGTATCTCAAACCTAAATAAGACTAAACTGAATAAGCTCTCCCATAGCTATAACCATATTGCCAGATTCGCCACTGGCTCCACCTATAGAACCCATCATTGCCAGAACCTGAAACAACTAGAGTGGCTAGAACTTCCCAGCTTAATTCAACTAAATCAACTCTTAATAGCCCACACAATTCTTTACAACCCTGAGGTTACCCCCTCATTCATAATATTATAAAGCCATACAATTAACCTGAGGTCACTACAATCTGCCAACAAACTACTGGTCCAAACTTACAAGGCTAATAATTTAGCTGGGGAATCCCTGTTTGCCAACTTTGTTGACAAAACCTAGAATTCTCTACCAAACCATTTAACCCTGCAATCCTCCATAAGTCTCTTCAAAAAAACATCAAACAGTATTTCAAAGTGAACTGGCTTTGTCCATGTACCAACCCTGATTAAGCTATGAAATGAAAACATATCTGCATACTACCTTAACTCAACTATGTACTGTACCAGTCTGATGATTTCTGCTTTAAAGTGTCTGACTGTGTAAACCGTGAGTCCCTTTGGGAGCAATACTAAAACATTGTATATAAATCTTTGTCTTATATTTTCTATGTAACTAACATGATGTGTAATCTTTGTAATTATTGTCTATTGGAGCTTTTCTCACTGGGCCTCCACTGAAAATGGACATGTATCCAGTCGGACTATCCTGGTAAACAAATGTAAAATAAATAAAATAGTACCACAAGTCTAACAGTAATATATGAATGCCTGCTTTTGTTTTAGAAAAAAGGTGTACAAAATCTTAAATTATTATGTTTGCGTGTTTTATCATATTGGCAGTTGTCAATGTTAAAAATTGAAAAATCATGAAAAATCTTAAATGCAAATAATAATGAATAGAAAACAATTTTAGAGCTTGATACCTATTCATGTAATTCATTTCATTATTGTGACAAATTCTTATAGTGAACTTTCTCTGTACATTCTTATTACAATTAAGGTGTCACACTACATAAACAAAACACTCCATTGAACTCTAATATTGGTCAAGCATAATATTTGAATAAAGAGTTTATACAATTCTTTTCACGCTTTGCAGTATTTTTAGAATAAAACCTAATTTCTTCATAGCTTTGTTTCCAGTTGTCTCAACATCTTTCAAATGAAAATTTTGAAGAAATGACCATCTCCAAATCTTTATAGTTATCAACCTCTGATAATACAAATGAAGATAACTGTATTGGTCTCCTAATTCTAGAGTTCTCAAAATACAAAAAGTTATATTATCTTGACTAAACTGGAAGCCCATGTCCTTGGCCCATTTTTCAATTTGAACCATATAAGAATTAAGAGCTTCAAACTCACACTTACTGTTAGAAAAAAATCCAGTCTTACAATTGTCTTCATCTTTGGAAATCCAACAACATGCTTCTAATGGAATGGTGCTAAATGCCAGACTAAATAATACAGGACCCAATATTGACCCCTCTGATACTCCACATTGAATGATAGCATAATCTGATTTGGTACCATTAATAAATTCTGACTTATTAACCATATAATTAGGTAAGAGTTAAGTTTGAAGTTCTGTAATACGTTAACAATCACAGAGTGAGGTAAGACATCAAAATCCTTAGTTAAAATTAAAAAGATAAAACCCACACTTGACTCCATATCTGCTGTAAAAACAGTCAAAGGAGGTGGTCTATCAATATTCATTAAAGATAAATACACCTCTAGATTGGTTAAACAGCACAATTCCCTTGAATTACTTCAGGTGCAATTGACTGTAAGTAAGACCCATCATCAGGTCATTTATATAGGACTCCCTCCATGAATCAGGACATCCACTCAGCCTACTTGGATCTACTTGAGTCAATCAAGATACAACCAAACATCCTGGTTTGGGGTGACTTTAATTATCCATTCATTGACTGGGTAAAGTATACATGTTCTAACTCTCTGGTCCAAAGGTTCCTGGACTTCATTAACACCAATGCTCTGGACCAGCTGGTTGACACACACACACACACACACACACACACACACACACACACACACACACAAGGGCCTCAAACATCCTGGATCTGGTGTTCACCAACATGGGAATCTGCTGCACCACCCCCAGTGTGTGGCCATCCCTGGTGAGATCTGACCACAAATCGGTCTCACTAGAAGTAACTATAACACAAGACCCCCCCCCCCAGCAACAACTAGACTGAAAAACTTTTCCAAGGTCAATTACACCCTCTTACATGACAGCATAAATAGATTCATAGCCTCTCCCCCATTGACGGAAAGGACACCTATGCTGAGTTATACTCAAATGTTTTATACAAGCACCTGTACATTTATATTGACTCTGTTGTACCTGATGGAACCAAAGCAAGATCTTCAAGGAAAAAAATCCTGCCTGGTGGACAACTGCAATAATACACTATACAGTAGTAGAAAGAAATTACTGTCTAAGAGTAGGAAGGAATGGTCTCAAAACTGGAATCAACTTAAACAAGCAAATAAGACTCCTAGTGAAATTCTCCAAAGCTAACTATGAATCCAAATTAGCTTCCCTAACTAAGGATAACCACAAGGTGTTCTTTAGTTATATGTGTAACCTGAAAGGTAAGGCCCTGATTTGCACTGAGCTCGTAGTTAATGGTGCTACATGTACAGAACCTGTGGATATAGCAAACCTGACAGGTTCAGTGAAAACTTCATTCCCCTGTCCCCGCCACATATACCCCAAAGCATCCCTAACACCTGTCCTCCACCTAGTATCTCCGAGGAGCAGGTCTTAAACAACCTCTGCAAGGTGACCAGACGACATCCTGGGCTGTGTTCTACATGGGTTAAAACGGGAATTAGCATCTTCATCATTGGACATGCTTTTCAGTCACAGCTTAAGTGCTGGCTTCATCCCAGTGGAATGGAAAACAGCTACCATCATCCCTTTGCACAAAGGGAGTGTATCCACAGACCCCGGGAACTACAGACCCATTAGCCTGACCAGCCTTATTTGCAAGGCCTTGGGAACGAATCATCATGGACTTTTTTAACAAAGATAAAGGAACTCTCCAAACACTTGACCCCACCCAGTTTGGCTTTGTCAAGGGGAGATCATGGCTATTAAACTTGATGGACTTCTTCGAGATAGTCACCAAAGCCCTAGATGAGGGCACATCTGTGCATGTGGCCTACCTAGACTTAGCCAAAGCCTTTGACACAATCCCCCACTCAGGCATCATTGATAAACTCAACCCATATATTGTCTGGTGGGTTGCAAACTGGCTCACTGATAGAACTCATATGGTCAAAGTAGGGGACTGTCTCTCCTCCAGCAGACCCATAACCAGTGTTGTTCCACAGGGATTGGTTCTGAGACCCCTACTGTTCAGAGTCTACTTCTCCAAAGTACAGGGTAAAACTGAAGGACTGTGGCTGACAAAGTTTACTGATGACTGAAAACTGGGAGCGATAACTGAAACCCGTAACGATGTCAACATCCTATAACAAGGTCTTACGCAGACTAATGAGAGGTGCCAAAATCATGGTCTTAAACTTAATGCAAAAAAATTATCATCCCCTTTGGCAAGGGTGATGTTCCCGCAAATTACCACATCAGTAGCAGTACCCTAAGCGTACAGTCAGTGGTGAGAGATCTGGACATACAGGTCAAAAGCAACCTTAACTTTGATCACCATGTCTCTGCAGTGGTAAGAAGGGCATTTTATATTGCTGATCTCATAAGTAAGGGCATTGCCTCCAGAAAGAAAAAGAGATTATAACTCCGCCCCCCGTACTCTTCCCTCCTCAGGCCAGTATTACAGTACAACATTCACTTTGGTATGTTCCTTTCCAAACACCTGCAGCAACTGGAGAAAACACAAAGGTTCCCTACAAAGAAAATTCAGGGTCTTCAAGGTCTGTCTTATGCAGACAGACTGAAGTCATAGTCGCTGTACTCTGTGTTGTACACACTGCTCAGAGGCGACCTGTGCCTTGCATATAGAGCAATATCTGACCCAGCTTTAATGGAAATGCTGCACTTTCGCAAGTCAAATGACACACGGATCACTCACTTAGAGGACTTTAGCCTGATATGTGACATCAACAGAACTTGCTGGAGAGACAGATTTGTCTCACAGAGGTTGCCCCACCTTTGGAGCAAGCTTCCTATTCATGTTAAACAAAGCTCCTCGTTGCCCCTATTTAAGCTTAATTTGGATGATTGGATAGGTAACCAGAAATTCACCCCAGGGAATTCCACCTGTGTCCCGCTTTGACAGGGGAATAGGTGCTGATTTTAGTGCCTGCTTGAACCAGACACCTTGAGAACATGGGTTGAACTTGGCTAGGTTTGTAAGGGCCTTAGGGCCATTAGACTAAACTCCTATGATCTGTGATCCAAACTGATAAGTGCTAAATGCCCATGAGTGAATCCATACTGATAGATATCACATTTCTTAACATTTATTTCCTTGTTCAATATCTGAATAAGGCAACATTCAAAAAATTTACCCAAAATGGATGTCAAACTGATAGATAGGGCGGTAGTTCTGTAATTCAAGTTTGTTCCCCTCCTTAACTATAGGTGTAACAAATGACAATTTCAATGGAGAAGAACAATATCTTTACATTGTAATTTATTAAATAAGTTAAACAATAAGGGTTCCAACAAATCCAATGAATTAGCTATCATAATTGCTGGTATAATATCAGGGCCCAGAGTAGTAGATGTATTTGTCTTCTTAAGTGACATTCTCAAGATACTAAGTGTGATCAAAGGCTATGTTCTTACCTTAATTTCTTCCAGCAGAGATTTAATGGTAAGTTTAACCTTAAAACCTGAATGCATGTTAACAAAATATTTTTTTTATGTTTTGGATACAGTCACTCCTTCATGTTCAATATAATTTAAATGAGGAACTGTATTACTAATAGTATTTATAAAATATTTTTTTATTATTTGTAGTTTCCTAAGTTATTTTCATAAGTACCTTTTTTTAGTTTTAATTAAAAGCTTTAATTCTTTACTTCACTTATTTAATCTACCCTTATTAAATTTTGTAAGATGTTTCTTATAACATAACCCTAATCTCTTTTTCTTCATATATAGTTTTTAACATTTTGAATTCCACCAATATGGTACATATCCATTGCTGTTATTTAACTTATGTGAGGCAGTGGGCTCAACATTTCCCTTTAATAACCGTTCTAAGTTGTTGCTGTTACCAGTATTTCAGATAGAGGGTAAGCATTCTGTGGGCTCAACATTTCCCTTTAATAACCGTTCTAAGTTGTTGCTGTTACCAGTATTTCAGATAGAGGGTAAGCATTCTGTGGGCTCAACATTTCCCTTTAATAACCGTTCTAAGTTGTTGCTGTTACCAGTATTTCAGATAGAGGGTAAGCATTCTGTGGGCTCAACATTTCCCTTTAATAACCGTTCTAAGTTGTTGCTGTTACCAGTATTTCAGATGGAGGATAAGCATTCTTTAAATAAGCCTTGCTCTTCACCTCTTATAACAATGCCATGTAGGCAGTGCCAGGCACTGGTATTTGTGATTTTGTCTGGTTGTGCCCCAGAACCACTGCTTCTGCTCTTCTTGCTCAGGTGCTTATCACCCTAATAATGTGTTCCTTCTGCACTGATTTAAAAGCTAGTCTCAGCCTCTGACTGTACCTGTCCAGTGGTTCTTATGCTGTACCATCCTGTCCCAAGAAGCCTTGGCCTTTCATGTCCTCATCTTTTATTATCTGGGCATGAAGTTACTGACAGCTAGGTGGTACAAGTCATGGACTTGAATGAAGCATGCACCATCTCTTTTTTCTGACCCAGGAGTGTGGAATTTGATCAAACTGTCCTTCTGCCCTTCTTTCTGAGGAGCTGAGGGTGAATAGACATGACCAGCCATCTTACTGTATATGTATTTACTGAAACCATATATATCTGAACTTGCTCCCTCCTTGTGCACAAACTGTGCACTCCTAGTGCTTAAAAATGGAAAGATATGTGTAGACATCAAGCAGTAGGCAACACACACAAGTAATACACAAAATTATTAGGATGAATAACCAGTTTAGTTTGAAGTAAGGTTGGGTCATTCCTGGAAGAAGCTAGAATCTGTCTTATTACAAGGAACTTATAGCTGAGTTTTCTTTTGCTGCATTTGCACAGAATACATTGTTGATAACATTGCCCGTATGAAAACAGCAAAACATTGCCATCTCTTTAATATGTTGTAGATGAGTGTGTGTACATATTGTATATAATATATATTGTATGTACAAGGGGAATTCTTTTGGGAACATGGGCTGTGGAAGTGATGCTGTTGTCACATAATGCATGGAGTCTGTGTGTAATAATGTGGAAATTATAGTAGATTGCTACACACTCCTGCATGCTATAATGCCTTAAGTTAATGAATGTGAGCATCAGTGCATGCAACAGACATAAGAAACCTGTACTAATATGCACTGAGACATGTACTGTGTTGCATTATTATATATTGTCAGTGCCAGCAGTTGGTACTATGTATATTTATATGCAGTGTGCTGGGTTGTTGCCTTGTTGGTTGTATGCAAAGCATAGAACCTTTCTCCGTCTTGTGCTGTGCACCAGGTGGAAATAATGTGTAACACAGTGTGCATGTGATAATGTTGACTTGCCACAGACTGGTGGTTTTAAAATAGTCTGTGGCCCCATTTTATCAGCAAACAGCAATAACATATAGCGTGGTATTCAGGGTCTATAGGAGGCATTACTTAAGGTGGTCAAAAATATCAAAGTAAGACATTCTGTAGTCATTGGAGCACTTGGAGGCATTATACAGAAGTATTCTGTTAGAACTGTTCTTCCATTAAAAGAATGCAAATATTTTCTTCAGGAAATGTCAGCACTGCGTAATACAACAAGATTATGTTTTTAACCCTGGTGTTCCTATTTGTATGTGTGTCTCCTTTTAATATCTTGCTTATTGAGTGGCAGTTATAAGGAAATATAGTATTAAGGTTTTGAACCTTAACAGAAACATGATTTAGCATATAAAGATGGACTGGTCCATATAATCGGACTGTGGATCAGCAGCAGATCGTTAGCTAATAGCTTGCTTTACCATCTCATGCAAGAATTGCATTATGTTTTTCAAACAGATTTTTAAATATTAGAACTTTTAATCCATGTACATCCACTAGTAGGCTGTTCTAATCATCTAGCATCCTTTCTTTAAGAATTCTGCATTTCCCTTCAGCCATCTGTTTTGTATCTTCAAACTGGGCCATTTTGTACCTTCTGTCTGATTCACTCTTCTTTTTAAAGAACACATCTTTATTGCAGTCAGCCTTTTCAAATAACGTAATTGGTCAACTTGTCTTTTCAGTTCAATAACCGAGAAAAAACAAAACAGTTTCCTTGTATAATACAACTAAATACAATGACTTCATACCCATTTGTGAATGTTGTTGAAAGTTTATCTTTCCAACTGATTTACATATAAACATTTATTTATACATTTATCAAGCATAAGATATCAAGATATCATGACCCAAACGTTAGCTAGCCATCTCAAATAACTGTGCTTTCAGTATTCATTAACTTGTATGTAAGTAAACCATGTATCCCAAAGGTATGAATTCTGTTGTTGTTATGATTTATAGAGGATAGTCAGTTGATAAAATAACAAAAATAAAATTCTTCACCCACCCCAATCCATTAGATTTCAAAGTACATGGGTTATTTATTTATTTTATTTATTTGAATTTGTTTACCAGGAAAGAGCATTTATCTATATTGACCAATTTCAGTCTCAGTCCAGGGTCAAATACTGACCAAACGCACAAAACAGACAGGAGTAAAAACACATAAATTACATTAATACACTATAGTAGTAGAGTAATGCTTTGGATACAGAGAAGATGTAATGTATTCATTTACAATATGCATTAAAGTTTCAAAACATTTGAGAAACTAGAGTAAAACTAATCAGAGACGTGAAGAGCAGCAAAGGATCTTAATGGTTGAGTTAGACTGGAGAAGAATTAAAGTAAACTTGAGTGATGTGGCCTGAGGGGAAATGGGTCCATTCTGCTTCATTAACTAAATATGGGTTTTAGTAGAGAACAGGACTTGGAATAAGGGGAATCTTTTTCTCTTGTATCCTTTGTAAATTCCAGGGAACACTAAAAGCACAGAGCCATAAAAAGAAACAAGTTTGTGTGTATAGCCAAAGAAAATGCTTTTGAGTCTCAAGCAAATAAAACAAACACAGCTCCTTGGTTTATAGTTTCATAAAACAGCACATTTTAGTTAGTTTTCACAGTCCACACACCTCTTCCAGTACGTAGGCAATCTCCAAAATTTTCTGTCTACAAGTATTGCCCAGGACTGATTCCAGCTCTGTGTTACATTTATTCTAGTATATCTACTCCTATGAAGCATTCCTGGATGGGCTGATGTACACCACACTTCCAGGCTTTTCTTTCCAGGTGATCCTTCAGTTAAGGAACTAACTTTGTAAGTGCTTCTGACTGGGTACCTCATTTTATTTAATGGTAAGTCTTAATTAAAAGTTCATTACTGACTGATACAGAGCCATCATCTAACTTCTTATTTGTAAAAATATTCCCACGCACTTGAAGACAGTTTACCCTTTTGGTGTATTTAGAATGTTACACCTTTATACAATTTCCATTGTAGCCATCTTCCCATATATTTATCCCATGATTTTTTTCCTAGTTTCAGTCTGACTGGGGTGGGGTTTACATAATGATTAAGGTCTTTATCTCACAGATACAAAGTACAGGGTTTGATTCTGACCTATGGTTATTGGTTAGGCTTGTAATAGTCTACAAGCTGCCTATTATTTATCTATAACCCTATTTTGTCCAGTTCCTCCAGTATTTGAATCACATCCCTCACTGTCAGACTTAGTCTTGATTCTGGTTTATGCTATGGTCATCTTCGTAACCAACAATTGTCTTCTTAAATTTAGTTCATTGCAGATTATTGCCACATCCCCTTATTATTAGATTTTTATTAACGTTTATCTTTTCTGTAGTGTTCATGACACTAAACATTCAAGATCTTCCTTAAAGGTTGTTAAACTCAAACATGGCTGGAATATATGATCACATGATTCAGTCACCCCTTCTTCTTACCTCCAGCAGCTGGAATCTCTATTCAAAAACATATCCTTTGTAGTGGTTGAGAGCATAAAACATTTGTGCAAATATCTCTCTGCAAATGTCCTTTACTTTCCGCATGTTGATAACATATCTAGGTAGCAACTCAATCTGTACATAGTCTCATCTGTCTCTATTCCCCATTACCTCCTTATTCATGATGTTCAAAGCCCTGCATACCCTGTATACTAATCATTTTATCATTGAGCTATCACTTTTTGCCTCTATGGATGAATGCCATCTAACAGTCCCAGCAAGCACTTTTGTCATACCATGATAAGCATATCTTCATATTCCAACTGTAAAAACATAGGTAAACCGTATTTCTGTGTGACTGGGGCTCAAGTACCCCAGCTGTCAATAATTCTCAGTTACTCACAGTAGATAATTTTCATCTTCCTATCCCTTCAGTTCATCAACTCAGTTTCGACAGGAATTTCCAAATTACTGTTACTGATGGGCAATAATAGGGTTTATCTGTGATCCCCCCCTTTGGTTTTATTAATATATTATTTAATGTCATTGGTGCCTTCTTCATGACATAAGGTGCCTTCACTCTGTATGGATGATACTTCCAAAAAGAACATCTGTCAAGACTATTCTCATTCCCTCTGGTTAACTTCACTAACTCTTTTTCCATTTGGCATCATGATCCTGAATAGCAACAAATATGTTTTCTTCATAGTGTAACTCTGGATCAGGTACATATAAACCTCCTACCTCTGAAAATGTCAGCTCATCCCATGACACACTTGGTTTCCCAACATCCAAGACACAAGTCTTGTATTATGTTCTCGACTACTTTCAGAAAAGTTGTTGAAATATCAGCTAAAAAGGCCTGAAATTCACATGACAGTAGTAAAAGTAAAAAAATGAAGTGCTTCCACTGTCTTATCTATTTCAGTGCTGTTACTTTTCTAAAGTCATGCTCAACCTTTTCATTAATTCCTTGTGTATCATACGTATAAATTCTTCTAAGGAATCCCACACCCAATTTCCTAAAGAATTCTTATAATCAACTTGCCATAAATAAGCATAATTCTGCCTTGCACAACCAGAGCTGGATTAGTGGCTTAGTGATTGATGGAGCAGCAAGGAGAGAGGTGGGAATGCGTGTCCTGAGGAGGAGAACATTCATTGATTATGTTCCCTAAGGGCAGGCATGGCCCATAAAGGGGAGTTGCCTTCATCTGTCAAGTCAATGAGCGCAGGGGATGGGATGGTGAATGTGGGTAGGGCATAAAGGGAAAAAAACAGGATGGATGCAAAGATGGCTGGGCCCCCAGGGCATCCTTGGGATCCATGACAGGTCCTAGCCATACTGTAGTGGTAAGGAGATTGGGTGGTAGACCCTGCATGGACATGGGGCTCTAGGTAGCAGTGACAATGTAATTATGTAAGGAGGTGACAAAAAAAAGAAAACATGGAGAGGGTGCAGCAGTTATCCTTACTGCTTTAGTTTTTGACTTATTTACATATTAGCCTGTCCATTTAACTCATTTATCCAACACCTGAAACATGTACTCCGTATCCCTGTCAGGGTTAGGTATAATCTGCAAATACTGAAATATTTATGTCTTCTTGATTTATTGTGTAACCCTTCAGTCTGGAACACCTCAAAAATGAAGCCAAAAGCTTTAACTAAAGTGCAACTAAAAGAGGTAACAAAAGACATCCTTACCTTGTATCTCTAGGCAACATAAAGGGTAAAGATAGGCCTGTGTGGATCCTACCTTTAGTTAGTTAGATAGTTAAGTTAGTTAGTTAGTTAGTTAGATAGTTAGATAGTTGAATTTGTTTATCAGGGTAGAGCACTAATAACATCTGACCAATTTCAGTCTCATCCTGGGGGTCAAAAGCTGACCAGTCATACATCATTGACAAGACTACAATAATACCTAAGTGACAGTAAAACAGTAGAAGAGTATAGTAATGGTTTGGATACATAGTAAATCCAATTTACTGATTTACAGTATGTACAGACGTTTAAAACATGTGAGAAATACAAGTTCGATATGTGAAAAGGAGCAAAGGATCTTTCTTAGTGGTTTGGTTAGAGTGGAAGAGAATTAAGTGATGTGACCTGATGGATAACAGGTACATTCTTCTAGGGAAAGGCATTGGAATAAAAGGGTGAGTTTTTACTTTTAGGTGAGAGGACCTTGCACAGTTTGGGATTGATAAATGAGAATACATAGTCAGAGTGTGAGATTTGTGTTTTAGGGCCTGAGTAGTTCAAGTTTCTTAGGTTGTATGTGAAGATTTGTGTTATTAGTTTTGAGGTTAAAGGAGGGGTATTATTTTCATGTGGGAGTTGGAACACTGAGATTCTAGGAACAGATCTGCTGTTTGCTTACTGGGAGCCAGATTGTGTTTTTTAGTGTTATCCAGTGGTGGTCATTTCTTGGAAAGTGTATAATAAATCTGGGTACTTTGTTTTCTAGTGTTTGAATAGTAGTAAAGCTTTTTTTAAAGAGGCTGCTGATAGAAGAAGGATGCTGAATTTGGGTTAAAGGATTTAAGATTCCTTTTCCTATTGCAGATCTGGTGGGGTGTGAGAGAATATGGGATCTTTCTGTGCACATAAAAGTGGGGGATTAATTTGTTTACATGTATTATTAAGAGGCAGGTAGAAGATAAGGGGTGTAACCAGAGGCCAAGATACTTGAAAGAGGAGACTTACTCTATGGAATTGTTATTGTGATCATAGATTATTTTTTTTGGATATGCTGAGTTCTTGTTAGTAGCAAAAGCAAAGACTTTGTTTTATATGTGATTACCATGAGGTTTTTAGTAGCAATCCACTCACTTGAGGCATTTGAAGTCACATTGTAGATCTTGCTGTAACTTCACAAATCATATAAATAGCTACTTTCAAGTAAAAAAAATTATTTGGAACAAATACATTCCAGAAACGAATGAGTAAAATATACCACTCGTCCTCATCAAAATGCCTGCTTTGCATCTAAATACAGTATCAGCAATGTTTCTCACTGCTGTTGAGTACCTTTCATCAACACTCCAATTTTCAGTATACTGTAAGAGGTCTGTCTTACTCCCAGAAGTCTACAACGGTCATTTTCAAGTAATTTTGGAATTGAATTTGCCACCCTGTTTGGCAGAATTGTCTTGAAACGTTTATAAACATGGTTTAGAACTGAGGATTGTGTATAAGAATGCAGTACACTTGAATCCTTTACCTTTTTTGTATGAACTTCGGATGCAATATTAATCTGCTTGAGTTGGTGATCAAGTGGATGTAAAAGATCCCACGGCATCTATTGAAAAGAGGAGGGAAAGTTCCACAATGTCCTGGCCAAATTTTCTCCTGAAATAAGACCAATAGCCTAGTCAGCAAAGGATAAAGTAACCTTGACACAGAAGTTTTGTTAGATTCTAATACTACATTGAAAAACTAAGGAAATATTGGTATTGTTTGTATGTGTACTACAAAATTCTGTAAGTATAACATCAGTGTCCAGGGTTGTCCCTTTTGCTTGTCCCTTAAAATCCACTTCCAGTTCTTCGTGTATACATTTAAAACAAGTATTTCAAATTGAGCAAGTCATGGCAGCAGTCTGACTGAACTACCTTAATTTGTTCTCCTGTAAACAAATTTCAGACCTCATGTTCTTATAGCCCTACCCCAACATTTCATTTGTGCTTGATACAGCTGCATATAATACTGACAAAGCAATTCCATTAGCATCACTGGAGCTGTGCTGCAGTGGGACCCATCCTTAGTTTTCAAAACAGCAAACTGTCTCAGTCCTAGTGTAAATGCTTTGTTTGGTATACTGTAAAACTACTTATTTTTAAAGATGTACACATAAATTGGTGTTTTTATTCAGCAATCCTTCTACATCTTGCTTCACATTTTCAATTTCTCTATACTGCTGCCTCTCCATCATAAAACTTGTTTTACAGCTCTACCAGGTGAGCCGTTTAGTTTCTGAAATCTTGCCTACTTTTTTCACATGATTGATCTGATTCGTTCATAGGTAGGTACTAGGCTATTGGCCCTAAGGCCTATATAAGCCTAGCCAAAAAGGTACCCTAGTTTCACCACCCAAGAAAATTATTTTCCTGTGCTCCTGTCGAGCAAAGCTGCAGAGGGGATCCCCGGGGTGAATTTCCTATTTCCCATCCAATCATCAAGATTTTTCTTGAAGAGTGCTAATGAGGAGCTTTGTTTGATCTGGATAGGTAGTTTGTTCCAGAGTATGGGAAGTCTCTGGGACAGGAATCTATCCCTCCAGCATGTTCTTTTTATTGTAGTGACAAGGTTTACGTTCCTAGAGCATGTATCTCAGAGGGACTGGGATTTCTTTAAGTGGTGCATGTCCAACAGCTCTGGGTTTGACATATCTTTGTATGTTAGGCAGAGATCGCCTCTAAGTAGGCGATATGCGACGGAGTAAAGCTGGAGTTTTTTGAGATAGTCTGCGTAGGGCATCTGTTTGAGGCCAGTAATCCTCTTTGTGAGGTATTTCTGCGGCCTTTCCAGTTGTTGTAAATGTCTTGTGAGGTACATACCAAAAGAGGCGTTGTACTCCATAATGGGTCTAATGAGTGACGAGTAGAGGGGAACAATGACCTCTTTTTTCCTGGATGAGAAACCTTTTGTGATGAGGTGTGCCACATAGAAGGATTTCCTGACTACTGTGGTGATGTGATTATCAAAGGAGAGACTACTGTCCACCTGTGTCCCAAGGTCTTTTATCACACTTTCGGTGTTAAGTAGACTGCCACCTATGTGGTAGCTCATGGGTACAGAGTTTTTACCAAAGGGGATGGCAATGCACTTTTTGGCATTGAGCTTGAGGCCATGGCTTTGACACCAGGCATTTGTCTCCGTGAGGCCCTTTTACAGAATGTCTACATCGTTAGGAGTTTCAATTATGGTTCCTAGTTTGCAGTCATCTGCGAACTTCATTAGCCAAAGATGATCTGTGTTAGCCTGTACTTCAGAAAAGTAGATGCCAATAATTCCTTACTTTGGTTTTAAGCTTACTTTAAATTGTTCCCATTTCACCGTCTGTTCTCTCTTATGTTCTTAACACCAGTCAACAAATCCTCTTGTTTTAATTCCACACAGTTCTGTTTAATACACAGGAAAATGCTTCTGCTGTTCCAGATAAGGTTTCCCAATGCCCACAAAGAACACTCCAAAGGTGCATGATCTGAAACCACTCTTTATTGGATACACCTTCACCTCATTAACTAAATATGCATGCTTAGTATTTATATACATTTTCATTTCTGATCTACTATAATAATAATATACATGTTGGATAGGTTCTGCATAAATACTGGAGTGGCAATAAGACCCTTTGCTCTAATAAACGTTATGTATCTCCCCAATATGTGCTATTTAATGAACTCAAGGCCCACCTTTGACCTTTTGTACTACTTATTATTATATTTCAGTGTCCCAAATGTACAGCAATTCCTTATTCCATTTTGAGCAACAATACTCTCCTCCGTCATCTGCAGCCCCCTTTTTCCCATTTTCTACATGGGTTGGGGTGTCATGTCAACTGTCGCCATCTCTCTCGATTCAATGCCACTCTCCTGCCTTCTTCAACACTCATGCCTGACTGTCATAGCTATTCTCTCACACAATCTACCCCCCTCTGTGTTGGATGCCCTCATTTCCTCTCGTCTTTTCCTGCCTCTCCCAAATCTTCTTTACCAGATTGTCTTCTGCTGTTCTATACCTGTGCCCAAACCACCATAATCTGTTCTCTTTCATCTTTTCTGCAATTTGAGCTACTTTGACTTCTGCCCCGTTATGTCCTAATTTCTTCTTCTCTCCCATAGTGTGCATCCAACTGCCCATCGCAGGCACTTCATTTCCATCACCTCTAGCTTCCTCAACTACTGTGCCTTCACTGCCAAGGCTTCTGTACCATACAGTAGTACTGGTCACACCACTGTCTTGTACACCTTACTTTTCAGCTTATTTGGCATTCTTCTATCACACACTACACCTGACACTGTATGCCAGTTGTCTGCAGCCCCTCTGATTCTAGCTTTGACCTCTTCAAACTTTCCTTCTTCTCAACCACCCCTCCCAGATACTTGAAGCTGTTAACCTGTTCTACTATCTTCCCTTCTGTCTCAGTTCTCAGCTTCTTCTGATTTCCCCATTTGCTGTCATTACCACTGTCTTATCTGTACTCTGTTTCAGCCCATGTGCTTTCAGTTTTGCATTCCATTCCACTATCCTTTGCTGAAGTTCTTGCTTAGAGTTTGCCTGTAATGTCACATTGTTTACATACAGGAACTTTGTTACTCTGACCCCTCTGACCTGTTTTCTAATTTAGTCCATCACCAGTATGAACAGCAGTGGGGTCAGAGCTGAACCCTGATGCACACCCACTCCCACTGAGAAACCCTCTGTGAGAACAAACACTGTTCATACTTGAGTCCTTGTACTTGGCTTGCACTAATTCTACCAATGTTTCTGGGACTTTGAACCACCACAGGACTGCCCAAATCAGCTTTCTTGGGACTTTGGCATATGCTTTCTCCAAGTATAGAAAGGCCCAGGTGGACTCTTTCCTCATTATTTCTTCACAGCTGTCTGTCTCACTGCAAACACTGAGTCAGTTGTGCTGCATCCCGATCTGCATCTGAACCGCTCACCTCCCTTCTTACTATCTACTATTTTGCTTATTCATTTATCAGTCACCCTCCCCAGAACTTCATGAAATGTGATGGGAGTTTGATACCTCTGTACTGCCCACAGTTGTGAATGTCCCCTTTGTTCTTGTACATTGACATGAGAATACTTATTCTCCAGTCATCTGGGATAAGCCTTTCTCTCCACACTACTATAAGTACCCGCAGGAGCTATTTCTTCCCCATCTCACCCAGCATCTTTATCATGTCTGCTGTCTGCTGCTTCCCCTAACGTAATTTTCCTTGGTGCTGTTCTTACTTCTTCTGTGCCGGGCCCCTCCTTTTCTCTAATTGTAGGCTGTGTCTGGAGCAGTACAACTTCTGTGGGGTTTCCTTCATTTACAAGCTGCTGGAAGTACTCCTTCCATCTGCCTTTGATGTCCTGCAGACTGGCAAGCAGGTTGTTGCTGGCATCCCTTATAAAGGGTGCCTGACTATCTTCTTTATATTACTGTCTTTGCCTTACAACCTGATGCAGTTTTTTGTGCTAATCACTGAGTCACTTTCCAGAAGCCAGTAGAGCGTCTCTGATGCCCTGTTCTTTGCTATTGCAACTCCTTTTGTAGCCTCATTGTTAGTCAACCAGTATTCCTTCCTAGCCTGGTCCATCTTTTCTCTCTCCCACCTTTTCCTGCACTCCTTTCCTTTGATGACTTCCTGGACTTCTGCATTCTGCCTCCAGCTTTCCTTTTGTACTTTATTTCCATATCTGGTATAGCCACATATCTGTTCTGTCATCCTCACACATGCTGTTTTGAGGCACTGCCATTCTTCAGCTCCACTTATTTCCTCTTCTTCTTGGGGTGCCCTGAGTAATTCCTTGAACTATTCTGCTTTCTTTCCAGTCAGTTTCCAGGTCTGCAATCCTGCTGTTGTACATAGGCCGAGATTATGAATAATGCCCTATCATTAGGCTGGAGTTATAGGATGTCATCCACTTCCAAGCTCTGTCCTGTCAGTGAACCTACCTTGAGTGCAGCAATTCGTAGTTCACGTTTGGCAGGTTAGTTGGTTTTACATCCAGCTTTTGCTCAACAGAGCTATCCCAGGTAATCCAAGCTGTGCAACTGGACACCAGACTACCAGAATCTTATTGACCCAGAGCTGATGGGATTTACAGTGGACACTCACAGACCAATAAAGCCACATACACTCTTCCCACCATTAGGATGGGTCCCCAGCCGATTTATCACAGGCAAATACCTATGCCCATTTGGCAGTAGTATTCAACATGACCGAATCACTTGCAGCCATATTTTTACACCATCGAGTGGATAACTCTAGCACAGCATGCAGTCTGTGATCCATGTTCTCTTATTTTGAGGATATTGCGCACCACAGTAGGTGCCTAAAAGCGATTGGTTTATGCAACTCTTCCGTCAATAGGACACCATGCAGAGTCTGTGCTTCTGCCCATGGCTCAGTTCTTTGTTAAGTCTGAGATGGAAACACTCAGCATGTTTTTTGGAGGTGGGACGAACCCTACTGAGACCCAGGGAGAACCTGCAAACTCCAAACAAACATTGGCCGAAGGTCAGGATTGAACCTTGCACCTTGTGTATGGGAAGTGAAGACCTTAACCATTATGTCTGCTGCTGCCCTCTCTCTCTCTTTCTCTATCATCCCTATAAAATCTGTTTGTCTGCTCCTTGGTGGCATATAAACACTAGGTAGTAATAAGATTTGACCCTATGTACTCCCTTTACACCCACATAACAGCCTTTAACACCTAATATTGAATATATGGGGTTTTTTTAGATCAGTCTTGAAAAAGTGCTCAGTTTGAATATTTCTCTCTTGAAACAAGCATTGTATTATTTACAAACGTGGTATTAAATCAAAAATATATGGAAAATTTTTTCATCCAGAAAAACGTACTGTAAGCAACTAAATATTAGAAGTATTCAAACTAAAAAGCAACTTGAAACTGGTTTTAAGCTTGTAAAAATAATTTATGTTTTATTCAGCTGCTCAAATAAAAATGTCTGCACATTTATCCACTGGCAACTAAATAAGTAAATTCATTAGTTGTTCCATATATTAATTATACCCCTTCATTTCTTCACCTCCGTTGGGAGAGTTTAATTGTCTCATATCATTGGTAGTGCCTCAACAGTTAGCACACTCACACGTGGTACTGGATGGTCAGATGGATGTGGGTCCTTTTCCCACTCTGGATGCCTGTAATTATTTTCAGTTGCTGACCATGCCGTTCAGTATTAGGGGGTGCTGCACTCTTGAGTGGGGATGAGATGTTAAACTAGGGTCACATTTGTCTGGGTTGGTGGTAGCTCAGGTGGATGTAAAAGTTCTAACAGCATTTTTATAGTCAGTATGACTGCCACCTTAGGCCTCTTCTGAAAGGAAGGAATCAGACAACAAAGGATAAATAAATAAGTAAAACTTTATTAAATCTTTATTCTGTGTCAGCCGTACATTACTTTGCAGCACTCAAAAACTCTACTGTGACCTTGCTATAAAATATCACTTCTAACTCTTGAATGACTTTGAGAAGTCAGAGCTGGCCCCGGCTATCTCTGATTCTTCTTTTGGCTTTTCCCAGTTATCACCATAGTGGATCACCTGTCCTCTCATGATTTGCAGTGGAGTTTTACAGTGTCGAGTTGCCAGCCCGGCACCCAACCTTCCACAGATGGCACACACATACACGCACTCACACCTAGGGCCAATTTAGAGTGTCCAGTCCACCTACAGCATGTTTTTGGGATGTGGGAGGAAACTGGAGCCCCCGGAAGAAACCCAAGTGACCACAGGGAGTACATGCAGACTCCACACAGAAGGCACCCCAGCCAAGGATCGAACTGGAGAACCTCTTGCTGTGAGGCAGCAACACTAACCGCTGCACCACCGCTGCCGCCGACACCACCGTGGCTGCCCACACTAACGCGGCTGTCTCTGATTATCTTCAGTTAAAAGAACTGAAACTTCCTCACTTTAATAGTACTGCATATTTGCCCACTTTGCATTCAACATTAAACATATTCAAAAATAGTTTACAATATGATGCTTTACTCCCCACAACTAGAGTCAGGAAATGGAAGCCCCCAACACATCTTCACCAGTTATTGCATCTAAATTGTGAAACATTTCAGCTCTAACAGCAACCATCAAATCAAATGACATAAAGAGCACCACATTTTAATGTATTATGGCATTAGTGATAACTTTTCCATTCTGTAGTATTTTGTCAAATGAAATCTACAACAACTTGTAGTCAGGGGTGTAGCCGGAAATTTTTATTTTATACTCAGTCCTTATGCTGTTGCCCTCACCACCCACCTATCATTTATAAAATGTACTCAACTCTCAAAATTCTGCCCCTGCACATCTCAGAAAATGACACTTTATTTTCAGCTGTTGCTACTTGCAACCATAAAATGGCTATGTTGGAAGTGCATTCTTCTCGGGAAAGCTTATCGTGTATAGCATTGTATAGTATATAATAGTTAGTTCTAAACATTCAGTGTTTGAACTATAACATTTCTGGGAGATGCTCAGAAAAAAAATCTACTCTCTTGAGTACAATATGCCTGGCTACACCCTTGTTTGCAATAACTTTTTCTTGGGCATATCTGTTAGAGGAGGTTGAAGCTCTACCTACCATTGTCCATCTGATGACCTCGAAGTTAACAAGTGTTGTAATATTTAACATTAACAAAACATTGCATGCATAATAATTCAAAAGAGGGAATTAAACATCAACAGTTTTGACAAAGTATTTAATCAATAACCAAAATCCCTTTAGTCCATTTAGACTGTGGAATAGACTGTCCATACATGTCAAGCAGAGCACGTCTTCAGAAGGAACCTTGACGATTGAATGGGAGATAAAAAATTCACCCAGAGGATCACGTCAGTCACCCTGCTAGACAGGGGTCCAGGGAAGTAAATATTGTGGGAAGAAATAGCCAGGGAATTGTTATGGCTAGGCTTGTATAGGCCCTAGGGCTGATAGCCTAGTACCAACCTATGAACCTATACCTTCCCTGGCTTGCTTTCCCATATTTGCTACTTTTTTCTTTGTAGTAAGGGTTGTAAAAGTAATTAAGTCTTTCTTCTTTGACAGACAGATCTTTTAAACATGATTTTGTTAATTAGAGCAAAAATCTTAGATGCTTTAGCAGTTTCCAAAGCCACCTTTTCCCCAAACTTATCCTGACTTCATTCGTGGTAAATCATCATTTTGCTTAGTATTATATTCTCAAATTGCTTGCAGTGCTTCCTATGAATCAGTAAAATCATTAAATCCAGCAGGAGAAAACATTTAAAACTTCTAAATGAATCGGCTAACATTCTCTCACCAGTACCAAAAACTGAGCTCTTTGCTGTTAAGGTTGTACATTATAATCGTTACCTAAAGCAAGTGTGTCTCCAACCTTGCAGGCTTTCTGTAAGCACCAAAGCAAATTAAAAACTGGTATTTTAACATACTAGTCTGAACACGTTTTAGTATATGCCTTGGTTGCCTGACAAACCAGCTGCATTGGGAACACAAAGTCTTTGAGCTGTTTCTGTTTTAATTTGACCGTCACATAAACTAGACCAAGTTAGCATGTTGTCTTGAGCAACGACAATGGCCTAATGCCCTTATAATTTGAGTATTTCTTTTGTTCAGACTGTCCTCAGAATCCACTTTTGTTTCCTTTATTGTCTCGAGTTCAGTTGATAGAAACATTTCTCTTGTAAGCGGGGTTCTCTCTCACTTTCTCTGATTTTGAATGGCATCTTCTTGTAAACTCAACACATCCTTCACCTCCACTTACCCCTCCTTGGCTTTGGCTATATGACTATGAAGTATAGCTTAGTGGTGGCTGATCCCTTTAATGATGCTAAACTATTAGTAGGCATACAGGTAAATGTTCATGAGGGACAGCTACAAACAGACCTAGTAAAGGCCCACTGCCCTGCTGTTAAGCAGATGTGTGATCTTTGTGTCTGAAGACGGTCCTGGGAGGGCTTTATAAGGAGCTACCTGAAAGAAAATGAGGGCAATTCAAAGTGTTTTTTTAGGAGAGAAGAGAGATGATTACCCTTCAGAATAGAAGCATCTTTTTTAGGAGAGAAGAGAGACGATTACCCTGCAGAAGAGAAGCCTCTGAGATGTACTCCTTCCTGTGTGAAATTGGAAGTACTGCACTTTGATCCTGGCTGTAACAAGAGCTAATCTGCATTTGTAGTGTCTGTAAGCACTATTTACACTAAACAGGTTTTGATTGTACTGTCAGTAGAAAGATGAAGTCCTGATAAAATAAGAGTTAAAAATAACTGTATGAACGTTATTTCTAGGTTAGTTTGACTTGTGGAACTCTGGCAGAGCATGGATATTTCGTATAGAAACAATTTTGTTTAAGGATAAGACACATTGAATGTTGTGGACTGCATTCACTATGTCAATTATTTGTTAGTGGCCAGCTAGTTTTGCCTTACCGTTTGAGAAAAAGGAGCATTGTGTCCAACTTGAGTGTGAGCATGCTGGAACTGCATATGAATCTAAACAGAATTTCACTTAGAACTGATATGTGATTAGCAAGGAAGTGTGGCTAATGTTGTACATGAATATTGTATTGCAAAAGACACAAATGACTTCTGTTTTTCATTCATCTCATAAGTAAACTGGTTTTAAAAACATCACTAGGTGGCTTGGCCTGTTATTTGCTACTCCCGTTTTGTATTTATTATAGTAAATCCTCGTTGTCGCTTCACAATAAGACGTTGTCCCATTCGATTCTCAGCTAGCGCGTCTTCTGTGGAGACATGCGTAATGGGCATACCTTCGTTGAAGATTGTGCGTTAGGGCCGGCAACTCAACACGTAAAAATCAACTGCCAATCATTAGCGGACCGGAGTTCCGCTGTGGCGACCCCTAACCGGGAAAAGCCGAAAGACACGACGATAGTAAATCCTCTCTCAAAGACTGCCATGTCGCATTAGCTACCAAGGGACTTCAGCAGCAGCACTTTCCTAGGATTCCTCTTGCTGGCATCCAGCAGCAATATTGCTTGCTTTTAATTTGCATTTTTATCTGCTTTCATGATCAAAACAGCTTTCCTGGCTTTGTCATTTTGCTGTCATGTCTAGTCATTAAGTACTCTTCCTCTCCTCAACTGTAGGCTAGAAGTTGCATTCAAATTCCAGCTGAAGATATTTTGACTAAAATAATTCTGAAAATACAGGGGTTCATAGGTGTTTACTAGGGTAATGGCCCTGGAAACTTTACAAGCCTAAGCCAAAGCATTCCCTGGCATTGTATTTCCCATCCACTCGTCAAGATTTCTCTTGAAGAGGGCTAGTGAGGTGCTCTGCTTGACATGTATGGGAAGTCTGTTCCAGAACATGGGCAGTCTCTGGGTTAAGAACCTGTCCCTCCTGCATGTTATGTTGATTGAGGTAATAAGGTTGAGATCTCTGCAGCATGTTGTATGGAGGGATTAGGGTTTTTTTTAGATGTAGCATGTCTAACAGTGCTGGGTCAGACATGGCTTTGTAGGTCAAGCAGAGATCGCCTCTAAGTAGGCAATATGAGACAGAGTAAAGCTTGAGTTTTTTTGAGTCTGTCCACAGAGGGCATGTGTTTAAGTCCTAAGATCCTCTTAGTGAGGTATTTTTGTGGCCTTTCTAGTTGTTGTAGCATGCCAAATGGGGTGTTGTACTCTATAGTAGGTCTAATGAGGAAAGAGAAGAGGGAGACAATGACCTCTTTCTTCCTGGATACAAAACCCTTCGTAATGAGATGTGCCACATAGAAGGATTTTCTGACCACAGTGACAATGTGGTTGTCAAAGGAGAGGTTGCTATCAACCTGTGCTCCCAGATCTCTTATTACACCTTCACTGTTTAGTGGACTACCATTGATGTGGTAGCTCATGGGCACTGAATTCTTCCCAAAGGGAATGACGATGCATTTTTGGCATTGAGCTTAAGGCCATGGTTCTGTCACCAGTCATTGGTCTCGGTGAGGCCTTTTTGTAGAATATATATATATATATATCTCTAGATGCCAAACAGAAGAGGACCCAAGACCGATCCTTGTGGGACACTACCCGTGACTAGTCAGTAGTCAGACTTGGAATCCGCTACTTTCATAGCATGGGTTCTATCAGTGAGCCAGTTTGCAACCCACCTTGTGATGTAGGGGTTTATGCCTAGTTTAGTGAGTCTGTCTATGATCCCTGAATGAGGAATGGTATTGAAGGTCTTGGCCAGATCGAGGTAGGCTGTGTGAACTACCTTGCCTTCATCCACAGCTCTGGTGACAGACTTGAAGAAGTCTACCAGGTTGAGCAGGCATGATCTACCCTTCACAAATCCAAACTGCATGGGGTCTAGAGTTTGGAGAGTCCCAATGTCCCCATTAGTAAGGTTCATGATTATGCACTCCATAGCCTTACACACCAGACTCGTCATGCTAATGGGGGTGGTAGTTCCCAGGTTCTGTAGTTGCTCCCCACTTTGTGGAGTGGGATGACCTTAGCAGTGTGCCATTCAGTAGGGACAAAACCTGAAGTGAGGCTGTGATTAAACAGAGCACAGAGGTGTGGTGCCAGTTCGCTTTGTAATTCAGGTAGAACACAGCCAGGGATATTATCGGGTCCCATGGAAGCTGTATTCTTGGCCTTGGACAGGCGGTTTTAACCTGTGCAGTAGTAATATTGGGTACTTAGCATTCCTCCGGTATTATGATTGGCCCTTTAGGGGTGAAAGGAGGGTGAAGTTTGCACTGAACCTGTCGGCCAATATATTGGCAATGTCAGTTGGCTCGATATAAGAGTTACCATTGTGCTGTAGCTCAGAGTAGATCTGAGTATTGCCATTAAGATTCTTGACATAACTATAGAAGGCTTTGTGGTTGTCTTTGGTGTCTGCTGCAATTTTGCTTTCATATCTAGCTTAGAGGATTTGATGAAGGATCTCAGTTTTTTGTTGAGGCTAGCAAAGGAGTTTTATTAGTCTTGGGACTTCACCTTTTTCTGCAACAGTTTCTTCCTTCTGTTGTAGAGTTTGTTTACATTAGGGGTCCACCAGATTGGCTTCCTTATTTTGTAGGAGAGCGTCTTGGTTCTGTTCGGTATGGCCTGTTTCATTCATTTGTGTACGTGTTCGTACAGTGCATAGGTGTATGATTCAGTGGTTCTGCACCCATTTTCTGTTTGCTTAGATGTTGTAAAGTCAGCCACTTCTGTTTTTAGAAGGCCAAAGTTTGCTTTGGAGAAGTTTTTCACGGTGGTTACCTTTATGGGGGTTGTGGGTAGGATGTGGATATTCATGGTGATTAACTTGTGGTCAGATCTGACCAGGGAGGAGTTTACTGATGGTGTAGAGCAACGGTCGCCCATGTTAGTAATAACAAGGTCAAGGATGTTGCTGCCCCTAATGCGGGTACAAATGAGTTGGCCCAGGGCATTGGAAGTAATGAATTCCAGGAAACGTTGGGCAAGTGTATTGGTACATGAGTAGTTTTCCCAGTTGATGGAAGGGTAATTGAAGTCACCCAGTATGAGGGTGTTGGGTTGAACCTTAATATTTTCCAGGATGCTCAGGAATGTGGCGTGGGAGTCTTTGGACATGGTGGGGGATCTGTAGCAGGCTACAACCTAGATTGCAGTCTTACCCAGTGTTAGTTGTACCTGAAGTATCTCTGATGCATTATGCTGGGCTACTAGTCTGCAGGTGTGCACATCCTTTATGAATATGGAGACACCTCCTCCTTTAGGGCTTTGGTCTGAGTTCTGGGGGCAAAATGTGTGGTATGAATTATAGCCTGGTAGCGCAGGTGTGCACTCTGGAGCCTTGGTCTCGGTCACTGCACAGATGTCGATGTTCTCCATTTTAAGGAGTGCTTCGAGTGAGTGCATCTTGAGATTTAGACATCTAGCGTTGAGCAGCATAACCATTACATTTGCTTGTAGGTGTTACAGTGGTAGTTTTGTCATCAGGACATTGCCTAAAAAAGGCACTATAGGGGTGGGAAGAGGGCATATATCCCATGTGCCTCTGATACAAGAGGTTTGAGAGGTCACTCAGTGGAAGTTCTAACTTGGCTGGAGTTTTCATTTAGTTTTTACCGATTGTCTTTTCTGTGTGACCTTCTCACTCTTTGTTTAACTCTAGTAGGCAGGAATTTAGGCAGACAGACAGAATTAAATGGGCGTTGTCTACCATCATTCTTTTCTGTATATACAACATATCATGGAAATACCTTACCCTCCAGAATGGTTTCCCAAAGCCTTCTGTGAGTAAGCACTGACATATGTCATAACAATTAGTATTATAGTATGATATATTTAATGCTTAACTTTGAACTAGGCATACTGGGTTCATATGTTGTTATAGTTACATTTATTAAATTATAATCATTAATGCAGGTTCTTCTTATTTTTTTATGTGTTTTCCTGCTGTGTTTTGCAGATATAAGCAGAAAAGAGGCCCCACAAATTAGTTGTTTTGGGTATATAATCTAGGGAAGAAAATGTCCTACTTATCTCAAATAAAGGTAGATATCTTACAGAATCAAACATCTGATCTGAGACATTTTAAGAATTAGCTAACTAAAAATTAAATGTTGATGATGTTTACAGAAGGTTTTTTTTTTTATTCTGATACTGTTCAGAAATCACTTTTCCTGCACAGAAAGGATTTCCTGTAGCATGATATTGTTTACAAGCTATATATTCTAAGCCTTCCAGTATGCATAATTTTAACTTTTTCAAGTTTAAATCTCAGTGCTTTTGCACCCACTGTTCCTTAGTTTATAGAATAATATTTCTATATCACAGTTTTATTAAAAGAACGTATATAAATTGACAGCAGATAAGTTATTTAGCATCTCTTATTGCATTTGTTTTGCTAATTTTTGTAGTCAGAACTATTTATTTCCTTTTTTTTTATTTACAGTCTTCAAGTATTCCAGTATTTTTATTGTCATTGTTGTCATCCAGTTATCCACCATGAAATCTTTTTCTGGCTGATGAGTGCTGTAAACCATCCATAATGTATATTGCTTCTACCTTGGCAGTGTGGCTCAGGTTATGGTAGGAAAGGATCTATTAAGGACCCTTTTACATCCAGTTACCTCATTCTTGCCGATGGAGCTCTTGAAGTTTGTACTATAACTTCCAATGACTGCATCCTGAGCTTTTTGACAAAATTAAGATGTTCATCGTGTTACCCTGCTGCAGTCATCACACTTGGGTTATCCTGTCGTCAGGCGGTCCCGCAGTCGGCCGGATTTCCAAAGTCTTGGTCCGACGTCGGTTGCTGTCACCTCATCCCTGACGTCAGTGCGCCAGGGGTACATATACTGCAACCGACGCCGTTTTCTCCAGTCTCTCTTGCCGCGCGGTGCCCGAAGCAGAAGCAGTTCGCAAGTCGGCCAACTTAGATTGTCGAATTTGAATTTCAGACCGAAGTCTTCTATAAAGCTAAGTACCCCGTTGGGGAAACTTTTCTTGCCTCAGACCGATGTCAGAAAAAGTTAACAATTGTATTTCTTGTGGGAAGCAAATACCTCATAAGGATTTTCATTCTTACTGCATACCTTGCCTAGGCCCTGATCACGACGTCACTTCTTGTCGTTTTTGTGCTAGGTTTACTAAGTGTACAACCCCCTCGCTTCAGCAGAAACTGGCCAACAAAAAAATGGTCCTTTCCAGCCACTGACAGACCTCAGTGGGGTAAATACAGACGCCCAAGGGGCAGAGGACAACCACAAGCCCAGTATAAACCTCGCCAATGGGGCACTCCAACCCAGAAAGGAGGAGAAGACAGGTCTCAACCCACCAGAAGGCAAACTCAATGACTTGCACCTCAACTGGCCAAACAAAGCTCTTTTGTCAGCCCCCTTGGGGGGAAAACTAGCACTTTTTGCAGACAACTGGTACATGGTCACAAAGGACAAATGGGTCCTAGACATAATTTTACGAGGATACAGATTCCACTTTCACACCTTGCCAATGAAAAGAGGAATCCAAACCTGCCACTAAATCAAAGGGCAGAGGCACAAAAATAAATTACAGCTCTCATGGCCATGAGAGACATTCAACGGGTACCGATTCAAGAGCAAGGCCAAGGATTTTACTCAAGGCTCTTTCTAGTACCCAGAAAGGACAATGCTTGGAGACCAATTCTGGATCTTTCAATTCTAAACACTTACTTACAAGTCCCAAAATTCAAGATGCTAACACTACAGCAGCTACTTCCCATGTTGGGCAAGGAAGCATGGCTGGTAACGTTGGACTTCAAGGAGGCATACCTGCATGTCCCTATCAGACAAAGTTGCAGGTTCAACCCATTACCAATTCTCTGCACTGCCCTTTGGCTTATCTGCTGCGCCCAGAGTTTTCACAAAATGCCTGGCACCAGTAATTGCATACTGCAGACAAAGAGGAATTCAAATATATCCATACCTGGACGACTGCCTCATCCAAGCAGAAAGGAAATACATTCTCTTACATCATCTGACTTTTGTGAAGCATCTACTAAATTGTCTGGGGTACACAGTAAACGAAAAGAAGTCAAAACTAGTACCCTCACAAAAATGACATTCCTGGGTGCCAGCTTGGACACAACGGCCCAGAAGGCTTATCTTACACCAGACAAGCAACTACAACTGACTCAATATTTCAAGGCAATGGCAACAAAGACCCAATTAACTGCAAGAAAAATTCTGCAGGCTTTGGGCTTCATGGCATCTTGCATTCTGATAATACCATTTGCAAAACTGCATATGAGGAAATTACAGTGGTACCTAAAAAGTGTATGGTCTCAACACAGCCACAGCTTGGACACAGTGATATCTCTCATACCCTGCCTTCAACAGGAATTTCTGTGGTGGGCACAGGCATGTCACCTCAACAAGGGTCAGCCTTTCACCTTGCCCCCAACCAGGCAAACTATCACAACAGATGCTTCAGACTATGCCTGGGGGGCACACATGGCAGGGCAATGCATTCAAGGCCTATGGACTGCAGAACAAAGAAAACTGCACATAAATCAAAGAGATGCTAGCTGTACAGAAAGCTCTGACAGCCTTCAAGGATCTACTACATCCAGGACAACTGGCAATAAAGATGGACAACACCACAGTAATGTGGTACATAAACAAACAAGGGGGCACACATTCCTACCCTCTTTGCAGGCAAGCAATAATCTTATGGAACACAGCTCTGGCCTACCAAGTCCAGTTACAAGCTCAATTCCTGCCAGGACAGAAAAACACATTGGCAGACGACCTAAGCAGAAACATCAAAGATCCCCACGAGTGGAAGCTAGACCCACAAACATTTACAATGATAACTCAAAAATGGGGCCTACCAAATATAAACCTGTTTGCCAGTCCTCAAAAGTACCAACTGACAAAATTTTGTACAAGGACATTCCACCATCAAGCTTGGAAAGTGGACACTCTCTCCTTCAGTTGGAAAAACTTGACAGCATATGCCTTTCCTCCATTGCCTCTTCTCACAAAGGTTCTTTTGAAGGTCAAAAAGGAGAAACCTCGACTGATTCTCATAGCCCCAGACTGGCCACGCCAGCACTGGTACCCGCTATTGAAGAATATGGCTCACAGCCCACCATGGATATTGCCTCAAATACCTCATTTGCTCATGCAGCAAAACAAACAGATTCTACACAGCCAGCTAAAACCTTAAACCTGGCTGCATGTCAAATCTTTTAAACATCCAACCAGGCCCTCTTTCACAAGCAGTTCTGGATGTTATTTTGGAAGCCAGGAGGCCAAGCACCAGGAAGGCTTACTCGGACAAATGGAAAAGGTTTTCTGCCTGGAACCAAGCTAAAGGCCAAGACACAACTCAGCCTCATATGCCTCACATTCTGCAGTATTTAGCAGAGATGTTGCACAAAGGACTTTCCTTCTCCTCAATTAAAATCCATGCTTCAGCTATTTCAGCTCACTACGACACGAATCCACCTTTATTTTCACATCCTCTTCTAAAGCAGTTCCTCAGAGGGGCAAAAAACATTAGACCACCTAGAAGAGCTCCTACACCAACATGGGACCTCAACTTTGTTCTGGAAAAACTAACATAACCTCCCTTTGAACCAGCTTTCTCTGCAGACCTTCAGTTCCTGTCTTGGAAGACTGCCCTGCTCCTGGCAATAACTTCTGCTAGGAGAGTCTCAGAATTACAGGCACTAATGGCAGTGGAACCTTTCCTCATTTTTCATCAAGACAGAGTTTCTCTATGAACTAATCCTTCCTTCATGCCTAAGGTGGTTTCCAGTGTAGCTTTAAATCAAACCATCCATCTACCCACTTTCTTTCCCAATCCACAGAACAAAGGTGAGAGACTCTTGCATTCCTTGGACATTCACAGGCAGCTTCGTTACTACTTGGACAAAACTAAGGCCTTCAGAAAAACTGACCAGCTCTTTGTATCCTATGCTACAGCTTCTCAAGGGAGGGCTATATCCAAACAAACCATTTCTAAATGGATAGGCCATTGCATATGGTTCTGTTATACCCATCATGGGAAACCAGTTCCTCCTACCATTAGATCCCACTCTACCGGGGCAACAGCTACCTCTACAACCTTTCTCAGAGGGGTTCCTACCAAGGAAATTTTAGAAGCTGCAACTTGGAGTTCAGTACACACCTTCACCAAACACTATCACTTACCTCTTTATTCTAAGTCCAGGGCGGGCTTCGCCACTGGAGCTCTGCAGGGCCTCATTGCCTCCACTAACCCTCTATGATACCTCCACCCTTCCTTAGCTTTGGGACTCAACCCAAGTGTGATGACTGCAGCAGGGTAACACAATGAACATAGTACAGTTTTGTACCTGCCATAAATGTAGATGTTCGAGTGTTCACCCTGCTGCTGTCCAAGTTACCCTCCCTCCAACCCCTCTGATCTTCTGGATAAATCTCTGCTATGCTTTACTGATGTATTTGCTTATAGCTGAAGGGATGTTGTGTTTGTACAGTGTTCACACCATTTGGTACTAATTTTGATCACCTTTTTGGGAGCACCTGACATCTGGGGCAAGAAAAACTGAAGAAAATGGCGTCGGTTGCAGTATATGTACCCCTGGCGCACTGACGTCAGGGATGAGGCGACAGCAACCGACGCCGGACCAAGACTTTGGAAATCCGGCCGACTGCGGGGACCGGATAACCTAAGTGTGATGACTGCAGCAGGGTGAACACTCGAACATCTACATTTATGGTAGGTACAAAACTGTACTTTATTCTGTCACATTTCAAGCAAATGTTTATATTTCTGAAGCCACAGGGGTTACTGAGGAAGTGTAAATGACAAGCTAATTTGTATAGTGTTAGTATTTGTTAGGTTCTAGGTACTGAGATTATCCTTCCTCACTTTCTTGACTATATGTGAGTAAAAATGTAATATTGTTGTTCAGTTTTTCTAGATTTATCAAAGGCTTTAGTACTCTTGGCTATTAAATACTCATTTCCTAATTAACTCATTTTATAGTGTCCACACATCCATTAATTGATTCAGATACAGAGAGCTGCAGTCATGTAAAGCACTGACTATAGGTCAGTCAATTTACACAGTTATGCAAAAAAAAAAGATTTGATGTAGCTTTAGCCACAGTGAGGAGGACCTTATTATTGGTAAATCTGCATGTCTCTGAATTACTTGAATTTACCACTCATACAAAAAGCCTTTATGGCAGTAGTGTCCTTTGGTGACCTATGCATTCCTTTGGCACAGACATCACATCTCTCAGCTCTAGAGAGGTATGCAGAACATGCCTAATATTACCACATACATTTTCTTTGTCTCATAAAATTTTACCACTGAGGATTACAGTCAGTCAGTAATGCTAAGCGTTACGAGTTTCATACTTAGCAAATGCATGTTGATGCAAACCCTGTTGTTCTAATAACTTTTTAAGTGAATTAGAATAATATTCAAAAATCATCCATAATTTGATCATTTATTCCCCATTATTTTTGACTTTGTCCAGAATTCTTGAGCAAAGACATTGGGAGGTTTTACAATACCCCCATCCCCAAACACTCACACATCCTACTCAGCATCACAAACCTCCCCACACTCACCCATTCACCCACGTTAACATTCTGACACATTCACCTGTGTGACATTCTGACACTCCCCCAGTCCCCTACATAACATCCCCCACTGTGACCACCCAAGAAAACACACACACACACAAACATGTTTGTTCAACTTCATTGAATTCAATGGGTGACTGCTGTCTTTTGGCCAAGTTAAATCTCTCAGCCAGCCATGGTAACTTACACAGCCAAGTGATTCTCTGTATTGCTCACAGTGTAAATTGGCATCTGTAAGCATGTCTGGGGGGGGGGGGGGAGTACATGTACTCCCCTGGATTATGTCAATATTATGCACTACAGCTGGCACCCCTCCTTTTCTGGTGATACTTCTGCTCATAGAAGAAGGCTGGTCTCTAAATAGGAAAGGGTTGCCGCAAGAGACTGGGTTTTCCACTCATGGTAAGACTTTTACCATTCATGGTAACCTTTTCTGAATCCAAGGGATTGTCTCCTCCCTGGCCCTTCAAGGTTCAGTACTTTTCACCTATTTTTCTTCATATTTGCAAACAATATGTTTACACAGTGTGGCCCTGCTTACTTAATCCAGTATGCAATAGGTCCTGCCCTTCTTCTGAACTTCAGCGGAGCTAAAGCCATCTAATTCTTATTGTATCTCACATCACTTCATGTACTTTCTAGCTTCCATATCCGTGGCAGTGGCTTTATTGGTAAGATCTCTGCCCTTAATATCTCCAGAGTCTGGGGTTCACTTCTGACTTCCAGCCACTGGCTTGAGTTTCCATGCTCTTTCCAAGTTTATTAGGTTTTTCTCGAGGCACTGCAGATTTTTCCCACCTCATTAAAAAAAAAAAAAAAAAACCTGTCAGTACTGACTTAAAAAAAATAAATTGCACTTCACTAATTTTAGTCTGCACTTTTAAACAGTAATAGTGGATTAAGAACTAAGCATCTAACAACATTGTTAACTTTTGTAAGCAAATCGGAAGCTTGGCCATCTTTGTAGAGCAAAGACTTTCTTCTCAGATGCGTACATCACTACAGACCATGCCTCCTCGTTACCAGTGTTATTATATATTCCTTGTATCCTCACTAATCTTTGTTCATCTCAAAGTATAAAACTAGAACAAGTTTATATCATCATCAGATTTTCAGCTACTGGTCTGTATGAGTTTTACCATTATTTGTCCTTAAAGGAAACAAATTGGCTTGATTGTAAACATTGACACCAATTCCAGAAGACTTGCTCTCAGTGCAAAAGTGATCACTTACACTGAGACCAGGTGTTTTGTAATTTAATCCCCGTTGTAAATTGATAGGCATTACACCAAAATAAGTCACTTACACTGAGAGCAGGTGTTTTGTAATCTAGTCACCATTCTAAACCTGTTTATAGATTGGCCTTACACCGAGAAAAGTCACTTACACTGAGAGCAGCTCTTTGGGAATCAGGGCGGACTTGCACTGAGAGTAACTGTTTTGGAATTTGGTCCCTTATCTCATCACATTTATACTCAGTAGAGTATGCTCCATCCTCTACAAACATGACAGATGCTCAGCTGTCACATCTCTAATCACTTATCACATTATATCAGAATATCTGCACATAATCTGTGCTTCTCACTGCAACAGTTGCTACATAGTGATTCAGCATTCTGTACCACAATATCAAAACTGGAGCAAAATCACCAAAAAAAAATCCAAAATAATGTAGACTACAAAAATGCTTTAAAAATCAACTTATCCTGAACCGAGTATGCGAGTAAAATTGTAGTCTTGCCTGTATGACTGCCATTAGCAGCTCATTTATTTTCCTGTCCTACTTACTGCCCTGCTCTTCAGTAATTGCTGACATTTGTGCCTTAATCTGTTTATGCTCTAGTCCTAGACCTTGATCCTCCCACGTAAGGTAAATCCTGGGCTTGCTGGTCATTGCTGCTGTTCTACTCCCCTTAAATTCTTTAATCCCTGACTTTGTTCCTTTCTTTCCACAGTGTTTATATGTGTGTACTTTGTGTATACATCTGTGTTGTAAAACCTTTTATCCTGGATTTGTTTCATCTGCTTTGTTGTTGGGTTTCTCTCATGTTTGCTCTTGTCATATGGCTTAGTATACATTGTGCTTGATTACAGATTCATCTACTCATTTTCTGTTACTGATTCCCCAATTTGTCCTAGTGATGCTTTTGAGCACTGTCATACCAATGTTGCATCCATATCTTCTGCATTCTTTCTGTTACTGTGTATTGTATTTTGTTGCTCTATATTTTTTAGTTGTCTCACATCATGATTGTAGTGTTTGGAACTTTTCATGTCTCCCTTCTGCATAAACTAGCTCTCCCCAGCTAGATCTTTTTGAATGACGTTAATAGAAAAGAATAACCATTTTTTTTAGCCATGACTCAGGCAAGCTGTAAAACAATGTCGTTGTTCGTAATCTGTTTGTGCGAATAAATGGAATTTAAGAAAGCATACTGATAACACTGGACATAGTATGTGAAAAACATATAAACAGGACCTGAATCATCTCTTATTCCTGGTATACATTTTAACTCCTTGATACAACAACTGTTCTTTGGCAGCTAGGATTATCTTTTATTGGCAATTGATTACTAATTGTTTTGTTTAGCTTAAGATAATAGCTGGGTTTCTAGCTTTTCATTATGCAAGTTCTACCATGACCCAATATATTTTCAGATTTTGAACCTTTTACACAGTTTGACATTATCAAGTTTCTCTTCCATTGCTGAAATCTTGGAGACAGTAAATACATGTGACATGGTGCAGACAAATGTACTAATTTACACTGATCTAAACATGTAAATTGCAGTATACATTTTAGTTTACAGGGTGCCAGACTTTAAGCATCTCACTTTAGGATTGAAACAGCAGGCTTACCTGCTTTTATAAAACCTTGGCCGGTTTCCTCCCACATTTCAAAGGCAAGGCAGTAGGTGGAGTGGACACTCTAAATTGGCTATAGGTGAGATCGTGTGCATGAGTGAGTAGAATGAATGAACTACCTTGGCAGGGCTAGCCACCCGGCGGTGTAAACCTTGGCTCAAAGTGATTGTCACTACAGAAGTGGCACCCCGACCCCATGTGCAAAATGGGAAAAGGGGTTGAGGATGGATGGATGGATGGATGGACAAGTAGTCTCACATACAGAAACAAGTAAGTTGTACAAGTTAACTCTGCACTTAGTTTCACTTATAATATGTTAGCAGCAGGAAATACTGGGTCCCATCAAGCTCACAGAGACTTGGCATGTCCGGTGGCACAGTTCAGTTGTCATTTGGGAACATCTGGCATAAAAGCATCATAATAAAATTAAAGTATGTTTAAAGAAGGCCACCTGCATTCTGGCTGTATTCATTGACAGTTCAGTAGTAGGTGAACAGTGTCTCTTGGCTGATAGTGCTGAATGTCATGCCATATCTCTTAACCTCTTAGCACAAAAAATCTGGACAAAGGCAAAAATAATTGGGGGAGCACAAAGAACCAAAAAATAGGGACAGATTTTAAATATTGCTCTTATAAACTTAGAAAGTTGCTAGAATAAAAGGTTTTGTGTTACCTTACATTTTATGAAGGTTATGAAGTCTTGAGACTCAAATATCTGTAATTGTGCAGTGAATTTAGTCGTCCACTGATTTGCCAGAAAACCACAAATTGTATCAGGAATAGACCAAAAATATGTGGTGAAAATCTGGACAGCTGAGAGCTATGCGCCCATCACGTAATACAAATTTGTCCCTTCTTTGTCATGACGTAATACTCACAAGAGACCAGAGACTGATTAACATCACAGTGCAGCCACTTCAGTTGATTGGGCATCATTTTTGCTTATTTATTTTGTGTGTAGGTGCATTTTTCAGACCACATTATTCTCATCAGACCTATTGTCTGTTTTCAGGGGAGGTCCAAAGAATAGCACTCCTATTAAGGGGGAAATGTTGCCAGTAATCCAAGGAAACTCACTTTACAGTTGTAGATGCATCGATTCATAGAATCAGAGTGTTACTAGGCTAACGACCCAAGGGGCCTTTCTAAGTCTAGCCAGGTTTTCCCAAAAGAATAATGATCTGCATCCAAATAGAACACTGAGGGCTAGGCATTTATAAGCTACCTTCTGTCCATAATGGACGTGGGTACCAGGCCTGGTGTAAGATTCATATTCCCCATGCACTTGTATAGATTGTACTTGAACTTGGTAATAGACAAACTTAGTATCAAATGGATGGGAAGCCTGTTCCATAGGAGGGGTAGTCTCCGGGATGCATATCTGTCTCTCCAGCATGTTCTGTGTATGTCATAGACAAAATTCAGGTCCCTAGACCTTGTATTTCTGGTACTCTTTGACTTACAGATATGTAGATTCATATGTACTGAGTTTGTGGATGCCTTGTAAGCCAGGCATGTATCAACCCTCAGCAATCTATAGGAGGCTGAGTAGAGGGGAATGGGCCTTAAGCTGCTTTGCATAAGTCAGGTTTGTCATGCCTTGTATTGTTTTTGTAAGGAACCTTTGAGGTTGTTCTAGTTGTTGCATATGCCTGGTCAGGTACATACCAAAGGGAGCATTGCACTCTATGATTGTTCTGGTAAGGGCAGAGTACAGTGGGATAATGACCTATTTGGACCTAGATGCCATGACCTTACTTATAAGTTGTGCAATGTAAAAGAATTTCCTCACCACTTTAGCCACATGGTGGTCGAAGGTAAGGCTACTACTCTCTATGTGCATACCCAGATCCCTAACCACAGGGTCGACTCTTAGGAGGGTGGATTATTAACATGGTAATTAGCTGGGATGGCTGATTTTTCAAAAGGTACAATTATGCATTTCTTAACGCTGAGTTTAAGACCATGGCTTTGACACCATTTATTAGTCAGGGATAGATTTCCTTGAAGAATGCTAGTGTCTGCAGTGTAGTCGATGATAACCCCCAGCTTGCAATCATCTTATAGTTTCATAGGTTCATAGATTAGTACTAGGCTAACTGCCCTAGGGAGCCATTTTAAGCCTATCCAATTACCCCATGTAAGAATTAAACCATGAACCTTTTGTCTGCAAGGTAATGACCTTACCCATTATACCAGCCTCCCAACCCCTACAACCCAGATTTACAATATTTGTCATCCATAAACCTTCAGCATTTGCTTTCATTTCAGAAAAAAATAGATGCCAAAATGGAGCAGGCCCAGTACCAAGCGCTAGGGGACTCCACTAGTGACTGGCCTCTTGGTGGAGGTGGCCTCACTTGTTTTGACCTAGTGGGTCTTATCAATGAGCCAATTGGCTATCCAACGGGTGATAAAAGGGTTTATACCTAAATTACTGAGTTTGTCTATAATACCTAAGTGGGTTATTGTATCAAAAACCTTGGCCAGGTCAAGGTAATCTGTGTACATGGTCTTACCTTCATCCAATTCTTTGGTGACCCTCTCAAAAAAAAATCTACCAGATTTAATAGGCATGACCTCCCTTTAACAAAGCCGAATTGTAATGGGTCCAGTGTTTGCAGTTTACCTATGTCCTCATTTGTCAAGTCCATGATGATTCTTTACATGCCTTACATATGAGGCTGGTAAGACCTATGGGCCTGTAGTTACCCAGATCAGTGGTTGGATCTCCTTTGTGGAGGGGAATGACTGCAGCCATCTTCCATTCCTTGGGCACAAAACCTGACTAAAGGCTCCAGTTGAAAAGTGATTCAAGTGGACCAGAGAGGTCATGTTTCATGCTATTTATTAAACATCCCAGGATGTTATCGGGGCCCATTAGTGCAGTGTTTCTGGCCTTGGGAATTGCATTAATAGCCTGTTCTCTAGTAATGGTTGGGGGGATTGTGTTACTTGGTATTTATTTGGACTATCGGGGGGGGGGGGGATTTGAGATGAACCTGTCAGCCAAAGGTTGGCAATGGCCTCTGGTTCAGTGTGGGTGATTCCATTAACAATAAGTTCTGCACATTGTTGTGCATTTCCTCTGAGGTTATGGTCATAGCTGTAAAAAGCTTTGTGGTTGTCCTTTGCCTGAGAAACTACTTTTTCTTAAAATGTAGCCTTTGAAGTATTAATTAACCCTCTTAGCTGCCTGTTTAGATTGGTCAGGGGGATTTGTATGTATATGGCTTTGTTCCACTTACACTTGGCCAAGATTTTTTTTCATTTGTTGTATAACCAATTGATAGTGTACTTCCATCTGGGTGGCTTGTCTTTTGAGTTTATCTTATTCAAAATACGAGTGGGCACAAGCCTGGTCTATACAGCTATTGGTACAGTTGTACAGAGATTTTGTAAATAGCACAGTGTTTTCTATGGTATTTACTGGGTTTGGGGGTGCTTGGAGTTTAGCCATGGTGCTGCTTAGTAGAGAGAGGTTAGCCTTGGAATAGTTCCTAAAAGTTTTTAGTTTTGCTGAATCCCTGGATTTACTTTTTATTTCAAGTAATACTGCCTTATGGTCAGATATGACAAGGGAAGGTATTACATTGGGTGAGCCACATTGGCTCCTCATGTTATGAGTACAAGGTCCAGGATGTTTGTACCCCTGGTAGGAGAATGGACCAACTGTTCCTGTATTAACAAAGCGTAGGAATCACTGAGCTTGTGCATTAAAAGTGGTGTAGGATTCCAAATCTATAAAGGGGTTGTTGAGATCCCCCATGAATATTACTTTGGGTTGAACTGAACGGTGAGGGATTCCAGTACATTGAGATGGGTAGTATGGGTTTCCTGGGACATGGAGGGGGACCTGCAAGTTGCAAGGATATGGTATGGCACCCTGTTTATGGTGAGTTGCACATGTATGAGTTCCAATGGTTCGTACATTTTAACTGGTCTGGATGTGGGATTAGTCTTAATATAGACTGACGCTCCTCCACCTTTAGTTCCCTCCTGTGCAGTAGCTGTTCTAAAGGTGTGAAAGGCATTATAACCTTGCATTGCTGGGGGTACTCTCAGGAACTGTAAACCATGTCTCTGTCCCTACACAGATGTCTGCACTCTCCAGGGAGAGGAAAGCTTGCAGGGAGTGGAGTTTCTTGTTAAAGCATCTAGCATTAAGTTAGAAGGTTTATCAGTTTGGCATTGCCTAAAAAAGGCACTATGAGGGTTGAAAATGTCTTTGCCAATATCTGAAAGCCTAGAGGGGATAAGTGCAGACCATCCCTGGCAAAGGAGTGTGGTTTGTTAACCATGTCCTCTCAGGTGGTCAAATATTATACCCCCATGGATTGACACAAAAGCTAAGCCAGTTGTCAAAATCAATTATTTTTTGTTGGTAATGTGGGACCTTCCTTGGAGTAGGTAGTATGCTGCTCAGTGCTAGGCTCATACCTGTGTGAGAGACTATCTACGAGCTTGATCATGTCTCGCTTCATATAGTCAGGGGAGGTACGTCTCTGGTCATTAACACCCACATGGACTGTGACAGAGTCATACTGGTACCTGTGGTTCAATGACCTGAGTGCCTATGTGACTTGATGGATCCTAGCCCCAGAAAGACAGCTAATAATAACTCTCTCCTTACTCAGTCTGGTGAGGGGGACATCAGTGTGCCTCACTACAGAATCACCCATGAACAGGAAAGTTGGCTGTGTGCTGGCTTGGCCTAAAGGCTTAGCAGTGGAGGCACTAGATGCAGTGTTACTATGTGTAGTTGTGGGTGGTGTTTTAAGAGAGTGTTTGTGATGACTGAGGACCCTTTCTTTGTACTATGCAGGAGGTCATAGCGTTTTAGGAAGGTTACCTGTAAGTGCCTCTCCATAAGTAGTTTTATGTGTAGGATCTTTACCCTGTGCAGTAGACATGGTGCAAGTATCACTGACAACCTCTATAGGATTAGTTTTGGTTGTGTGAGAGAATTTTGCCTCCAGCATTAAAGTGCATTTACAACTCTTACATACACTATCCAGTTAGACGTTGCCCATTCGATTCTCAGTTAGAGCATCTTCTGTGTGGTGACATGCGTGAATGGGCATTCCTTCGTTGAAGGTTGTGCATTAGGCCCGGCAAGCCAGCACGTAAAACTCTACTGCCAATCATCAGCGGACCGAAGTTTCCGCTGTGGCGACCCCTACCCGGGAAAAGCCGAAAGATACAAACAAACATACACTATCTGTTTTATTCAGAATAAGTGAGTTGTCAGTGTACATAAAGCAATTGCTAAAGTGCCTCAGAATACCCATCTCAACCAGACTGGCCATAGAGGGAGTTGGGAAGTGCATATATATAAAGGCAACTTAACACTTTAAGAACAAACAGTAAAAAAGCAAAATAAATTAAAGTAGGAAGAAGCACAGATACAGTAAAAGCAGCTGAATAAAGTGCAGATTTTAAGAAAGTGGGACAGGAGCAAACGGAAGATAATTTAAGAGACTAACAGGCTGGGCCTTTCCAATTGATCTCGCCTTACTCACTAGAAGGAGCTGATGAGATGGACTGGGAAGGAGTGTCCAAAATCAGGTTCATAGTAGGAGTGGGCAACTCAAAAGCCACCAAGTTTAAGAGTACAACAGTAGTTGGGTGGGTGGGTAGGAGAACTCAAATGCAGACAGAGATCAGCTATAGTCAGGCAGAGGAAACAAGCACTCCAGCTAAATAAAGATGCCGCTAAATATTTCTCTTTAAATGAGGAATGCTATTTCTCAGTTCCTCCCACTTATATATAAGATTTTATTATTTTGTAAATATATGAAGCATTTAATAAAATACCCCTGATCTTTTTTGTAAGCACTGTGCAATCATTCATATCCACATGAGCTATCACCAGTGCAGGCAGATGTAATCTTAGTTTACATTGTAGGCTGGCAGCAGGCTGCCAACATATCAAAGAAGTAACTGATTTATGAGACTGGATATGTATGTGCCTAGGCTAAGATTGTGCTGCCAAACATGAACTAAGAATTGCTGCATTCAGTGTAGATCCACTGATAGTATGGAGCTTGGAAATGGATGACGTAATAGTAAAGAGGAGAATGGACATCCTGTATATCCAGGAGACAAAATGAAAAGGCAGTGCAACAAAGCCACTTGGATTGGGATCCAGAGTCTACTACTCAGGAGGGGGAAACACAACATTTGGTATGGCTGTTGTGGTGAGGGAGAGGCTTCAGAAGACAACGAGGAATATTATGCCCCACAGCAGGGTTGTGATAGTGAAGAAAAGAGTGCATTCAGACAGCAGTTGCAGGACAACATGAACTGATATTGATAATAGGAACTGAATGCACATATCTGAACAGACACAACAGAATATGATGATTGCCTGGGTCCACATGGGTGGGGTAACAGGAATAAAGATAGGTCATTCTAGACTTCTGTCTGGCAAATTGCTTGAAGATGACAAACATATGGTTCAGCAAAATAGACGGTCACAACATTACATACAAGAGTAGCAAACATGCAGGTCAGGTAGACTTCCTCATAATAAGGAAAGGGCACTGGGGTGGAATCAGTGATTGCAAAGTCATCCCCAGTGAAACAGTTGGCCCACAGCATAAACCACTGATTGCGACAATCAGCTGCAAGCAGTAATCGGAATAGGCTGTAAGGTCAACAGAGACCAGAAAGACTGGTAAGTTGACTGAAGAAAAAGCATGTCAGTTCAAGGAATAACTCAGGGCTCTAGCACCCACCAAAAAAAAAATGGGAAATAGGTGGAGATGAGGAAGAAAGGCAGCATCTCAAAATGGGTCTATATCAGGATTTCGAAAATTGAATAGTTCGAATCACTAAATGAACTGACATGATCGAACTGTTCAATTTTCGAATGCCGATACAACAAAAAACAAAACAAAAAAAACCCACCCCCACACCCCCTGCTACTTAAATATACCAACTCTGAGACCGCACTACATTGAAGTAAATGGAAATCTTCCCTTACGGAGATTTCCATTTACCTCTTCGACATTCTGCACTTTCGAAGCGACAGTATCGGATTCGATATTGCCAGCGTTCGAGATGCTGATGGGAACCGTCTCAAAACAGTATGTGTAAGGACTACAGAACAGATATGCATCCAAGCCAGGTTTGGAAGTAAGGTATACAAGGAAAGCTGATGGTGGTGGGTGGTGGAATGCAGAAGTCCAGGAAGTCAAAAAAAAAAAAAAAGGAGGAGTGTAGGAAAAAGTTCGGGATAGAAAAGGTGAAGGATAGTACGAAGGAATACTGGTTGGCTAACCAAGAGGTTAAGAAAAGAGTTATAATAGCAAAGAACAATGATCAGAGACACACTACCATCTTCTGGAAAGTGACTCATTATATGGCACAAAGAAACTATAGTGGGTTGCAAGGCAAAGAAAGAAAGATAAAGAAGTTAGTCAGACACCCTTCATAAGGGATGTCAGCAACAACATACTCACTAGTCCACATGACATCTAAGGCAAATGGAAGGAGTACTTCCAGAAGCTTCTGAATGAAGAAAACCCCACAGAAGCAGTATTGCCCAGGCACAGCCTATGATGAAAGAAGATGAGGAACCCACCATAAAAGAAGTAAGAGTGATGATAAGAAAAATTAAGTCAAGGCAAGCAGCAGGCTCAGATGAGGTCACACCAATTATAATAACGACCTTGGGTGATATAGGGGAGGAAGGGCTCCTAAGGGTGCTCATGCCATATGGAGAGAAAAGCATATCCCAGCCGAGTGGAGAATTAGCATACTAATGTCAGTGTTCAAGATTAAAATGGGCATTCAAAGCTGTGGGAACCGTAGAGGTATCTAACATCTATTATACTGCATAAAAATTATGGAGAGGGTGATTGATAAATGAATATGCAGAGTAGTAGAAAGTAAGATGGGAGATGAGCACTTTGGATTCAGACTGACCTCACATTTGCATTGAGGCAGATACTTGAGAAGAAGCTAAAGATGAGGAAAGAGTCCAGCTGGGCATTCCTTGACTTGGAGAAAATGTATGACAGGGGCACAAGAAAGCTGATTTGAGCAGTACTGCGGTGGTTCAAAGCCCCAGAAACATTGGTAGAAATTAGTGCAAGCTATGTACAAGGATCCAGTGATTCAAGTATGAACAGTATTTGGTCTCAGAGGGAGGTTCCCAGTGGGAGTAAGTGTGCATCAAGGTTCAGCTCTAAGCCCACTGCTGTTCATACTGGTGATGGACTACATTAGCAAACAGGTTGGAGGGGACAGATCAACAAAGTTGTATGTAGACAATGTGGCATTACAGGCAGTCTCTGAACTAGAACTTCAGGAAAAGATTGGGGAGTGGAATGCAAAACTGAAAGCAAATGGGATGAAACTGAGTACAAATAAGACTGTTGTAATATCAGCAAATGTGGGAAATCAGAAGAAGCTGAGAACTGAGATGACACTGTTACAGGTTAACAGCTTCAGGTATCTGTGAGGGGTGCTTGAGGAGAAGGGAAGTCTGAATGAGGAGGTCCCAAATCATCTTCACCAGACTGGCTTCCGCTACAATCAGAGGAGCTGATCGTCTTCCGCTATAATCAGAGAAGCTGCAGCCAACTGGCACAGTGTGTCAGGTGTAGAGTATGACAAAAGAATCCAAAGAAGCTGAAAAGTAAGATGTACAAAACAGTAGTGTGACCAGTACTACTTTATGTTATAGAAACCTGGGCAGAAAAGGCACAACAGATGAAGCTAGAGGTGATAGACAAAGTGCCTGAGATTGGTAGAAGGATGCAAACTGTGGGACAGACAAAGAAATGACATGAGAGCAGAATCTGAAAGAGCTCCAGTTGAGAAAAGGTCAAAGGGAACAGATTACGTGGTTCAGGGCAGATGCAGAAAAGCAGAAGACAATCTGGTGAAGAAGATTTGGGACAAACAGGATAAAGGTAGAAGAAGGAAATGAGGGCATCCAGTAAAGAGATGGATGGATTGTGTGAAAGAAGACCTGCAGTAGTCATGCATGAGTGTTGAAGAAGGTAAGAGAGTGGCATCGAATCGAGAGAGATGGCAACAGTTGACACGACATCCTGACACCATGTAGAAAATGGGGAAACGGGTGTTGATGATGATGATCAGATTGCTGAAAAGATTCCAGAGGAAATATTAGTAAAGGTATAAGATTAGAGACTAAACCAGCTAACGTGCTTCTTGGTTGAAATGAGAAGTGGCAGGAAGAAAATGGCATGTCAGGGAGTTGTGAATGACTTATTTTTGTACAGCAAGGATGGAAAGGGAAGGGGGGACACAGACAGCAGATTGTATGGACTAAGTAGATCCTAGATATCCAAAAGTATTTTTTGCACTGAGGTGGACTACTGGTGGAGAGAAAATCCACAGAAGCATGTAAGAGGGATTGGGGTAACTAGAAAGCCCAGTGCTTGACACGCCTTTGAAAGGGTTACTGGTACTTGCATTCGTGGACCCACCCACACCCATCCCCCATAACCTGTTTTCAGTGTGACTGTCCTGCACCACTTTCCTTGAGCACCAGATCATCTCACGAGGGGAGCCACCACAATCCTCCCTCCATTCCAGGCAAGTGTATCAGTATCAGCAACATGTCTCTGTCTCACCCTGACCAGCTCTCCCAGCTTCCTGAGCTGCTAATCGATGTCAGGTTATCTTGGTTGCAGTCAGGGCTTTATCCCTTGCGCCACAGAACCAGATAATACATTTAATTAATTTGATGACTTATTTTTCTCTACACTAGCAGCAGCTTTAATGCCAGTTTCTGTCATGTAAAGGGAAACAAGGGTCCGTGTATAACAAAGAATTTATGATCACGTCATCATTCCAGTCATAACTGTAGTTTACTGTATTCTTGAACCAGTTTTAAAGAAATTCATCTCTTGAACTTAATTGGTCAAGATGAATTTTTAGAAATAGATTTCATGAGCAGATAAAAAACAGGTTATAATCAGCAAACCAATCATAATCCTGTACATTTTGAGTATGTTAGGAGATGGTTCATTCCAGACCTGTCATCCATTGCTCCCTTTCTGTACCCTGGTAACAGGAAGAAGAGGCACCTTCACATCATAGTGTCTTAGGTCTGTCAAAGTAAAGACCTGGAGATGCAGCTCATTATCATTCCTGGTTGCCTGTGGTGCTTGCCTTTCTGCAGCTCTTGTTTTTAATTGTTCATGTTGAAAATGAAAAATAAACCGAACATACATGAAGTATACTCCCCCTTTCTACAGCTTAATTGAAAGAAGGTGCTTGAATTTTGAAATTTCAAAGACATTGCTCACCATCTCTGTAAACGAAAAAAAAAAGAATTAATTGGTCATTTCCAGTAACCAGGTATTAGTCTTTCATAGAAGAGAGAAGCATGAACTTTTTTAAAATAATAGGTCTGAAAATCTACTGAGCCAAAAAAGCCATTTATTATATGAAATCAGAACACAGGCCTTTTTAGCAAAACAAAAAAAAAAATCTGCTATTTTTATTGTCAACATTTTGAGCTAAGGGCATTACCACCACACATGAAATGAAGAACCTTTCATACCGTAACCCTGGCAACATTCTGTTGAAGTTTTCACAAACCAACTCTTCTCTTCTAGTAATCAGTAAGCTCTGTGGAAAATGTTCTGTTATATTATTTGACTCTTGAGGGATTGATATATGCATATGTATATATACATACATATATATATATATATATATATATATATATATATATATATATATATATATATATAGGGTCTGTATTATAAGAATGAAGTTTTACAACTTCGAACACCATATGGAGGACACCATATGAGCGAAGTTGTAAAACATTGAAACCAAAATAAAAAAAAATGCACAAATAAAAGAAAAACCTACCTGATCGCTCTGCACCCCCCACGTGGGAGTCTGCGCCCCCCATACCCCCTACTACTTAAATATACCAACTCCAAGATCACACTACATTGAATTAAAGGGAAGAATTCCGTATGGCGATCTCAGTTCATACTTGCGAGGTTTTAAATATTCAACCATTTGGTGTCGCCCATATGGTCGAATATTTAAAACTTCGTTCTTATAATATAGATCCTATATATATATATATATATATATATATATATATATATATATATATACACACACACACACACACACACACACACACACACACACACACACACAGATTGTGAACTCTTGAGTCCATTTCAATTAGAAATTATGAATTGGTACTACAACCTGACTTTAAAACATTTGGATACATTTAGAAGAGTATTTTTATCTGAAAGAAGACATTTAACATTACCTGGAGATTCAGAAAAGAAGAAGAATCTTTTTGCCAGTATGGTTTTAACTAAACTGAAAACAAAAATAGGTTGTATGGTTACATAGCAACAGGTAAAGATTCAAAATTAATTCAGATACAGGTAAATAAAACTATTTGACTAGACTTGATATATTTAATATCAGTTTTGTTTAAGGTAGCATCCAACTGGCAAGAGGTGCCCTGACTTGTGGGAAGGGGATATTAAATAAACTAGGAAGATTATTTTTAACAACATAAATAATGCAAAAATATGTAGATCATTAGAACTATTAGCTGTTATAAGTTCATAATAAGTTGATAAATTTAACTGTCAAATCTGGGTTTATATGACTTCGAACAAGAAACACAAAAAGGTGCACGCAAGGCTAGTGCTCGGCTAAGAAACAGCAACCAACGACAGAAAAAGCCAGCACAGCATGGAATCCACAAGAAATATATTTACTTAAAGATAAATGACAGGAGGAAAAATCCCCACTATCAAAAAATCCAAACCAGTTTCGGCTAAACACAGCCTTCTTCAGTGGATCAAGCAATAATAAATTACAACCAAACAATTAGGTATAAATAGTATAATTTAAATAAGGCGTGCAACAATCATTGGTCCTTCAAAATTGGTCATTAAGACCAGGTGGAAATAAAGCTCCAAGTTTGATCATCCATTTTCTTTCTTTGACATTTAGCAATTCATGCCATTCTACCTTATCCCTACATCGACCCTTGATACAATCAATAACAATAAATGAAAATTAAGCTGTATGATGTTTAAGAACATGTCTGTAAAGAGCATTGTTTTGACGTTTGTTTTTTATATCACTAAGATGTTCCCCAATTCTCAGATGTAATGTCCTAGAGGTTTGTCTAACATAGAATGAATAACAAGTACATATGGCAAGATAGATAACCCACTCACTGCTACAATTGGCCCAAAAATTAATATAAAAATCTCAGGGGTGTTTTGGCTGGTGAATTCACTAGTTATTGGCAACCTAATACAATATGAACAATGACCACATAGCATGGAACCAATAATCGGTCCACCAGTTAGAGAAAATTGAGTAGGGTCCTTAACATCCAAAACCACCCTTTTATAGTGACTAAACATTGAACCTAATGTTTGTCCTCTTTTGTAAGAGAACAAACATTTATCTCTCAAGAAAGGATGTAATCTATCCTCTGCCATCAAAACATTCCAATGTCTATTAATTATATTCATAAAACCCCTGGTATTACGTCCATAAGTTGTTACAAAACGTAATGGTTCAGAAGAATGATCATGACTTTTAACTTTGTAACTTAATAAATCCAATCTATTTTGTGTAGTGGCCCAGTTTTTGGCAAAACTAATAGCACCTGGACGATAACCTCTCTCTTTGAATCTATGAACCAGATCTTCTTTAATGATATTGAAAGTTGAATCATTAGAACAAATCCTCCTAGCTCTGAGAAATTGGGATTTGGGGATATTCTGGATGATATGTTGTGGGTGGAAGCTGGAAGCATGTAAAAGGGAATTGAACCCAGGAAATTTCCTATATAGAACTGTGGATAAAGTATCATCATGATTCCTGATAACCTCCACATCTAGGAAAATCATCCTAGAAATATGATAATTTACCTTGAATTCAATTCCCCAAATATTATCATTAAGATAATCAATAAACTCTAAAAGATAAACCTCATCAGCCTTCCACACCAACCAACAATCATCCAGATATTGGCGCCAAATGTCCATCTCACACATATAGATGTTATGTTTATGATCATAAATCATAACCTCTTCGATGTAAGCCATAAATAAGTCAGCGTAAAAGGGTGCAAAAGACGCACCCATCGCTGTACCTTTAATCTGCAAAAAGCGCTGTTTCTGAAAATAAAAAACATTACTAATCAGTGCATATTCGGCTAAACAAACCAAAAAAGTATTAAATCCAGGTAAATAAAGACCGGATCGAGACAACCAATAATCCAAGTCCTGCAGACCAGCCCAATGTGGAATATTGGTATAGAGAGAGGTCACGTCCAGAGTACATAATAACCAATGTGACTCAAGTTGTGTATCATTAATGATGTCCAAAAACTGGGTAGTGTCTTGAATCCTAGACCTAATAAACGGCAAAAGGGGTTTCAAAAAATGTGATAATCAGATAAGGGTTCAGTCAGGGACCCACATCCCGAGACAATAGGTCTTCCAGGTGGATTTAGGGCATCTTTATGTATTTTAGGCAGTAGATAAAAATACTGTTGTTTTGGTGAAGAAACAATCAATTGTTGCCTCACAGACTCGGTAATAATACCCTCCTCTACTGCCTTAGACAAAAAAGACTCAATATCATGTTGGAAACGATAGGTAGGGTCCAAGGGCATGGCACTATAATAAGTTTTATCCATTAATTGCCTCATAGCCTCATTATCATATTTGGCCTTATCCTGGACTACTACCGCACCACCCTTGTCCGCCTGGGTGATAACCAAATTCTTATTATTCTTGAGTTCTTCCACACACCTCACTTCCTCTTTAGATAAATTGTTATATGATACAGAATAATCTTTCAAATAACAATGTAAATCCTTCAACACATTCATTTGAAACACCCCCACCAAATGTGTCATAGGTGGGACAAAAGATGACTTTTTAAATTTAAACCCATCTGTAGAAATGGATTCCTTGTCAGCATAAAACAATTTTAAATTTAACAAATGGCAGAAATCCACCACATCTTTCGCCATAGAATGTTCTGAAACAAAAAAGCCAGGGACAAAATTTGTTCCTTTAAGTATTTTAATTTTTTGGTTATTTAAAAATCACAGTAGAAATATTGTGAACATTAGAAGTACCAGTTAACATTTTGTCATAAGTTTGAGAAGGGTATCTAAGCCATCCTTGGCTATCTCCCTTCCTGTGTCCCCCCCCCCTTGTCTGATTCTAGACCCAAAGGGTGAGACAAATGTTTCTTTTTGGGCAAAGGTGAAATGTCCGAGTTGTTTCCCTCCCCTTCTGTATGAGAGGAAGTATCCTCCCCTGATGTACCACTAGAGGATTCAAAACTCTTTTTCAATATAGATTTTGGTCTCTTTCTCTTAGGGGTTGAGACCCTCTTATTAGGTAATTTGAAGTTCACACTTTTTGTAGTTTCGAAGGGCTTCCCTCTCTCATAATCACCTAAGTCCCTGTGATATTTTTTAAGCTTTTTTCTTTCAAAATTTGTTCTAATTTATAAAGATCAGTGGTAAGTTGTTTAACACAAGAAGAAAAAGAACTACAGGTTTCATATTTGCTAGCTTCAGAACACAAATTCTCAAGTTCTTGGCTCCCTACTTGAACAATACGTTCATAATAATTCGCCAACGCATCCACAAACTTAGAAGATGCTAAATGTTGGATCTCTGTCCATTCCAGCATAAGTTGTTCATCAATATTGAATACCAGTGGTTGTATCTTAACCCTCAAACCACGAGGAGTAATATGCTTACATTGATGAGCCTTAAAAAGGCGTAGATGCCAAACATTAGTACGAAGGGACCTCATACTTTTACCTATCCTATTAAAAAATGACTCACATGAAGTATCTAAGTCTAAGCCAACCCCATTGGACATATCATCCCTACCCGAGACATTTAAACCAAAAATGGTTAAGTCATCTTTATCAGATGCCAAGCCCTTAACAAGAGGTGAAAGATCCATTTTAAGTTTCAAACAAAAAACAGAAAACACCAATAGATGAACAGCTAAAATGCCCTATATTGCTGACCAAGTTTAGTGACCAAAAAAGCCCCAAAAGTAAATATACATGATACATATAACACATATAAATATATGCAATATATATAACACGTATAATAAAGGACTGTGTCATAAAGTGAAAACACAAAAAATATAAATATATATATAATCATGTGGCACTATATAAAAAATGCTCCAGGCAAACATACAATATACAGTCCTTGTGAAGAAATGATATATCCCACAATACTGCGTATGTCTCCAGTAATTCAAATTCGCACTTCTGGACTCAGCCTGGCCTAAGCCTCATACAAACAATGACCAAAAATCATATATCACATCACAATGCTAAATATAATACAGGAAGACTCCCACAGATATGTAGCATAGATTAATAAAATTTAAAATAAACTGATATTAATGATGCCAGGCAACCATACCATAAACAGTCATTGTGGAAATGAAACCACTGTACTGCATATGTGCCCAATAAATCCACAAGATGTAGTAGTCCTAAATAGTATATCAATACTCTTGTCGAAAAAATCCAATACAGGAGGGCTCCCACAGATATATAGCAAAGATTAATAAAATTTAAAATAGGCTGATGTTAATAATACCAGGCAACCATACCATAAACAGTCATTGTGAAAATGGAACCACTGTACTGCGTATGTGCCCAATAAATCCACAAGATATAGTAGTCCTGAATAGTATATCGATACTCTTGTCAAAAAAATCCAAAACAAGCCCTCTCACATAAGTATCAAATGTGCATAGATATACATCAAAATTCTATATATCTAAGTGTAAATTAGAAGTGTCCATCATGTATAATTATATTTCACTATAATGACACAGCCCTAAAAAAAAACAATTGTAGCAACAAAGGGCATAGCTGCACAACAAAAGGAAAAAATTCCAACAAAAAAGTGAAGTTAGAAACCCTCCAAAAAAAGACTTCAATTTAACTAGGGAAACTGACCAAAATAAAAAAAAAAAATATATATATATATATATCATTCACCATAATTCCACTTGAAAAAGTGAAAAAAGTAATAAATGGCCCAGATATCCGAGCCTTGGTCCAGATAGTATTATTACAAATTGACAATGTAACAAATATGAGTAGGCCCAGACTAAAACTTCATGAGGCTATCAATCAAAAATCAGAATACTAAGTCATATAACAAATAAAGACTCAATTCTGTCAATATTAATAGTGAATAACATAATGTCCAAAGTCCAAAATGTAACGTTAAATAGGTGAATCCTCAATTGTTATAATGCCGCTCTGACGATATGTATGTATATATAACACACAAAGTATGATAATCTGTCCCGAACCACAAAATTATGACATCAAACACATAAAATGCAGAACCAATCCTCCACTGTTGGTAGTACAACTCAGACGAAATGAGTGTATAAAGCACAAAAAATAATCATCTGTCCCGAACCACAAAAATATAACATCATATGCATTGAGCGTAAATTAGTCCATAAAGTCAGAAAACGCCAAATCGAATAATGAAAAGCCAAAAAAAACAAATATGTCCAAAAATAATCCAAAAGGTTGAACAACAACCTCCATAAAAAGCAAAAATCCCACAATAACCAAGATTTCCACAGCAAACCAGTGCACCCTAAACCTATAGCACCCCTTCTATCTCTATTAGATGGTGATATTCACCCAAACCCAGGACCAAATAATCCACCTCCCACAACAGTTATAAACCACAATAATACTATAAAACCTCCTCCTCCCAAACCTACCAACTCACTCTCTATTGCTCACCTGAACATACGCAGCATATGCAACAAAGTTACTCAACTCCATGCTCTCTTACAGACTCAGCCATTTGATATCCTATGTTTATAGGAAACATGGCTAAAACCTTCCATTAAAGACATTGAAATCTCCCCACCTGGCTATAATATTATTAGACTCGACTGTACTTCCAAAAAAGGAGGCGGAGTAGCAGTCCTCTATAAAACTGAACTACAAGTCAGTACACTTAACCTTAACTTACCTACTAATCCTAGTGCAGAAATAATAATCTCCAAACTGCAGCTAAATACTAGTAAAGCCATAAATATCATCTGTGTCTATCTCCCCCCTGGGAACAACTGCAATATATTAGAAGACATTCTTAGCTGGCTCACTAGTAATATCCCACAAGAAACCATTATTCTTGGGGACTTTAACATTGACTGGAACTCTTGCACAAATATAAATCCCACCACCCACATTAACCTGTATGGCTACTCACAACTAATTAATCACCATACCAGAACCAATAAAATCTATAACAAAGCAACCACCTTAGACTGGATACTAACTAATACCCCACAGCAAACCTACACAGCAGGCATCCTTCCTGATGACCTTAGCGACCATTGTCTGACATATATTATTAGACATAAAACCAACATAACATTCCCAAACACTTTCCAAACAATACGCTCAAAAAAGCATTTCAGCCTAGAACTTTTCCAAGTAGAACTTAATCAGTGTAATTGGTCTCCGCTAAAAACTCTCCCTCTCAACAATGCTGTGGAATACTTTAATTCTACATTCTTGGCTATCCTGGATCATCATGCTCCAACCTGTTCTATCAGAATCATAGCTAAACCAGCCCCATGGCTTACTATTACTACTAAACAGAAAATCCTACTTAGAAATAAATATTGGGCAAAATGGCGGACTTCTAAGAATCCGTCAGACCATCAAACCTTTAGAGAACATAGAAACAGTACTAAAAGAGCCATCCTGCTAGATAAAAAGAATTACTATCTACAATTACAACAATCCTCTACCAGACAACCTAAAAAATTCTGGGCTAGTATTAATAATCTTCTCTACCCAGGCCAATCAATCACACCCAGTCCCCAAGGATCTAACCCCAATAATCCAAAAGAAACTGCCAATGCCTTCAACTCTTTTTTCACAGAAACCATTCAAACTCTAGCTAGCCACCTATCACCTGATATATCTAACTTGCCCACATCTTCCCATAATCCACCACCACAATTTCATCCCCAACCAGTATCCACTTCTTACATCTCCTCCCTTCTCCAAAAGTTAAAACCAACCTCCCCATCTGCAGATAAACTCCCAGCAGAATTCTTGCAAAAAAGTGCTAAAGCCCTAGCCTACCCGATTTCCATTCTGATAAACAGATCTATAAAAGAAGGTGAAGTACCATCAATCTGGAAAATCTCACATATTATCCCATTACATAAAGGTGGAATCTCCAACGACTTCTCCAACTATCGTCCCATAGCTTTACTATCCCCTATAGCTAAAATTCTGTAAAAATGCATTCACAAGCAGATACTCAATCACCTTCTTAAAAATAACCTACTTGCCAACTGCCAACATGGTTTTAGACCTTTTCATAGTACTACCACTGTCCTACTATCATTCACAAACTATATCAACAACAACCGTAATAACAATAGACTATCATCCGCAGTTTTCATTGACCTATCCAAAGCTTTTGATATGGTCAACCATCAACTTCTTCTCCACACCCTTAAGTCTCTCTCCTTGGATTCTGTATCTTTAAAATGGTTTACATCTTAACTTGGCAATCATCAGCAGGCCGTACTCTGGAAAAATGAACTATCCAATCACCACCCAATCTCCCTCGGCGTTCCACAGGGCTCTATTTTAGGTTCACTTTTATCTTCTATCTTCATAAATGACCTGCAATCTGAAATCCCATACTCCACCTGCATTCAGTACGCAGATGACTCTACATTAATCTGCTCTGCCTCATCACCAACCGAACTTCAGTCAATTACTCAAAAAGCATTTAAAACTGTTGAACAATGGTTCTCCTACCGTTGCCTTCTTCTAAATCCCAAAAAAACTAAATTGCTACTTTTCACCCCAACCCAAAAGTCTTCCCCTGTACAAATAAATCTTATTTCTAATAATGATACCCTTATCTCACCAGACCCTACCACTAAATTGCTAGTTATAACAATTGACAACAACCTAAACTTCGAGACACACATAAACAATACAATAAAATTAATTAATAAGAAACTAGGATCTCTCTATCGCATCAAAAACTATCTTTCTCCAGAAGCTAGGTCTGCCATAGCTCGAACTCACCTTTTATCCACTCTGCTCTATGCTGCTCCCATATATACTAATATCTCCAAAACCAACCTCAAGAAACTAGCAACTTCCTACAATAATATTGCTAGATTTGCTACAGGCTCCCCTTTCAGAACCCACCACTGCTTAAATCTTAAACACTTAAACTGGCTTGAACTCCCTAACCAGCTTCAATCTTACCAACTTACTTTAGCCCGCAAGACCCTGTATCAACCTAACAACACTCCTATACACTCTAGCCTTATCATACCATATAACAACCTCAAAAATTTACGTTCCTCAAACAAACTACTGATTAACACAACTAAATCAAACAACTCAGCAGGTGACTCCTTGTTCTCAAACTCTGTAGGAAAATTATGGAATAAACTTCCAACCGAAATCACAGCTCAGACTTCTCTCCTACTTTTTAAAAAACATCTAAAATCACATCTCAATAATCACTGGCTATGCACCTGCACTAACCCTGGCTAATTTCTTCTCCCCCTAACTCATTCCCTCCCTTCCTTCATGTCTTCATATGTAATATTTACAATCTGTCCTACGTACACTAATTATAAGCATTTTATGCATAAATTATCACTGTAACCTATGAACTGGAATACCATAAAAAAAAAAAAAAAAAAAAAGGGGGGGGATTTTCGATTTTTGTTTTCACTGTACTATTTTACATTTCCTAAATATTTTTTCTTAACACTGTATAACTTCTTTTATGTAATTGTATTATTATGTATCTCTATGTGGAGCTTTTCTCCCCGGGCCTCTACTGAAAATGGACATGTATCCAGCTTGACCAGCCTGGTCAACAAATGTAAAATAAATAAAATAAATAAAATAAATAAATAAAAATAAAAAACGAATCCGTCATGCCCCTGGAACTCACTCGTGTAACATGGAACTTTACCAAGGATGGGTCGCCGATGATCTGGAGCAAATATCCCGATGATGGAATAAAATTGTCAGCAAACAAGAAGGACCATATACGCCATAATTCTCACAGCAGAGAAGAAAATCCCCACAAGGGGAAGGAAACCACCGTCCGCCATCAGCACCTCAGCCCAAACGAACAAGAAACACAAAAAGGTGCACGCAAGGCTAGAGCTCGGCTAAGAAACAGCAACCAATGACAGAAAAAGCCAGCACAGCATGGAATCCACAAAAAATATATTTATTTAAAGATCAATGACAGGAGGAAAAATCCCCACTATCAAAAAATCCAAACCGGTTTCGGCTAAACACAGCCTTCTTCAGTGGATCAAGCAATAATAAATTACAACCAAACAATTCAGTATAAATAGTATAATTTAAATAAGGAGTGCAACAATCATTGGTCCTTCAAAATTGGTCATTAAGACCAGATGGAAATAAAGCTCCAAGTTTGACCATCCATTTTCTTTCATGTGAGTCATTTTTTAATAGGATAGGTAAAAGTATGAGGTCCCTTCGTACTAATGTTTGGCATCTATGCCTTTTTAAGGCTTATCAATGTAAGCAAATTACTCCTCGTGGTTTGAGGGTTAAGATACAACCACTGGTATTCAATATTGATGAACAACTTATGCTGGAATGGACAGAGATCCAACATTTAGCATCTTCTAAGTTTGTGGATGCGTTGGCGAATTATTATGAACGTATTGTTCAAGTAGGGAGCCAAGAACTTGAGAATTTGTGTTCTGAAGCTAGCAAATATGAAACCTGTAGTTCTTTTTCTTCTTGTGTTAAACAACTTACCACTGATCTTTATAAATTAGAACAAATTTTGAAAGAAAAAAAGCTTAAAAAATATCACAGGGACTTAGGTGATTATGAGAGAGGGAAGCCCTTTGAAACTACAAAAAGTGTGAACTTCAAATTACCTAATAAGAGGGTCTCAACCCCTAAGAGAAAGAGACCAAAATCTATATTGAAAAAGAGTTTTGAATCCTCTAGTGGTACATCAGGGGAGGATACTTCCTCTCATACAGAAGGGGAGGGAAACCACTCGGACATTTCACCTTTGCCCAAAAAGAAAAATTTGCCTCACCCTTTGGGTCTAGAATCAGATGAGGGGGGGGACACAGGAAGGGAGATAGCCAAGGATGGCTTAGAGACCCTTCTCAAACTTATGACAAAATGTTAACTGGTACTTCTAATGTTCACAATATTTCTACTGTGATTTTAAATAACCAACAAATTAAAGTACTTAATAAAGGAACAAATTTTGTCCCTGGCTTTTTTGCTTCAGAACATTCTATGGCGAAAGATGTGGTGGATTTCTGCCGTTTGTTAAATTTAAAATTGTTTTATACTGACAAGGAATCCATTTCTACAGATGGGTTTAAATTTAAAAAGTCATCTTTTGTCCCACCTATGACACATTTGGTGGGGGTGTTTCAAATGAATGTGTTGAAGGATTTACATTGTTATTTGAAAGATTATTCTGTATCATATAACAATTTATCTAAAGAGGAAGTGAGGTGTGTGGAAGAACTCAAGAATAATAAGAATTTGGTTATCACCCAGGCGGACAAGTGGTGCGATAGTAGTCCAGGATAAGGCCAAATATGATAATGAGGCTATGAGGCAATTAATGGATAAAACTTATTATAGTGCCATGCCCTTGGACCCTACCCATCGTTTCCAACATGATATTGAGTCTTTTTTGTCTAAGGCAGTAGAGGAGGGTATTATTACCGAGTCTGTGAGGTAACAATTGATTGTTTCTTCACCAAAACAACAGTATTTTTATCTACTGCCTAAAATACATAAAGATGCCCTAAATCCACCTGGAAGACCTATTGTCTCGGGACATGGGTCCCTGACTGAACCCTTATCTGAATATCTGACACATTTTTTGAAACCCCTTTTGCCGTTTATTAGGTCTAGGATTCATGACACTACCCAGTTTTTGGACATCATTCATGATACACAACTTGAGTCACATTGGTTATTATGTACTCTGGACGTGACCTCTCTCTATACCAGTATTCCACATTGGGCTGGTCTGCAGGCCTTGGATTATTGGTTGTCTCGATCCGGTCTTTATTTACCCGGATTTAATACCATTTTGGTTTGTTTAGCCGAATATGTACTGATTAGTAATGTTTTTTATTTTCAGAAACAGTGCTTTTTGCAGATTAAAGGTACAGCGATGGGTGCGTCTTTCACACCCATTTACGCTGACTTATTTATGGCTTACATCGAAGAGGTTATGATTTATGATCATAAACATAACATCTATATGTGTGAGCTGGACATTTGGTGCCGATATCTGGATGATTGTTGGTTGGTGTGGAAGGCTGATGAGGTTTATCTTTTAGAGTTTATTGATTATCTTAATGATAATATTTGGGGAATTGAATTCAAGGTAAATTATCATATTTCTAGGATGATTTTCCTTGATGTGGAGTTTATCAGGAATCATGATGATACTTTATCCACAGTTCTATATAGGAAATTTCCTGGGTTCAATTCTCTTTTACATGCTTCCAGCTTCCACCCACAACATATCATCCAGAATATCCCCAAATCCCAATTTCTCAGGGCTAGGAGGATTTGTTCTAATGATTCAACTTTCAATATCATTAAAGAAGATCTGGTTCGTAGATTCAAAGAGAGAGGTTATCGTCCAGGTACTATTAGTTTTGCCAAAAACTGGGCCACTACACAAAATAGATTGGATTTATTAAGTTACAAAGTTAAAAGTCATGATCATTCTTCTGAACCATTACGTTTTGTAACAACTTATGGACGTAATACCAGGGGTTTTATGAATATAATTAATAGACATTGGAATGTTTTGATGGCAGAGGATAGATTACATCCTTTCTTGAGAGATAAATGTTTGTTCTCTTACAAAAGAGGACAAACATTAGGTTCAATGTTTAGTCACTATAAAAGGGTGGTTTCGGATGTTAAGGACCCTACTCAATTTTCTCTAACTGGTGGACCGATTATTGGTTCCATGCCATGTGGTCATTGTTCATATTGTATTAGGGTGCCAAAAACTAGTGAATTCACCAGCCGAAACACCCCTGAGATTTTTTATATTAATTTTTGGGCCAATTGTAGCAGTGAGTGGGTTATCTATCTTGCCATATTTACTTGTTATTCATTCTATGTTGGACAAACCTCTAGGACATTACGTCTGAGAATTGGGGAACATCTTAGTGATATAAAAAACAAACGTCAAAACAATGTTCTTTACAGATATGTTCTTAAACATCATACAGCTTCATTTTCATTTATTGTTATTGATTGTATCAAGGGTCGATGTAGGGATAAGGTAGGATGGCATGAATTGCTAAATGTCAAAGAAAGAAAATGGATGATCAAACTTGGAGCTTTATTTCCACCTGGTCTTAATGACCAATTTTGAAGGACCAATGATTGTTGCATGCCTTATTTAAATTATACTATTTATACTGAATTGTTTGGTTGTAATTTATTATTGCTTGATCCACTGAAGAAGGCTGTGTTTAGCCGAAACCGGTTTGGATTTTTTGAGAGTGGGGATTTTTCCTCCTGTCGTTGATCTTTAAATAAATATATTTTTTGTGGATTCCACACTGTGCTGGCTTTTTCTGTCATTTATATGACTTCATCAACTTTTCAGAAACTCTAAATTCATATGGTCGAGATCATATGATCGAGTTTCTGAAAACTCAAAATAAATGAAAAAAAAAATCTACATTTTTGCAGGGGGGAGCAAGCCCCCTGCACCCCTCACCCTCTGCAAATTATATATACCAACTCCAAGATTATATTGCACTGGGGAAAAGGGTAAATTCCCTGATCCCTACTATACCACGATATAAGTAGAACTGCTTCAAAGAGGAATTTACCAATTTCCCCACTGTATTGCAGTCTCAGAGTTAGTATGTATTATTTGCAGGGGGGGGGGCTTGCCCTCCTGCAAAAAAGTAGATATATATTTTTTTATTTTGAGTTTTTGGAAACTCAATCATATGGTCTCAACCATATGAATTTTGAATATCTGAAAACTTGATGCAGTTATATAAACCTGCCAGATACAGGTAGATATGCTCATGAGAAGATGAACTTGTTCAATAGATTAATAGGGTTATAAGTAAGTACTAGACTAGCTGCCCTTGTAAGCCATTTTAAGTCTAGGCAATTTCGCTTTTTGTGCTCAAATTAACCTATTCCATTTGGTTAAAGATTGACCTTCCCCTTCCCATGGTTGATAATTATATATTACCCCTAATGATAATAACTAGGATCATACCATAGACAATTTGAGGGGACCCATGCATGGGATAAAGCGTTTAGGAGCTGCATCTGGCCATTAGTAGTACAGGGGGCAGTCCTGGGGTAAATTGCCTGTTTTCCATCCATAGATCCAAGTTACTCTTGAATATGGACAGGGATGAACTTTTGTTTTATATGAATGGGGAGTCTGTTCCATTGCAGCGGTATTCTCTGTAAAGTATACCTTCCCTCCAAACCATTCTGTTGATGTTACAGAAGAGGTTTAGATCCCTAGGCTATGTATTTCTGATGCCATTTGACTTGCAGATGTATGGTAAATCCTTTGGTATTGGGTTGGAGGATGCCTCTTATGCCAGATGCTGGTTACCTCTTAGCAGTCAGTAGGATACCAAGTATAATGACAGGGCTTAGAGTTGGTCAGTTTAGGACATGCTGTTTAGGCCTTGTATCTTTTTAGTAAGGAGTTCCAGTTGTTGCATTTGTCTGGACAGATACACGCCAAAGTGGGTGTTATATTCAGTGTCTGGCCTAATGTGGGCTGAGTAAAGGGGGCTAATAACATCATTGGATCTGGACACAATCACCTTGTTTATATGCGGTGTATTATAGAAGGACATACAACAGTGGACACATGTTGGTTAGAAGTTAGGTCAATATCCACATAAGTTCCTCAATCCTTAACAACTGGATAAGCTCTATTGTTAAAGTGGTAGATGTTCATCGTGCATACAGCTGCAGTCATAACAGATGGGTTCTCCTGCTGTCAGGCGGGTCCTCGGTCGGCCAAATTCCAAAGTCTAGGTCCGGCGTCGGTTGTTGTCGCTTCTTCCCTGATGTCTCTAATCCTTATTTCTCTTTTTTGGTGTTATAGATTTTATTATTAATAATGACATTAGGCTTAACCTTAACTAATCATTGTTGAAAACTAAAAGTTATAGGGACATGAAAGGCATCGCAGATGTAAAACTGTACGGCTGTCTAATCATGTCTGATATAAAAGTAATAGCTCAGTCTAGCTTGATTCTTTGTTTATGGTCTGGATGAGTAAATTATGTAGGTGCTGGATTTTTATAATTCTAATAGTCTTTCAAATCGTAAACCCACAAAAAGTCCAGAATTTTCTTCTCAAGTCCATTAACCACAGTATAATCATTCTGTTTTTTTTATTGCTAAGCTGAAATCACCAGCAGTAATAGAGCTTGGGTTCAGAGTTTGAATATACTTATGTAATTTAAACAGAAAGAAAGTGTTATTTATAAAGTAACCAAAGAGTGACCCACTGATAATAAGTAGTTCTCAGTGCAAGATCTTGAGCGTTAGTGTTTGGCCGTCATCATCTTCAGCTTTATTTAAAACATTTCGAGTCATTATATAGTGACAGCCAACCCAGACGATTTATTGGTCGTTGAGTTTATATGGGCCTGTTTCAAGATTTGACATCTTTTTAGCAAGTGATGCTTTTTCCTAGACAGATGTAATTTCTATAGGCAGGTGATACTAATGTAAATTCCTTCTCTTTATAGCATAAAATCGACTACTGGTATTTAAAGGATATATACCTATATAAGCTTGAACTGCAGCAAGTAACATAAAGAGTAAACATTCTAGAATATATTTCTGTTTAGCAAAACAATGCCCTTGAATGAAACCAGTTATGAAAATAAAAAGGTGCGTAATATGAAGCTGAACAGTTAACTGAATAGTAAACACCCCAAGCATTGTAGAACAGAATATTTCAAGAGCATATGGTTCTTTTTTATGCTTCTTTGGGTGAAGAAAAAAAAAGGCAAATATCTTTAATAGGATACTTGGAGTGAAGTGCCCTTGGAATTGTGAAAACCTTTTCCTTTTTTCAGTCACTTTGGCAGGCAGACCATGAAAGATTGAGATAGTTGCCTAATTACAAATCAGTCTTCAAATTGATGCAGGAGGTTAAAGCAATGAGCTTTTAAGCTGCTTCCTGTAGCTCAGGGATTGATTCCCTTGTCGTCCATTTGGCTACTGTGTGTGTCTGAGCAAGTCACTCATCCAGGAGTGCTTCCATGTTGCCCCTGAAAAAGCATACTTGTGTCCATTTGCCTTATCTGGTTAACAAATAAATCGAGCAGAAACTGAGTATCAGAAACTGTATTAAAAGCATTGATATCATATTTGGTGAGCAAACAACTCTCAGTTTCATAAGCACAAGTAGCAGATAAGCATTTAAAAAGTAGTTCACCTTTGTGCAAGGACAACCTAGTAGATGCTGTAGGCTCCTGTCTGTATGAATGACAGTCATTGGAACAGGTAATCAGCTGAATAAAAGCAAATAAATTGTTGGAATCCAAGTTGTCAGACAGATGTGAGACAGCAAAAGTTCTTGAATATATATAGATAAGAAGGGAGTGTAGCTGTATTTTTGGCAAGTTAGACATGGTAAATTGTTAGACACAGTAAATGGTGGTAACTCTGTTTACTGCTCTTCCTTTTTTATCTGAAACAGTGGCAGCAGTTCCTGAAATGGAGTCATTGGCATGTTTGGCCATTTGTGTTGCTGGAAGAGGGAAATGTAAAGTTTGACCATCAAAGATATAAATCTCTTTTTAAACTGAAATGCTATAGTCAGACCGCCTTCATGGGACAGTGCAGATTTTGTGCCCTTCTTAATAATATCAGCATTTGTTGACCATGGAATATATTTAGATTTTTTTTGTTGTAGTTTTAGAAGAGGGTTTACTCATTTTAAATAAGCTGTCATGTAGATTTTATTTTCAAAACACATGCTGTAAAAAAGAGAGCTGCCTTTGTCCATTTTCCCCTGAGGTCCCTTGCCACTCATCACATAGCCTTCCTACAGCTGTTCTGTTTTTATTTTGTGTTCAGTTATCAGACAATATATTATTTGGAAAGTAGTAATGTAAATTGTTTAATGCAAGGAATCTTGGCTTCATAGAGTTTACTCATGAACTGCCTGTTAAGAACTGGAATATTGTGTTACCACATACACTGAAACTTTAGACATTACTGTGAGATGCTTGATAACAGGTAAGGCATAACCAGTACAATCTTTATCTCCTGTACCACTGACTGACTGAGCCCTTTGGGTTTTTTAAGCTGATTGTATTCCTGTTTGATGATGGTCACTTGTGCACTATGCCTGTTATGATGATGAACCTGTATATGCTACCATTGGGCAGCTGTCATTATGTATAGTCGTTGCAAATTAATGCACCCTCAAAGGTTTGTAGCCTGACATTAAAAGTGTCTCTAGCTGGTGAGCATATGAGATCATTTATTGCCGCAGGTCTTCTGACCCTGCTTCTGATTCCCTTTTGTTAAAAGAAAAAGTAACAAAAGGTGAATGTATTGAGGGATTTGTTTTTGCAGTAGATTTGTTTTGTTTTTCTGTTTAAAATGAAGTATCTGTTTGCCCTCTCAATTTTTCTTGAACGATTTCCATAAAATAGATTCTGCTTTTCAGCATAACGGGGAAAAACACCGCTCTCGTATACCACAAATCAGTTTCTTTCAGCTTTTCCCGGTTAGAGGTCGCCACAGCGGAACTCCGGTCCGCTAATGATTGGCAGTAGATTTTTACGTACTGGCTTGCCAGGCCTAACGCACAACCTTCAACGAATGCCCATTCACGCATGTTGTCACACAGAAGATGCTCTAACTGAGCGGGCAACGTCTAACTGTGAGGCGACAACGCTACCGCGGCACCACCACCGAAGCGGAATGTTGGGCATCCTTTGATTGTCTGTGTTTGTGAATAATTACTTATGGTAGGCCTATGCTTGCTTTGGGGGTATTTTTATCAAGTAACATATTGCATGACGTTTTAACAAAGACCACAAGTGTACTAAGTTATAGTAGAGCCAGTGCTTAATTTTACACGTGTTTTATGCATTTCATAAAACCTTTAAGGATTATTGACGGACCAGTGGTGCATCAGTAGCGTTGTCGCCTCACAGCAGTAAGTACTCCGGATCGATTCTTGGCTGGAGTGCCTTCTGTGCGGAGCTTGAATGTCTTCCCTGTATTCGTTTGGGTTTCCTCCTACTTTATAAAAACATGCGTTTGGAGCGTTTTTCCTCGGCTCTCCGCTGAAAATTGGTTTCGTTCCAAGTTGGACTTGATAAACAAATGTTAAATAAATAAAATAGCATACAGCTTATTGGTCGATTTTGTTTTTGAATTGTTTTATTGCATGCCATAATTAAGGCTAAACGCATTACTTGTTCGCAGATGCTAACGGTACCGTGTTTATATTTCATTGGTTGGTATTATTATAGACTTGAACTCGGGTAGGAGTCAGTAGTTTGTGAAATAAATGATTGATAATTGAGTGAAGTGATTTTCAAGCAGACAATATATCTTTTTATTCAGGAGGTCCCAGAGTATTTTATATAAGCACAGGTGTAACTTACACTAATGAACGGTTGTGGCTGACGGTGCCTGACAAAACAGAGGAGCATTGTTCAGTGGTTTTAGTGCCTGAGCTGTACAGGTTCCTTGTAAGGTAACCGTGAACTAAGAGGTGGTTTGAAAGGAAGGCAGTTGAAAAGGTACATTCCTTGTCTTTGCATTGGGTCCTCTAATTTTGAAGCACATAAACCTGTCTTGAATTGTTGGAGCAGTGTTATAATGCTGGAGTCGTGAATGAAAGTTTGAATGTGCTGTAGACCAGAAACTGTTGTTTTTAACTTTTTAGTGTTGAGTAAAATGGTTTAAGTTTGCATCAGTTAAGTTATTCCTTGCTCCTCAAAGGGTATGTCTCCGTTAATATGAAAAGGATACTTTGGCAACAAGACAGAGTACATCAAAGTGTGTGTCACACTCGCAGTATCGCTGCAGTTGTTTATTTTAGTGTCTGTTCATTTTAATCCACCGGCATATGCAATTTTCACTCTTTCGGGCAGGTCTACAGTATTTTAATGAGCAAAATCCAATTACATATATGATCTACATTTTGCTTTTTTTTTTCTTATATTTTACACTCATCACCTGGCTACTCTGTTGTCCGTTCGTGTAATTTACGGAGATAAAATTTTTCCTACTTAAAATGCATAATGTGATTGATATCTGACAAACATGTCTCTTCAATGACTGAATAAAAGGATGTTTTGAAAGGATTTGCTGATTTTTCTTTCCTAATGGTGTCTGTGTCAAGACAGCTGAAACCTGAGGGCTGTAGTGAAAGCAGAAAGGCTGCAGACTTTTAAGTAAGTTTTAAACTAATTAGCAGATTTACCCACAGAGCTGATAATCTCTTGAGAAGATGCTTAACATTTGTCTCCACTTACTGCACACACAAGCTACACAAGTCTTCATAGTTTTCTGCAGCTGATTAGCAGTTTTGGAGCTAATCAGTTGCAACTGCATTCTGGCTGTATGAAATATGTTAAGAGATGGTGTTATCTCACCTTAGTACATAACAGTGAACAGGGGACTGCTACTGTGTATGCCTTTCTGAATTAAGCAGTCTAATTATTTATCAAGCAGTGTGAGAGGAAACCCTATGCATAGGATTTGCCTGGGGAAAGAAAGTGCATTCAGCTTATGGAACCCTTGCAGAAGACTGAACACCACTTTAATTGCCCCCACAACTGTTAATGTAGTAATTGATAGTGCATATTATCCTAGCTGTCTGACCCTTGTTATTTATTCTGTGAAAATTAACTTTGATGCCTAAGGCTGAGATTGCATACTGGAAAATTATATTCAAGCCCCATATTTTTGCAAGGTGAATGCTGAATGTCTCGCCGTACAGAAGGTGGGCTGTTCATGCAGAGATTTTAGGGAATGCAGTCATACAAGTAAGAATACACATATTTGATGCAAGAATGTGAAATGAGATCTTTCTGCAGTGGTGCTGAATAATGTTACCATGTCATGGTGAAACTATTTCTCTGTTTTTGAATAAGAAATATTAGAATTTATGACTGAGATAGTACTAGTCTATATTCATATGTATCCCCTCTTTTTTGTGTAGTGTGAAAACTGTTTATGTAAATGCTGTACAAATCTCTGGGGTTATTTATATTTAAAATGTAGGAGCTAAAACTTCACAGGAATGTATGACTAGGCTTCTAAGGGTCCTAACGGATAAGAGTCTTAGTAAGTGCCTATGAACCTAAATGTTTTTGTCATCCATACCCTTTTACTGTCTCTCTGTAGCACTGACATTGAAGGTGGTGGTAGTATTTTTTTTATTGCTGGTTTTCCTCTGAGTAGTTACTCACATTAACATGCAAGGGTGATTGATCCAGAGCTTCTACACTTCTAGGTATATTTTATGGATGAAATCCATTCTTTAAGCTATTTTGAATAAGTGGCTAGTGTAGATTCTATGACAGCTGTTGAAGCAAGGGCCTTCTGCTTGACTGTGCCTGGAGTAATGATTAAAGTGGTGTAATTTGGATAGTAGTATACTTGACTAAAAGCCGTTTGCTTTATGTTGCCACTGACACTGTGCCTGGCATGTGAATATTCTGCAGATTTTTTTTTCTGCTGATGAAATCAGACTACTTTGCTCAATAGCCTCTCTCTCCTTCCAGAAGGATTCTGTCACATTTCATCTCACAGGCTCAGTACTCATTCACCTGTACATCAGGTTGGAAGGGCATTACAGTGCAGGCAAATGCACACCTGTCATTCTTTGCAGGGAAAAGTCAAGGCCAGGTGTACATAACTCAAGAGCATGATTAAGAAAACAGTGTGTCACTGCTGATAATAATCCCTCAGAGCAAGAGGTTCTCCAGTTCAGTGCTCTGTGTGGAGTCTGCATGTCTTCCCTGTGTTTGCATGGATTTTGTCAGGGTACTGCAGTTTTCTCCCACATTTCAAAGACATGCAATAAGTGAATTGGGCAGTCTAAATTGACCATAGGGGTGTGTGGTATGGAAGGAAAACCATGTCAAGACTAGCCACCTGGCAATACGAATCTTGGCTCTAGATGATTGTCACTGTCGAAGTGACACTCTGACCCAAAGTACAAAACTGAGAAAAAGGGGTCCTGGCTGTTTGGATGGAATGTGCTAATGTTACGGAGCCACATGCTGAGTTCTTCATGTCTGTGAGTACCAGCATTTTGCTTTTATTCATTTATTCTTCACACAGGTTTAGTACAGCTAGCATTTGTTCGCATTTTGACCATAGTCACCCTAACAGTGCTTTAGAAACATCCAGGGTATGGCCTCTTCTTTGAGCTAAACCTGCTGTTTTAGAGTGTAATAGTGAAAGCATTTTTTATTGGCAATTGCATCTTAAAACAGAAGTAGAATAATAAAATAAAATTTTGCACATGTTTATTTGGTAGAATCTCCTGGGCATTGTGTGTACTCGTACAAGGTTGCTACGGCCTGGAACTCCTTACCTGTATCCTTCAGGTCAATACCCCCCCCCCCCATCATCTTTCAAAACCACTATGAAAGACCTCCTAGCTAAAATCTGGCTTAAAACTAGATAAACTATATCTCTAAATGTGAACAAGTACCTTTTCTTTCCTTATGCCTCTGTACTCTCCCTTTTTCACGTAATTCCTTACTTCTATCAAATTCTCTTCCCTGACTTGTTTTCTAAATATACCAGAAGCCTGTTTTCCCTCACTTTATATTGCACTTTTTCTATTAAACTAACTTACTTTTAATTTCTCTGCAAACTGTCAAAAATTTCTCTAAATATTAACTTCCATCGATTCTTAACCAGTGTTTTTGTACGTCTAATTTGTTATAATTATTTAAACCGCAGATTTTTTAATTAAATATTGTAAAATTTGTTAAAATGTTTTGTAATAATTTGGAGTGTTGCTGCTCGGGCATCCCCTGAAATTGGGTTTCTCCCCAGTCGTATCTTCCTGGTAATCAGACGTCAATAAGTAAGTAAATAAAAGTACCTATAAAATGCATCTACTACTAGAGTATGGATAAGGCGATGACATAGTGATTTAAAGCTTCTCACCCGTCACAGACTGAGAGGGAAATTATAATCTTCAGTCATAGAAGATAACAATAAATTGGACTGATTTGTGATAAGGCTGTTTCCTTGGAAACAATGTAACACTGGTCTCAAATGATTCAAAACTGGTTACAAGAGAAATTGTTTTGTGTAGAGTTGATACTAAGCAAATTATTTAGTTACTGGCAGTGAAGAACAGCTTTAGAGTGTAGCTGGAAAGCAAAACACATTTTGAGCACTGATGGAAATAACTTTGTTGCAACAGTTACTTTTTAGTGAGTAAAAAGTTAAATGTTGCATGTGTATCTGATGAGACCCAGATGTTAAATATACTTAAGTATTCTTTATGTCCTCATGTTTTATTAGTTAATCTTGCAATAAGCAAAAAAGGCTATTGGAATTGCCATGGTAGAAGGTCCCATTGTCCCTTAAAAGATGAATCTAGAATTTTTAAGTGTGTCATTCTCACTAAGCACTATGTAAATGAGACTTTTTGTGTGCATCTTACCAGCTTGTCTAGCTTCTTCTGTCCTACATCACAAAAAAAACCTCCCACAGTTCTCTGCTGGGGAGACAAAGAATGTTTTTCTTTTCCTGGAAAGATTAGTTTTTATTGACCATAACTTTATCAGAATAGTGCCAAGGAACAAGCAAGCACAGTCATCAGTAATCGGCAGAAGTTTCTGACTTTTCTTGTTACACCCTAGCCTGTTCCTCATCTTAACATTCAATGCTAGTTGATATCAGCTTCACTGCTACTTGTTACGTGTCAGTCTTACAACTTGCTGTTTTATGTAGCGGTGACCAACATTTAGTGTGCCCAAGCCAAATCATCTGGTCTCTGCCAGAGGATGGTTCTGTTGCAGGTATCCCTACTCTAGCCTTCCTCCCCCCCCCAAGCCCATGTCAGGTGTTAAGAGGCTTAGGATTTTGTAGATGTTTTTTTTTTTTTTTTTTTAGTTGATTTACTACTTTCTAAAATTGAGCATTTGTATGTTGATGGAAGAACGTTGTTTATCTATAATAAAACAGATGTTTTTGCTCAACACAAACCTGGTGAGATCAGACATTTTTTAAGAATGGTGTTCTGTGTAACTGCTGCTGCTTTGAATAACATAACATTGCTTGTTGGGTGGTAATTGACAGAAGGTTAGATGAAAGCTAGATGCAGAGGCTAGAGCATTTCATATTGCAGTTTCTTTTGATGGTTTTGTGAGAATGAATCAGTACAATGTCCGTGTAAATAAGAAACTGAGTTGTGGAAGATCAGTAGGTAGAGCCTTTATAAACAATGAGAATAAAAGGGGACCAAAGATGGACCCCTGATGAGCTCCTCCAGTTGAGAGTTTCTGTGGAAAGAAAGCTGTTGATAGAAGCTGTCAGAAAGATTCTGCCTGTTAAATAAATTTGGGTCCAACAGCAGAAGAAGCTTGCACAGACTTTGAAATAAGAAATGTATGACTGACATTGCCAGAGACTTTTTCAACTCTAGAAAGATGGCTACAGTATAAACAGTGTTTTCCATGTCTGAGGTGGTGTGGTCTGAGTATAATGCCAGTTTGACTGCTTTGTTATGGTCAGAAACCATTCCGTCTGCCACTGAGTATTTCTTATGTTTGGGTGCATTCAAGTATTCATTGATGGACAGTTTTTTTGAGAATCTTGGCTAGAGGACAGATTTTGGCAATAGGCCTGTATTTATTTGGGAAGGTTACATGATTCATTTTAGGTAGAGGAGTAATAGTGCAGCATAGTTTTAAACACTACCTTGTATCTATAATTAGGGGTTGGCAATAAAGGTAAGCTGTTTGTATAGTGATTTCATAGCCATGGTGAAGCAATTGAAAATAAAGGTAAGTAGCTTGCATAGCGATTCGGAGTCGTAGTAAAGAAATCTAGGATGTGGACTATAAAACTAGGACTTGTAGGTGTAGTCTATTTTATTAAGGCATTGTTTCACTATTTTAATGAAAAGTGATTTGAAGTAGAGTTGGAGTTTGTTTACTTATTTGTGAAAAGGTGTTGTGGGAGTTGGTGGTAGAATATCTGAGAGAGGTGGGTACAGGGGGAGGTGGGGTACAAAGGTTGTCCTGCATTTCGATGAAGAACTGGGATTTAAGTAGTCGGAAGGAGCCTTTTGGGGAGGTTGGGTATTGCCTCCTAAATAGCTTGAAATAAGACCTATCAGGGCCAGTAGAGTCAGTATTCAACCATAGGCTGCACACAAGCTCCAAGTCACACGAATAAGGGACTACAGCGCTAATCCCTTTGCAGAAGGGTGGACCGTCAATGGATCCTGGGAACTACAAACCCATTAGTTTGACTAGTCTTGTATGCAAACCTATTTAAAGAATTATCATGGAAATGATTAACAATGACATAAGAAACCTTTGGACACTAGAGCCAACTGTTTGGTTTTGTCAAAGGCAGGTCTTGCCTTCTGAACCTTCTGGAATTCTTTGAGAAGGTCACCAAGGTAATGGATAAGGGCTCATATGTGCATACTACCTACCTTAACCTAGCTAAGGTATATGATACAGTACCCCTCTTAGACATTGTAAACAAACTCACAAAATTAAGCATAAACCCCATATGTAATTAATTGGATAACTAGCTGGCACACAGACAAAACCCAGAAAATTAGGATTGGAGAGAGCACCTCCACAAAGAGGCCAGTCATAAGTGGAGTATACCTGGGTCCACTCCTCTTTGACACCTATTTTTTGGAAGTCAAGGCCAGTGCTACCAAGTTTGCTTAAGATTGCAAACTAAGAGCAGTAATAGAACCCCAGATGCTAACATCTTACAGGAAGGTCTACCATAGATAAATGACTTGCCAAAGCACAGTTTAAAACTCAATTCTAAAAAATGCATAATAGCTTTTGGGAAATTGGTTACCCAGGGAAACTACCTCATTGATAAAACACCCTTAAAAGTTTTCACAGTAGCAAAGGATTTAGGACGCATGTAGAAAGTAACCTGGCTTTAGACAAACGTGTGTCTAAGGTTAGGCGTATAAAGGCCCTAATGGTCATTAGCCTAGTATACACCTATGCACTTACATATGCTGAGCAAAACATCTTTGGCTAACGAAAGATGTTTGAAGCAACAGCAATATATTTTAAGTGTATTAGTTTGTGTTATCCTTTTTTTTTTTGTTTGTTTTAAGAAGTTTGTACTGGGAGTTTGCTTTGGAGTCACTGGGATTTGTTTTCTAGCTATTTCAGGTTTTATTTTGATCTGGTATTAGTTTTTGTAGAGCTGTTGTGATCGCAGGGGAGTTGTACAATTTTATTCTAATCTGCTTCAGGGGAAACAGTTGAATGGGGTAATAAGGTTGTAGAAAGCTGAATGGACTGAAATGTGATCTAAACAGGAATAGAGCAGATGTCCTTCAAGAATGCAACTGCAGTCATAACATATGGGTTGTCTTGCCTCAGGCAGCCCTCGGTCGGCCGGATTCCAAAGTCTGGGTCTGGTGTCGGCTGGTGTCGCCTCCTCTCCGACGTCAGAACGGCTGGAGTATAAAGGCATCGGCTGATGCCATCTTCTCCAGTCTTTCTTGCCGTGCGGTGCCCGAAGCAGAAGCAGTTCGCAAGTGCTGTCGGTCAGCTCATGTGTTTTCAGTACCGAAGTCATCTAAAAGCTAAGTACCCCGTTGGGGAACATTTTTTCTTGCCTCAGCCGATGTCAGAACAAATTGAGAAAGTTAATAATTGTTTGTCTTGTGGTAAACAAATGCCTCATAAGGACTTCCTTTCTTATTGCCTCCCTTGCCTGGGCCCAGACCACGACGTCTGGGCCTGTGCTGCCTGTGCTTGCTTTAATAAGCGCACTCTCAGGCGCCGGGCAGAATTTGCCGAAGACTTTTTCGGCGAATCTTTCGCTTATATCATGCCGTCGGAACAACCGACAACTCAATCTACCAAAAAACGAAAGGACCGGGACCAACATCCTCGGCCCGCGTCCTCCACCGATACTCCTCCTAAACCCTCCGCGAGTGCTTCGGTCCCTTCGGAAGCGGTAATTCAACCGCTCCAGGCCGACACAGCGTTAACACGTCCTTCGTTCTCTGAGTCTACACCGGTGCCGGTTGTTGATTTTCATCCAGAAACCGAAGTTCTGGATCTACCCGACACCATTCCTGTGGACAAGGTTACTCCTGCACGTGGGGCAGCTAGGCCTCCTGTATCCATGTCCATCAAGGCCTTTGCACTTGCTAAGGCCGCCAGCCAGGCCAAGGCCCATCCTAAACCTACTGCCCAGGCCCCTTCTTCTGATAAACAGATCATATCTCTTGCTGCAGATCTTATTTCTCTTATCAGGGGGTCTCAGCCTCATCCAGACGGAGGTTCTCGGCCGCCTGCAGAGAAAAGGCCCAGAACTGAGCAGGCCAACAACCTCTCTTCAGATGAAGCCTCTGGGGATTCTGAGCATTCAGATACCCAAGAAGAATCCTTCCAGGCCTATGAGGACTTTGATGCTGAGGAATTAATTCCCTCTGCCTCTCCTCCAGAGGATTTTTCGTTCGGTGAAGTCCTACACTCTACGAGGGAGCATTTTAAATGGCAGGGTCAGGAATTCTCTGATTCCAGGAAAAGGCTACGTACCTTCCTCAAGCTACCCCAGCACAGACCTTTAGCTATCCCTCCAGTTATGGATGTCCCGGATGATATTTTCTCCAACTCCAGTGCTAACCCTGATTCTCTCCCTCCTGCTCATGTCAAGCCAGACTGATATTATAGGGTCCCTGACACCCACAAACATCTCTTTAAGGCCCATTCTGTGGATCTATTCTGTGGATCTAGAAACTATTTCACAGGGCCCCAAGGGAGTGGCTACTTCCACAGCCAGGAATCCACTGCCAGCGGATAGGGAAGCTAGGTCCCTGGAGAGATGGGGTAAAAAAGTTTATACCTCTACCACCCTGTCCATGAGGTCACTTAACTGCCTTTTTCATATGTTTCAGTACCAGGATTTTTTACTGGATGATTTACAGAAAAAGCTAGCCTCTCCTGAGCCTATTGATAGAAAGGCATTGCAGGATCTAGTACATAACACTCAGCAGGTTAGCAATCATTTTCTTCAGTGTGGTTATGATGCATTGGAGGCTTCATGTAGGGCAGCTATGACTGGGGCTGTTATACGTAGACATGCTTGGTTAAAAGAACAGCCACTGCCAGACCATGTTAAAGTAAAGTTACTTGATGCACCTCTGGAAAAACAGAAGCTTTTTGGTGCTAATGCACAAGATGTGTTGAAGTCCATTGAGGAAAAAGCTAAATCAGTACAGACAGTCAGAGATTTCCTCCAGGTTCAGCCACCCAGATTCAGCAGGAATTGGCCTTCAAAGAATTGGTCCTTTCCAGACGCTGACAAGTTTCAAAGGGGAAAAAACAGGCGTGCCCATGGTAGAGGGCAATACCGAGGCTCCTACAGGGGCTGTCAATGGCAACCACCAAATCAAAGAAGTGGCGCAGGCAGTCCAGCTGCACCACAAGGACAACCACAATGACTTGACTTTCATACCATCTACAAAGGCTCAGAGAAGCACCTTTGGGCAGAAAATTATCCTTATTCTCAAAAAACTGGCATATCTTAACCAAGGACAACTGGATTCTGGATTTAATAGACAAAGGTTACAGATTCCACTTCCACAGGAACAAGGCCAGGGATTTTATTCAAGACTGTTCCTTGTTCCAAGAAAGGAAAACAAATGGAGGCCTATACTGGACTTGTCTACTCTAAATACTTATCTCATTGTGCCAAAGTTCAAAATGCTGACGTTGCAGCAACTCCTTCCCATGCTGGGCAAGGGGTCTTGGCTGGTCACTCTGGACCTCAAGGAGGCATACCTGCATGTCCCAATCAGACAAAGCTGCAGAAGATACCTCAGATTTCTTGCAGGGGCAGAGCATTATCAATTCTCAGCATTGCCGTTTGGCTTATCTGCTGCACCCAGAGTGTTCACGAAATGCCTGGCATCAGTAGTGGCACACTGCAGACTCCAGGGGATTCAAATATACCCCTACCTGGATGACTGCCTCATACAAGCAGACAACAAACAAACCTTGATAGCAAACTTGGACTATGTCATTCAATTACTACAGGCCTTGGGATACACAGTCAACATTCAGAAATCAAGACTTCTGCCATCCCAACAGATTATTTTCCTAGGAGCCAAACTGGACACAAAAACACAAATGGCTTATCTCACAGAGGAAAAACAGCAGTTACCAGAGTACTTCAAAGGCCTAGCAAAGCTCTCCCAGCTGACTGCAAGGAAAATCCTGCAGGCCCTGGGGTTCATGGCATCTTGTATTCTTCTGATACCTTTGGCAAGACTTCATATGAGAAAGCTGCAATGGTACTTAAAAAGCTTATAGTCCCAACACAGCCAAAGCCTAGAGGACGTAATCCCACTCATTCCATGTCTGCAAAGAGAATTTTTGTGGTGGGCTCAAACAAGTCAGTTAAACAAAGGCATGTCTTTCAACAAACCTCAAGCAGGTCAAATGATTACAACAGACGCCTCAGACCATGGATGGGGGGCGCACATGGAGGGCAGATGCATTCAAGGTCAGTGGACACCAAGGGAAAGGCATCTGCACATGAACCAAAAAGAGATGTTGGCAGTGATGCATGCTATCGAGACTTTCGAAAAATCACTTCAACAAGGACATTTGCTAATAAGGACAGACAACACCACTGTTATGTGGTATATAAACAAGCAGGGAGGCACTCATTCTTATCCCCTCTGCAGACTAACAATGATTCTCTGGGAAAAATCCCTAAGTCTGAAGATACATCTGCAATCCCAGTTTGTGCCAGGCAAGGACAATGTACTGGCGGACAAGCTGAGCAGAAAATTCTTGGATCCACACGAATGGATGCTGCATCCTCACATTTTCTCACAAATAACAAGGACATGGGGAAGACCGGACATAGATCTCTTTGCTTCTCACATGAATCATCACCTGGAAAAGTTCTGTACAAGGACCCACCATCCTCTAGCCTGGAAAACGGATGCTCTCTCCTTCAGCTGGAATTCCCTAACAATTTATGCATTCCCTCCTCTACCACTGCTGACCAAGGTGATACTGAAGATCAAAGCAGAACAACCAACAAGCATTTTGATAGCTCCAGACTGGCCAAGGCAGCACTGGTACCCATTGCTGTTGAGCATAACTCAGACCAAACCGTGGCCTCTGCCCCTATGGCCTCTGCTTCTAACACAACACAATTACAGGACTGTTCATCAAAACCTGAAAACATTGCATCTGACAGCCTGGAGGTTACCATAGCTCCTTCCGATATCTCTCTTTCCAAAAAAGTTCAAGAGATCTTACTGGAAGCACGCAGACCTTCCATCAGAAAAACCTATTCAGCCAAGTGGAAGAGATTCATCATCTGGAATGCTAACAGGGGTCAGGATACAACAGTATTGAGTATACCTCAGATATTGGAATACTTGGCAGAAATGTTTCATACTGGTCTCTCATATTCTTCCATAAAGATTCATGCCTCAGCAATCTCAGCAAAATACAATTGTGATCCACCTGTGTTTTCACATCTTTTGCTAAGACAGTTCCTCAGAGGGATAAAGAATATCAAACCTCCCAGGAAACCGCCAGTACCTGCATGGGACCTCAATTTCGTCCTGGAAAAATTAACTCTTCCTCCCTTTGAACCAGCAGCAACTTTAGAAATGCAATTTCTCTCATGGAAAATGGTTTTCCTATTGGCAATCGCATCAGCAAGAAGAGTCTCGGAGATACAGGCACTCATGGCAGTACCTCCTTTTCTCATTTTTCATCAGGACAGAGTCTCTCTAAGAACCAATCCTTCATTCATGCCAAAAGTAATTTCCAGGGTGTCTCTAAATCAAGCCATTCACCTGCCTACTTTCTTCCCCAATCCTCAAAACAGGGGGGAAGCACTGCTGCATACTTTGGACATACACAGACAACTACGCTACTACTTGGACAGAACTAAGGCCACCAGAAAGTCTGACCAACTGCTTGTAGCCTGTGCTGCTGGAGTACAAGGAAAAGCAATCTCCAAACAAACTATTTCCAAATGGATTGGACACTGCATCAGATTCTGCTATTCTTTTCATGGAAAAGGTGTGCCAGCCAATATTAGGCCACACTCCACCAGAGCTATAGCCACATCCACAGCTTTCCTAAGAAGAGTGGCTACAAAGGACATTCTAGAGGCTGCTACATGGAGCTCCGTGCTTACATTTACCAAGCACTACAACCTGCCTTTATACTCCAGATCCCGAGCAGGCTTTGCTTCGGCAGTCCTGCAGGGCATTTTAGCTACACCATCACTTTCTTAGTTCCAACCACCCCCAGCTTGGCTATGGTATTCAACCCATATGTTATGACTGCAGTTGCATTCTTGAAGGACATAGTACAGTTTTGTACCTATCATAAATGTAGATGTCCGATAGATATGCAACTGCAGTCGGATTTTCCCATCCTCCTACCCCTCTGCAACCTTCTTTATGGGTCCACTACCCCTATTCCTATTAGCTGGGGGTATCTCCTATGGTGTATCTGTTTATCACTGTTGTGCATGTCTGGAATTGTTTATCCATTCACCAAATTTAGCGTTCCTAGGAGGGCACCTGGCATCTGGGGCAAGAAACACTGAAGAAGATGGCGTCGGCCGATGCCTTTATACTCCAGCCGTTCTGACGTCAGAGAGGAGGCGACACCAGCCGACGCCGGACCCAGACTTTGGAATCCGGCCGACCGAGGGCTGCCTGAGGCAAGACGACCCATATGTTATGACTGCAATTGCATATCTATTGGACATCTACATTTATGGTAGGTACAAAACTGTACTTTACCAGTTAATATTATGAAAATCGAACTGAGTAGTTGATTATGATTCAAGAATAATCCTGGAGAAAGGCTGAGTGGTTGGCATCTTGAGTGATTTGAAGGGCCAGTAAGAGAAAAAGGGAAAGTCACTGCTAATAGATTGTGGGAGTTTAGACACACAAGAGTTTGTATGGGAAATTAATTTTAATAAAATATAGACCTGAAGTTTTCCAAAGCTGAACATCTACGTAAGACTGAGAAGGGAAAGGAAGTGTGTGAAAAAAATGTTTTGCCCCCCCCCCCCTTTAGGTTGAAATTGCTCAGTTATAAACCTATTATGTGTAGTTTCTTGTAGACTGTCAAATAGAGTTGTTTGCATTTTAGTAATTGAGGAAGGTGGAATACAAACTGAGGAAAACTGGATTCTATGTTTGTTAATGGCAATTTTGAATTGATATCCTGTTGCTTTGTCCATGGAGGAGTTTATTTCAATATTTTTGTTTGCCAATGTTTTGTGAAGTCAACAAATGGTGATTTTGATTGCTTTCTGACAGGATGCATGTTGATGATCAGAACACCAACACCAAAATTCAGTTACAGTAGATTCAATAAGCAACGATAATAGTGCAGACAGTGGTTTTGTCAGAAAAAATGGCGCTTTCAATGTTTTTTTTCTGCTGAAACCATGATCTGTGGTATAGGTTTGCTTTATTAAACCCACAACTATATTTTGGATGCTTGAATTCTTCTTTGTTTGGATTTGTGTTAGTGTGCATACCAGTCCTTCTACACAACTATTTTTTAATATATGTGTACATGTATAAAACATATATACATATATATGTATGTATATAAATGTGTGTATATATGTGTGTGTGTGTGTGTGTGTGTGTATGTGTGTGTATATATATATATATATATATATATATATATATATATATATATATATATGCACATTGTGTTCAGCATTTTATATTGGTAAAACAATACGCAAGCTGTCTACAAGAATCAAGGAGCATTGTGCGGCTATAAGAAAATGTGATTTAGTAATGCCCTAGCTAAACACAGTCATATATGTCCTTTGTCTACAGGATTTAAATTCATTGTGCTTGATTATGTTCATATGTTTTTTGGGGATAGAAATACTTTATTGGAGGTTAAAGAATTAAGATGGCAACTAAGGTTAAATGCTAATGCCCCACCTGGTCTAAATGAAAGTTTAAACATTAAATGTTTTTTGAAATGGCACAACTAACTACACATTTACTAGTGGTAGGCTTTGTTTACTTTTGAACAGGGTTCTAAATACATTATACATAATTCAGTTAGTGGAATGTCTTGCTTCAACAGGATTCTTATTACATAATTCATGAGTTATATTTCCTAATTGGTCTACAGTATGACTTGTCATTTCACCATTACTTTGGTTATATATACAGGATTGTATTGTAATTGTATGATGTTAAGTTGTCTATCTCGCCTTCATTCTTGCTGGATGGGTTCGGAGCCGACCTCGGCCCGACTGCCACTGTAAAGCTCGAGAGTTGGTTCCATATATCCCACAATGCTAGGCGAGAGTTACCTCAGATCTCGCTTTGCCACAGCTATCGAGGTGTTGGTTTTCTACGGTTCTTGGTAAGTGACTTTTCTTGTGTAAGTTAGTCTATTAAAACCCCTTTAATTTTAATATTTTACTTATTTCCTTAGTTTAGAGAAATTTTATCCCCTTCTAAAATTCCCGTTTTTCCCTCAAGAACTTTAAGTTCTTCCCTTGGGCCTACTGGCCTTTCTCTTCCCTAGTGGAGTGTGTGTGTTATTTCTTATTTTAAAACCTACTTAGTGGTTTATTATAATTTAAACTTGACAGGGTGTAATTAGTGTGTTTGTGTGTGATTACACCTTTAGAGATGTCTAAGGAAGCAAAGGTCTCTTCAAGAAGTGTGATGCGTGCTGTCAGAAAATGTCTCTGACAGACGCTCACACTTCTTGTGTCTACTGTCTGGGACCTTTGCACCTGCAGGACTCCTGTGCTGTGTGCCATGGCTTCAGCCCCAGGGTCCTGCAGGAAAGAAAAAATAAATTAATTTTAAGGGGCTTACTCAAGCCAGAGGATTCCCTTTCTGTATCTACAGGAAGCCCTCTAAGGCATCTAGGTCTTCGCTCCGACAACTGAGCCGAGACCTAAGGTTTCTAAACCTTTACCTACATCGTCTCCGGCTGGAGCCGATGAGTCTCAGTCCACAGTTTCTGTGGTTCCCTCTGCTCCGGCTGGAGCCGAGGTATTAGAAATTCCGTGTCGGCTCCAGACCTTCGGAGCCGACAACCAGGAAGAGGTCCAGGTCACCATCCCTTGGCTCCGCTCATTCGCTCCAGGATCTCCCCTGCTGTCTGAACGGAGCCAAAGATCTCACTCCTCTAGGTCATCGAGGCTGTCGGATCATGACCTTCAGAGGGTAGTGAGTCGACTTCTTAAGTCCGAGGCACTGGCCCAGATGCTTCAGAGCCCGACTCATCAGTCGATGCCTGCCCCGGTCCATCAATATATTCCTCCTTCGACTCTCTTGAGCTCGGAGCCAGGTCGCCGGAACCGAGACTGTGATAGCGTCGAGCCGATACAATTGTTCGCCCGCTGCCGGCCCGATTTCTTCATTGGAAGAATCTCGGCGCCGACTTGGTGAGTGGCATCGGACCCTTGTCCGACCCCTCTCCCTCTCGGTGCTTCGGTAAGTTCGGCTCGACATCGCCTCGAGCCATCACTGTCGGTGCCGAGGGAGGTTCTTAGCCTCGGAGCGGGACCTCTGGCTTTGCCTGACAGGGGTGCATTCGAGGTCATGCGGAGTGTGTTAGAGCCTGGCTCTACTCCACAGTCGGCCCTCCCCACGGTGCCTCAGGTCAAGTCGACTCACTTCCTCATCCCGGACCGCAGAGAGCCAGCTCCTCAGGAACCCCATGTGGGATTTCATCCTCTTCCGAGGCCTCTCCTGATTTGGCAGAAGAGCCCCTCGAAGAGGAAGTGTAAGAGGAAACACATTGACTCACCTGAGTCCATCACGCCGGACACAGATTTAGATGATTCTGAGGGTTCCCCTGCCCTTCTGAAGATGTCTCATTTGCAGACATTCTAGAGATCCTGAAACAGAGGGGAAATTGGCCAGCCCTCAACCCTTCGGAGGATGAATCTGTGTATCTTGAGGCATTTGGCTCTCGCCCTTCCACCTCCTGGGTGTCCCCCCTTGACCCCCTCATGCAGGTGGTTGCTAAGAAGGCATGGACGGCTCCTGATTCAGTGGACCCCACTCCCAGGAGACCCTCCAAGTTCATAACGGCATCAGCAGACAAACAATTCTTAACAAAAGGAGTTTCTGTGGATGCTATGGTGGTAGCTGCTGCCACTAAGAAGGAGCTAGCTGATCCTTCAGTACCTGTCCATCCACCTAACAAGGAATCTAGGTCCATGGACAGGTACGGGAAGCGGATGTTCTCGTCAGCGACATTTACCATGCTCGCTGAACTACCTATGCCATTTTACTCGCCTTCAAAGGGACTTGAGCAAGGAAGCGAGTGAAATGTTAAAGGACCCTACAGCTGCGGGTTTTCAAGATAAGATGAACACGCAGCTGGCTACCCTTAACTCCATAACCAACTCCTCCATGCCTTCTTTCTTACGCGGCTGATGGAGCGAGTAGAGCCGCAGGGACAGGTGTAGCTCACGTAGGCATGCCTGGATGCGGCTATGCAATTTTATGACCCTTCAAGACGCTTTCACTAACTCCCCGCTTGATGGATCATCTCTTTGGTCCTCAAGTGAAAGAAACCTTGACTAGGTGCGAACTGATGGCAAGACCCTTTCTGCCGCCGGAGTCCATTTTTCTACTCCTTCTAGGCCTTACCCCAAAGGCCAGAAAGGTGGAAAGATGTGGTTCCGTAAACAATCTCAAGGGACTTCGCCTGACGACAGAGTCGCTTCCGCCAGAGGTGGGAATAACAATGGTAGACGCCGCCTAGGGGCAGGGGGTCCGCAGAACCAGGGCAATCGAAGCCTTCTCTGACAAGCCCTTTCAGCATCCCTGAGGTGTTGCCACTGCCCACCTTCGAGGCAGTCGGGGAAGATTGTCATTGTACCCAGAAGCCTGGCTATCCCTGACTCAAGACAAATGGGTACAGTCCGGGCTATTCTATCCCCTTTCTTCGCATTCCAAACCAATCAAAAATCCCTTCCAGATGTTCCACCAAAGGGATCTAGCGGTTTTGGAAATTTCAAAACTGCTTGCAAAAGAGCAATTCAGCCAGTTCCAGCAGACCAGCAAGGATCCGAATCTACTCAAGGTTCTTTTAGTTCCAAAGAAAACAGGGACTGGAGACCAATTTTGGATCTCAGTATCTTGAACAGATCAGTCAAGAAAACAAGATTTCGGATGGTCACGTTGCAATCCATTCTTCCCCTCTTGGGCAAAGGAAACTGGATGTGCTCTATAGACCTTCAGGATGCGTACTATCACATAAAAATGAACAGACGCTCCAGAAGATTCCTCCGCTTCAGGCTGGGAACCAGTCATTTTCAGTTCAGGGCCCTGCCCTTTGGTCTCACCACTGCCCCCCGGGTGTTTACCAAATGCATGGCAGTGGTAGCTTCTCACCTGAGACGACAAGGATTCCAGGTGTTTCCATATTTGGACGACTGGCTCCTCACAGCTCCCACCAAGCATCTCCTGATGGCCAGGGATTACACTTTTCGCATTTGTCAAAAGCTAGGCATTTCAATAAATTGCGAAAAGTCTGTTTTGTCGCCTTGTCGTGCTATTACTTTCATAGGCGCAAATCTAGACACAGTAGACATGTGACTAACACATCAGAGAATAACAGACATTCACAAACTGGTCTCACTCCTTTTCAACAACAACAGAATCAAAGCCAGGTTAGTTCTGAAAGTGTTGGGAATTATGGCGGCTGCCATACCTCTGCTTCCATTAGCCAGATTCCACATGCGGATCCTTCAATGGATGCTCTTTACTCAATGGTCATACCAGGAACTTCCAATCAAATTGCGGACAAGTTGAGCAGAGCTATTCTCATGCCTCACGAGTGGTCTCTGAAAGACTCTGTTGTGAGAGAAATTTTCCTCAAGTGGGGTCAGCCTTGCTGCGATCTTTTTGCTACTCCCCAAAACAGCAAGTGCAGAGAATTTTTCACTCTATTCCCTTTACCAGGCCAACCCAGCAGAGACGCTCTAGTCCAAGTTTGGCCCCGGGGACTTCTGTATGCATTTCCTCCTTTCCCACTAATCTCTCAAGTGATACAGAAAGCTATCGTTCAGAAGGCCTCATTGCTCCTTACTGGCCTCGACAGGTGTGGTTCCCCTTTCTACATCAATTTCTATGGGAGCGACCGTGGCATCTGGACCCAGTTCCAGATCTGTTGATCCATCAGTCGGGTCAGTTACATCGCCCTCCCTCTCTGAACCTCACTGCTTGGTTCCTCCAGTTCCAACCTTAGCCAGGCTTCCTCAATTATCTCACTCTGTTCGAGATATTTTGATAGCTTCCCATAAATCTTCCACTCTGAAGATTTATTTGAGCAAGTGGAAACGCTTCACATATTGGGCTCAAGAAAAGGACATAGATCCTTTCACTGCTTCCATCCAATTAGTCCTTGATTTTCTAGCTGAACTCTTCCATGCAGGTTCATCTTCCTCTACTCTTAAAGTTCAATTGGCAGCTATTTCTAATTTTCATGTGGGTATTTCTGATTCTGCCTTAATGTCCCACAAGCTTTGCAAAGCCTTTTTGAAAGGAGTTTTTCTTCTCAGACCTCCTATAAGAAATCCTCCTTCTCCTTGGGACCTAAATTTAGTTCTTGCTTCTTTGATTCTTCCCCCTTTCGAACCTGCAGTCTCCTGTTCTTTAAAATTGCTATCATGGAAGACTCTTTTTCTGGTAGCTATTACTTCAGCTAGAAGAGTTTCAGAGCTTCAAGCACTCAGCTGTCGACCTCCTTATCTATTGTTTCATAAGGACAGAGTATCCTTACGAACTAACCCGTCCTTTTGCCTAACGTGGTCTCGACAAATCTAAATCAAAGCATTGACCATCCTGTCTTTTTTCCAGAATATTCCAATAGGTCTGAACAAAAATTACACTGCCTGGATGTTCATCGTCAATTGAGGTACTACTTGGATAGAACGAAACAATTCAGAAACTCTGGTCAGCTGTTTGTCTCCTATGCGGAAAGCAGAAAGGGACTTTCAGTTTCAAAGGTATCATTATCCAGATGGCTAACCTCTTTGATTTCCCTTGTATATGAAATTAGACACCAAAAACTGCCTAATAAACCTAAGGCCCATTCCACCAGAGCCTTGGCTACTTCCTTAGCCTTCCAAGACAGACTGCCTATTGACACCATTTGTGCAGCGGCTACTTGGGCTACTCCTCACACTTTCATTTCTCATTATAAGTTGGACTTAGCTTCTAGGCATAGAGCTAACTTTGGTTCCACTGTTCTCAGGAGTCTGTTCCGTTAGGCCACCCGGGACAAGGTGCTAGGGACGGTCCCATCCAGCAAGAATGAAGGCGAGATAGACAACTTAACATATAGAAGTGATGTTCTTACCATAACGCTCCGTGTTAGTTGTCGTCTTCTGGCCTTCTTCCCACCCTCCTTCCCCTGGCCTGGACAGACCTAGAGGAGTTGTGATTGTGACCTCTCTTTCTACCACCTCTTTCTTAGGCATATGCTGTTATGCATATTCCTGGTTCAGGATGTAGGTCACCCTTCTTTCTTCCTGTTGTTAGAGGTGGACTCTGTTTAGAGTTATTCTGTTACTATTATAAGCTGGGGTTAGCTTACAAACGAGATCTGAGGTAACTCTCGCCTAGCATTGTGGGATATAAGGGGAGCCTCGAGCCGGTGGAACCAACTCTCGAGCTTTTACGAAGTCGGAGCCGAGGTCAGCTCCGAACCCATCCAGCAAGAAGAAGGCGAGAAGAAGACAACTAACATGGAACGTTATGGTAAGAACATAACTTCTATTTATTCTGAAGAAGTCCAACATATTAAATTGGATGAAAGCGCTAATTACTGGCTCTGTGTGTTTTTTCGACATTGCTGTTAGATAATTCTGATTTTTACGAAGTTTTTTGGATATAGTTTCAGTTCTTCGTTGAATTTTAAAGAGTTTTTTCAGTGTGTATATATAGATATATAGATATATAGATATATAGATATAGATATGTATAAAATTTATTGTATGGAAGATGCCCGTCGACAAAAGTAGCAGATCAGATAATTCTCGGGGTTGGAGAGTTTGCCCTTTCCTTTACAACTGTGCAATCTTAGAATTCAAATATATAATTAGCAGGGGGTTTTAAGTTTTTTACAGTTACTGAAATCAGAGCTCTGTAAACAGTTTCTTATCAAAGCTCAACTGATCTGCTAGGCATTTCAGTGGACAACTTTTATTTGCTCTGGGCAAGTTTGTTTTGTTTTACTTTAAGCGAGACATAAGCACATTGAAGCCTATTCTGTTGAAAAGGATTAAAACTAATGACCCTGCCTTGTTCAGCTTTATGTGGTGCTTCAAAGGGAGAGAGTCTGGGATGCTGTATGGGTGGCAGAAATCAGCTGAGTTGGAATAGGCTTCCCCGACAACCTAATGCATTTGTCTCTCTTACAGTAAAACAAAGCAAACTTGCCTAGTGCAAACAAAAGTTGTCCTCTGAAATGTGTATTTCAGTAACTGTGAATACATTCCATATTGGTCATAGATGATAATTTTCATTTCATATGATAAATGCTTTGCTTTATTTTTTATATCACAGTAAATTCTTGTTTTACATACCACTGTATGCTGGTTTTAAGGTTTTTGCCTATACTGTGATTGATGCTCAGCACATGCTTAGTAACATGTCGATGTGCATAATGCCGATCATTTGGTGTTGACATTATATATATTTATATACACATACACATATACTGGCAAATGCATGCAGGCAGATATTTTATTGACAGGTCTAATGTGGAGTCAACGCTAGGCACTGCCTATTTTCCCAGGGTTTCCTGAGCAGACCATGAGGTGGTCCACTGTTTGATTCCCTCAGCCTCTGTTGCCTAATTGTGTGACTCTGAACAAGTCACTTAACCAGACAGCGCTCCCAGGCTGAGTCTGAAAGTGGTCCATATAGATTAGTGCTTTACAGTCACAAATAAAATAGAAAAATCAAATATGCAAGCAGTGCTCAACAATGCTTCACTCTCCTTGCAGAGGCCCAACATAGAAGTACAGGATTTTTAACTAAGAAAGTAGAACAGTAGCAGAGGGCCATTCGAGACCTTTTGAAAGAAGTTCAAGCCCTGATTGTAGATGGTTTGGAGTCCATCCAGGAAGCACCCCAGAAGTAGATGCAGGCACTTGGAGCAGGCCATTTCCTACAGAAAGTCAAGCTTTCTGATGATGTTGAGACTTTGTTGTTAGGTTTGGGGAGAAAAGTGAAATGGAAGCATGGCCCGCTAGTGAGTGGCCAGGCAAGTTAACCCCATGTTTGAGAAAAGAGTCCCAAAAGAATTGACACATACTAATGACAATTTATGTTCAGATGGTCACACATGCAGTATGGGCTCAAAGATTTCACATATGGGTTTATACCCATCTTGTCCCATAGACAGTCTTATCAAAGTATGCCTGGTAATGGAAGTATCTCAAATCAAAAGAAAATCCAGCATCCCAGTCAGCTTCAGTGATGCAGAGGGATAAAACCCTGAATATTGCCCTGGTGACCCTAATTTAGTTAGCGTAGGTGTCTACTGGGGCTAGTGTACAGAGAATGTCATACCTATCCCTAGGGAGGTATAGATCAGGTCACAAATTACTATGATCCCTCATAGGATGGCTGTTGAATGCAGATGTGGTTGGGGAGGGCAGACATTTCATTCATCAAGCCACACATTGGCAGTAGCCTTCAGCTGTGGGTGAATAGAAGCATTCACTGACCCGGGGAAGGCATTGTGGCCCCTGCATTGGTACAGTCACACATCTCCCTCACTAGTAGAGAAGGCAGGACCATAGTTGCTCTGCTTCCATGGCTGGCATGCCTGTGAGGGTAGAAGTAACCAGTGTGGCTGCATGAGTGATGGCTCTTCTGGTCAACTGTTACCTCTATGCTGAGGTACCCAGTAGTGGGAGATGAATGTGCTCAAGACCAAAAGAAGGAGGTTTCATGGTTATCGGGCATGGTGGCAAAAGAGGGATAACAATGAAAAAAGAAAAACAGCATCCCAAATTGTAAAGGCTGTGGCAGTGGGCATTTTCCCAAAGAGTTTTTCATCATCCATGTGTAGATGGGTTAATTTGTGAAGCCCAACTTTAGTAGATCATCTGTTGGGATTGGTTCAGCCGTATGTAGTAACAAGTGAGATATCCATAAGTGCTGGTGACTATTCATTACAAAAAATAGAGGAGATAAGATCATTCTAAAAGCTAATGGTGAGGAATAAAGACATTTGCTTGTTTTGAGACACAGAGACAATCACAGGTCATCTCTAAGTCAAGACGTTACAAAAACAGGCTAAAAAAAAAATAGTGATTTAGATGTTCCGAACTGAGGCAGCCAGCTAAGAAGAGTCCATTAACTGTTTCCTCAATGTAGTGTGATATATATATATACTTGAAAGGAAGAATTTTTTACTTTTACATATGTTATAGAATCAGCCAGTATAATTACTATTCTATTATGTGTTCAAAAATGTGTTGTATGCATGGATGAGAGACTGGTAAAAGCAGTGCTTGATTCTTGAAGTATAACTTTGATAAATGAAATGTTGGTACGTATTAATTGAGTACATTAAGCCAAAGTGGGTGTCATTCATTGTGTTGTGGTAATATCCAGCCTTATGCTTGTAGTGATTCTGTTCTTCCAGTTTCCCTGATTTGTGAGTATACGTGAATGACAAGTCATAAAAGTTCAGAGATGGGGGGGGGCAAGAGTGGTTGTGCACTTGACTAATAATACGGTGAGGTATGTGAGTTTTAGACCTGTGGGCTCAGGCTGTTTTTATTTTCTCTTCTAGCAGTTTAGTGCTGAGGACTAAGGCTATTAGCAGTTAATGTGCAGCTTCCTGTAGTCCAGAGTTTGATTCCCTTAGCCTCCATCTGCCTGCTATGTAACCTTTTTCAAGTCACTTAACCAGACAGTGCTCCTGGATTACTCCTGAAAAGGAACTCTTGCCTCCAGTGGGCTTTCCCGCTTGAGAAATTTAAAAAATTCCTTTTTTAACAGAAGTGGACCTAGAAGAAACTCAGGATGACTGCAAAATGTATACTACCCTATTTGTGTTAGTAGGGGAAGTCTCATAACCAGAAGAATTTGGTGCCTGAAGACAGTTGTTGAAATGGGAACCAAAAAGATCTGATTATTATTCTCAGTTTTCCGAAAGAATATTTGGAAGGTCCCACTTTAACAGCAGCCGCGAACAATGTTTGCTTGCTAAATGGCGTTGGTATATTTCCACACCGTCCCATTTTCTTTTGTAATTTTGAATCAGACCACAGGCTTTCTTACAGGGTAGATAAGAACTAGACAGTCAACAGCTGTTGGTGAACCAGGCTTTTTGAGACTCCTTCTAAAGCCGGAACATAACCATGTAAGTAAAATCCAGGGCTAGAAAGAAATGAAGACATGCATTCCTTGAAGGTTCTCTTGCGTGGGAATAGTCTCCCCATTGACGCATTGTGTTTCTTACCCTGATTGTCAGAAGTCTGTCTCTTGTAAAGGTTTCCATTGCCCATAACACCATCTGTAATGTTTCTTTTTTAACAAAAAACATCTTTATTAAATTATCACATATAACATAGGCAATCTTAAATTTATATAAATGAAAAACAAATTGACACCACTTTAGTTACAGACATTATATATCACTTACAATCTAACCATTCATTGTCTATAATGTTCTTTTTGACAGAATAGCCATGGAATTGGTGGGGCTTTCATGACTTCTAAAGAGCATCGGCCATTCATTGTCTATAATGTTCTTTTTGACAGAATAGCCATGGAATTGGTGGGGCTTTCATGACTTCTAAAGAGCATCGGCATACCCTGGTGGTCTTAGACTATGCCACCTATTACCCCCGGGCTGTGCAGCTGTGTAGAGCCTCAACCTAAACCACTGTGTGTGTACTGCTTCACTGACAAATTGTATGCCTATTTAAAAAGCTGCATAGATTCATCTGCCCCCCCCCAGAAATAAGTATGGTGCCAAATTCAAAAATAAACCCTTATGGTGGACCCCAAAATAAATCTAATTCTCAAGATGCTAAAATGGTTCTTGTTAAACTAAACAAGGTTCTGTGGACCCTGATCAAAACAACTAAAGCCATATATGAGGTACACACTGACGACAAGCTTGTAGTTGCTAGGCATGTCATCCATAGGAGGACACACTAAGAACTGCAGCACCCCCCCCTCCTTAAAGTACAACACAGTATCAGTGGTCCATCTACACAGTTACACAGTGTGGGAGTAGAACCCACATCCTTCTGCACCAAAGACATGTATGGTACCTGTTGTGCTACTAACACTGCTTTCAAATTCCATCGCAGTATACAATGACGGCCATTTAATAAACAGAATTGCACATTAGCAGCAGTAAACTTCTCTTCCATTGAAATTCACAATTCCTAGAACATGCAAAGAAACAATTATTTGAAAATGCACTACAACTCGCAATTCTTTGAAATGCACTTAAACTCCTATTCTTTGAGCAGTCTGGCAGTTGGTGTAGAGGATTCGGGCTCCTGTCACCTATAACCAAGGTACAGGGTTTGAGCCTGAGCAAGTTAACTAACTTGCTGTCCCTAATTAGAGCATTTCATACACACACCCCTTACTAAAGGTATGTTCCATGTTAATCCATGGACAGAAGAAGCAGTTTTGTCAGTGAGTTTAAATGCCATGAGTGGAAAGAAAAAAATGTAGGAATGAATGTATGTGGGTGCATCGACGTTCACAGAAAGAAGCATGTTTACATATATGTGCATTGATGCACACAGGAAGAAGCATACAGACTGTGTTCTTAAAGAACATCATCCTTAAAGAGACCTGTTATTTATTTTTTTTATGATGTAGCAGCCCCCATCCAGCCAGTGGGTTCTAGGCGACTGCCTAGGTCACCTAGTGCTGAATCTGGCTCTGGGTAGCTGTAACCCCACTAAAAGATTGGTCACTAGTGGTATACACAAAAGTTAATTTCTTAGGAGACTCCTGTTTAACATTTACTTCTTGGAGGTCAAAGCTAATGTTAAGGGTTTGTGGTTGATCAAGTTTACAATGACTGCAAACTTGGTGCCTCAGAAAATCCCCAGAGGACACCAAGATCCTCTAAGGGGGCCTGTCTTGAACAAATAATTGGTGTCAAAGCCATGAACTAAAACTAAATGCCAAGAAGTGTATATGCGTATCCTTTGGTAAGCATGACTGTCCTTGTAACTGTCATTCTTTTCTTTTTAACAAGTCAGAAAATGAATCCCATAGTTAAGGATCTTGGAACCTATGCCAACAAAGAACTGTACTTTGATCACCACATATTCACTATTGCAAGGAAGTACTTTTCTATCATGCAGCTTATATCCAGAGGTATTGCATTCAGCTCCAGGGATGTAATCATTTCACTTTACTCAGCACGTATTAGGCTGACCATTGAGTATAATCCCCTTTCAGTAATTACTCTTCGAACACTTGTCACAGCTGGAGTGACCACAGCACTTTTGTACTAAAACAGTCAAGGGCCTAAATCGTAAACAAACTATGCAGACCATTGAAAAGCCTTGTCCCTGTTCTCTGTATCATGCAAGCTACCAAGAGGTGATCTCTTTCCCACAAACTATTCTGTCAAATCTATTACACATTTGCAAGTCTAATTGTATCATAAACACCCGTTAAAGAGATCTTCATCTTCTGCAAAATAAATAGAACATGTTTTAGGAATAGGTGTGTATCACAGAGAATACTGCTTCTATGGAACTGTCTTGCACTCCACATAAAGCAAAGTTCTTTTCTTACACTACTCAAATGTATTTGGACGAATTGATGGGTAACCACAAATTCACCTTAGTTTACCATCCTTGTGTCTAATGGATAGAGGAAACATATAAATGTCCCAACGTATCCTTGTTCAGCCCATCTCTTGATTGTATGCAAAATATAAAGGCTAAAAACTACCATCCTTACAGAGTAATGTTTATATGTTTAGTTTGGTGGGAATTCACAAGGAACTTGTAATAATTCTGGAAGCCCCTTTCATGTCTAAGGTCATGAAGGAACTTTACTCTGTACACCTCAATGAAAAGAAGCCATTAACTGACTAGTCATCGTGCACAGTGGCAAGCTGGAACACCAAGGAGCAAATACGTTTTCAGCACTTGCTGGCAACATAAATAATAGAGAAATTACAAAGTAAGCAATAAAAAAATAACTATAGAAGTAAAATAAACGAATAAGGAAATTATGTAATAATAATTTTGTGAATAATGCTGAAATAAAGACGTAAGCAAATGCGGTCATATCGCATGGGTCTGCACTTCATCTACAAGTAAAACTGCAGAGTGAGCAACGTGCAGACCTGAACTGCCATTAATTTATTACACATATGACTACTTTAGTTAAACAATTATGACAATAAGCCAACAGTAGACAATTACTGCAGCTGCTACATTTTCTGCAGTACCTACATTAATGTCGATGTTCCGCCTTGCTGCCGTGTCGAGGACACAATGACACTGCACTGTAACAGCAGCTGTACAGTGTCAGGGTTGCAGTATGTATGTTCATTTCTGTATTCCAGTTTGCTGCTACATTGAAAACTTGATGACTAGCTTCTTCAGCAGCTTCAATTTGTTCATAGGTAGGTGCTAGGCTATCTGCCTGGAGGCATTTATAAGCCTAGCCGTGAAGTATTGGCTTTCTCCATCCCCTTCGATTAGTTCCCTGTGCCTCTGTCCAGCAGAGCCAATGAAGTGATCCCCAGGGTATGCTTTCCGTTTCCCATCCACTCGTCAAGATTTCTCTTGAAGAGGGTTAGTGAGGAGCTCTGCCTAATGTAGATTGGAATCCTGTTCCACAGCATGAGAGTCTCTGGGACAGGAATCTATCCCTCCAGCACGTCCTATTTATTGTTGTGGTGAGGTTTAGATCCCTAAAGAGTGTGGCTCGAGGGGGATATGATTTTCTTTAGGTTGAACATGTCCATCAGTTCTGGGTTGGACATGGCCTTGTATGATAGGCAGAGATCACCTCTGAGTAGGCAGTATGCAACCGAGTACAGCTGGAGTTTCTTCAGTCAATCTGCATAGGGCATCTATTTGAGGCCAGTGATCCTCTTAGTGAGGTAATTCTGTGGTCTTTCCATGTGTCTTGTAAGGTACATCCCAAATGGGACATTGTACTCTATGATGGGTCTGATGAGTGATGCGTAGAGGGGCACAATGACCTCCTTTGATCTTAATGCAAACCCTTTTGTGATTAGGTGAGCCACATAGAAGGATTTTCTAACCACTTTGGCAGTGTGATTGTCAAAGGAGAGGTTACTATCTACTTGGGTCCCCAGATCTCTTATTACGTCTTCTGTATTTATGGGGCTACCACCTATGTGGTAGTTTGTGGGTACTATGTTTTTTCCAAAGGGGATGACTGCATTTTTTGGCATTTAGCATGAGGCCATGGTTTTGTCACCAGGTATGAGTCTCTGTGAGATCCTTTTGGAGGATGTCTGTGTCAGCTGGAGAGCCAATTATAGCCCCTAGTTTGCAGTTGTCTGCGAACTTCGTCAGCCATAGTCCTCCTGTGCTTGCCTGTACCTCTGAGAAGTATATGCCGAACAGGAGGGGTCCTAGGACTGAGCCCTGGGGAACGCCACTTGTAACTGGTTTAGAGTCAAACCTAGCTCCTGCAACTCTTACCATGTGGGTTCTGTCTGTGAGCCAGATGGCAATCCATCTTGTGATGTAGGGGTTTATGTTCAGGCTGGTGAGCTTGTATATAATACCTGAATGGGGAATGGTGTCTAAGGCCTTTGCGAGGTCTAGGTAGGCTGTGTGGACCACTTTTCCCTTGTCTGTAGCCTTGGTAACTGTCTTAAAGTTCACCAGGTTTAGGAGGCATGATCTGCTCTTAACAAAGCCGAACTGGGTAGGGTCCAGTGTTTGGAGGTTCCCAATGTCTCTGTTAATGAGATCCATGATGATGCGCTCCATAGCCTTGCAGACCAAGCTAGTCAGGCTTATAGGGATAGTTCCCGGGATCTTTTGTGGCTTCACCTTTGTGGAGCAGAATAACCGTTGCTGTGCACCACTCTATGGGCACATAGCCTGTGGAAAGGCTGAGTTTGAACAGTGTGTTTTTACTGAGGGATAGTTCATCTTTGAGCTCATGTAGGACGCAGCCTGGGACACCGTCCGGTCCCATTATTTGGCTTTGGAGAGGGTTTTTTTTTTAACCTGAGTGTCTGTGATTTCAGGGGCACTACATTCTTCTGGTATGGTTATGGGCCCTTTTGGGGGTGAAGTTTCCACTGAACCTGTCTGCCAGGATGTTGGCGATGTGGTCAGTTCAATGTATTTTGTGCCATTCTCCACTAACTCTGAGCAGATCTGAGAATTGCCACTTAGATTCTTGACATAGCTAAAGAGTGCCTTGTGGTTATCTTTGGAGTCCTTGGCAGTTTTTCTTTCGAAGCTAGCCTTGGATGATTTTGAGGGATTGTAGTTTCTTGCCGATACTGATCAGGGATGTCTTCCCTTCTTGGGATTATAGTCTTCTGTACTAGTTTCCTCCTTCTATTGTATAGCTTGTTTATGGCGGGTGTCCACCAGGCTGGTTTCCTTTTCTTGGAGAAGTGAGTCCTGGTTTTGCTTGGGATAGCACGATCCATGCATTCTTGTAGGTGCCTGTAGAGTGCAATTGTAAAGGATTTTGCAGCTTGGACAGCATTATCCTTTAGCATGGGGGCTTTGAAACTTTCCACCTTGGTCTTAAGTAATGTGAAGTTTGCTTTTGAAAAGTTTTTCACTGTGGTTTCTTTGACCGGGGGTGGGGGTGGAATATGGATATACAGAGTGATTAGTTTTATGGTCAGATCTAACCAGTGAGGGGTTGACCTCCGGTGTGGAACACCGATTGCCCGTGTTGATGATGACCAGGTCCAATATGTTGTCACTTCTGGTGTGGGTGTTGACCAGTTGATCCAGGGTATTAGAGTCTATAAATTCTAGGAAATATTGGGCAAGGAAGTTAGTACTTGAGTAGTTCTCCCAATTAATGTTTGTGTAATTGAAATCGCCCAATATCAGGGTGTTTGGTAGGACCTTTATGTTTCCAGAAATGTGGAATGGGGTTCCTGGGACATGGTGGGTGATCTGTAGCAAGCTACAATTTGCATTGCAGTTTTGTCCGTTGTTAGTTGCACGTGGATGATCTCTGGAGCATCGTGCTGTGCCACTAACCTGGAGGTGTGGGTATCCTTGATGAATATGGATACGCCCCCGCCTTTTGTATTTCGGTCCGGGTTTTGTGGCTGAAATGTATGGTATGAGTTATAGCTGGTATGAGTTATAGCCTGGTAGTGCTGGGGTGCTCTCTGGAGCCTTAAACCAGGTTTCTGTTGCTGCACATTTATAGATTTTCTCCATACTGAGGAGTGCCTCGAGTGCATGCATTTTGAGGTTTAGACTTCTGGCATTGAGTAGCATTACCCTCAGTAATCAAAAGCCTAAGGGTGACAGGTGCAAGCCGTCTCTAGTGAAGCAGCGTGGCTTGTCGAGCATGTCATCCTAGGCTGACAGACACTGGATCCCCTTTGAATGACACCAGAAGATTAGCCAGTTGTTGAAATTGATTATTTCTTTACACCATGGTATCATTCTTAGTGAAGGCAGAATGCTACTCGGGGTCAGGGTCATACCGGCCTGGGTTATGTGATCAGAGAGCTCCTCCATGTCTCTCTTCATGTAGTCCAGAGAGGTAAGGCTCAGGTTATTCACACCAACATGGACAATGACAGAGTCATATTTGTTCTGGAGTGACCCGAGTGCTTGTATTATGTGGTGGATCCTGGCACCCGACAGACGGCTAACCATAACCTTCTCCTTGTTCAGCCTAGTAAGTGGGACATCAGTGTGCCTGACTATAGAGCCACCTATTACTAGTGTATTGGGTATGTTATTTGGCCTTATGGGCTGTGATTGCTTGGCACACTGGTTTTGTGAAGTATGTATTTCATGGTTTGTGTTGGGGGGGGGGGGGTGGAGGTTGCTTGGATGTCCGCTTTGAAGGTCTCTCTTGCTTTTGCAGATTTTTATTTAGAGCCTCAGAGTATGTTTTCGTGTATTTATGTGTGTTTTTTGCTGGTGCTGTTTTAATGGGTCTACGGGAGACTGGTGGTGTGCTGCAAGTAATTCCCTTCTCCTCTTGACTGCCTGGTCCAGTCTTGGGTTGAGAGAGCTTACCCTCCAGTTTGGCTGTATAATTGCATCTCTCGCATGTATTAGTATTTGGTGTTAGGAGGAGAGGGTTGTCTGTGTACATGAGGCAGTTGTAACATTGCCTCAAAATTCCCAGATTCACCAGTTGGACCAGAGATTACACTTGAAACTGCCCTTTGGACATGCCTGGATAGGTACAATGAACTGTTTTACTGATTGACTGGTAAGGTCGAATAGAGAGCCTTGTCCTCTGCAGTATGGGGGGGGGGGTTCATGCTAAGGTTTATTAGTGCTTGCTATGAGTTTTGAGCAAGTGCCGGGCTGAGAAGTGAATGGTTTGAGTGCTTAAGTTGAAAGTTTGTCTAGTTCCAAGGGAAAAATTAAAGAGTAGACTTTGTGGAGCCGGGAATAGTTATACCCCAGCTAACCGACACTGCCCGGCTCGCAAAACCGCGCAAATGCAGGTTTCATAGTAGGGAAATGAAAGAGATAGAAATTATCCCAAAATGGCCAATAAACTACGAATTTCTGGGCTGAAACCATTCCTCCAGGGGCAGATAGGCAGCTCAAAGCTCCCTTCTCTCGCAGATGAACAGAGAAACTTCCTTCTATCCAAGTAAGGTATGGGCAAACACAGAAACTTGTAACACAGCCCTGAATTCAGCACTAACCCGAAAACTGGACTATACTAGCTTAGAAAGTTGGGAAAACAAGTATTTTTTTTTGTTTGTTTGTTTTCAGAAAATAAAGCAGATCCAATAATAAAAACACTCTTAAATGCACAGAAATGGCTATCACACTTGAATGTGTAGCCTACAGCAGTTAAACAGGTAATTTAAACACAAAAACAACTTTGTAAAGTGCAGGCAGTAAAATAAGTACAATATGTAGCTGAAACAAGATTTTTTTAATCACAGAAACTCTAAAAAAAAAAAAATCAACATTTTAGGTGGAATTAGCTAAAGGCAGCAAGAAAATGCAGAAAAGTGATACTTGATCACTCCATAGTCTCTCTGCTGCTGTCGAACTCTGCAGGTCACCAGGCAGGAGCTTGCTGAGCTGTATACAAGCCAGTTGAGGTGTCATTTTGAATGTTCTGCTTTGTTCATATACTGGGTAGCTAACTTTGCCAGCTGTTACAAAGTAAACAACTCGGATGTTCAGTGTGTCATACCAAATGGATGATTTGGTGAAGCATTTTATTAAATTCCATAAAGATGTGTTGAAACAGGTAGTTCTCAAGGATAGGAAAAACTGAAATAAAATGGATATGAAAAACTGGGTTACCCTAGTCCACAGGGATTATCCCATTTTGAGCTTCTTTTTGAAAGATGCCTTTAGAGTCTGATTTAGGAAAAGAAACATGGAAAGAGGAGGCTACCCCTGCCTGAGGTGTTTAGAGTGGCAACAATTCTGCCTGTTTCAAAGAAGCACGTAAAACAAGTCCAAAAAGCACAAACCAGAAATGCAATAGAAATGCCAATATGAGGGTCTTTTAATCTCAGGAACAAAATGCCGGTCTTTATACCAACACTAGGCAACAGATTTTCTGCCACTTGGGGCCATTCAAAGTAGTTAAAAAATAAATAAAAGGGCGAGGTAAACTGAGTTTGACTACCCAACAAGAGAAAAGTGAAACAAATGTATCGTGTAAGCATGGTGAAGCCATAAAAATCTGTTTTGGATTTTTGACAGCCTATCTAGAAACAATGTCAACCTAAAACTTGGGGTCTGTGCTGGAGCTACAGAAAACCAAATCTTATTACATAGAGAGAGAGGGAAAGGTAAATGACTTTGTCTTAAGAAAGTATAAGTTTTTGTGGCTATTTCAGGGAGAACTGGCTTTATTTCTCATGACAGAATTGTTAATGGTGGGAAAAGGTCAAGTTAAAATCTTATAGCTTCCTGCTGGGCTTTAAAGGATACTGTCAGTAAAGAAATACATAAAAGTATGGAAATGGGGAGTTTAACAGTGTTTGGAATACCCTGCCAGTTTTGGGGTAATATCTTTGCTAAACTAAATCAGATTTCAAAATCTGACACCTAACCCATGCCTTGGTTAGGGTATCTTGTATCAGGAGTGGGAAAACCCTCAACCTCACCATACTATGTCTAACAAATGGAGTACTGGCAGGTTTTCTTAACTAAATAGGCTAAGGAAAAAGCTACCTTCTCCAACCCAGATGGTCTACTTTCGTACAAGATATTAGCTGTGGACCTGAATCCGCCTTTCACAAGGTAATGAGCAAGTCTCTTGAAGCTCCATACCAGGTATGTCACTGCATATTTGAACTACTACATAACCTATATAGAAAATCAGGAGATCCTCGAGTTTTAAGCCATCTTGGATTCCCATCCAGGTTGCTAATTTGACAGCTGTCCCTGCTACATTCATTAAACTACTATAAACCAGGGAATGGTGAAACCTCTGGTATGTGGCCTAGACCACATACTAAAAAGCAAGTCAAGATATTCTTAGTGCTATTAAATTAGTATAAATGGCTCACACCATACAACAGGCATGTTCACTGACAGAGATGACTAAACCAAGGTGTCCTGTACATGTTCAGTGGTCTGATGCATCTGTGAAAACTCTCTTTAGTTTAAAGAGTGCCTTTTGTGCACATCCCATGTTAATTATGTCTGATTTTAGTAAGGGTCTAGTATTGTTGGCTAACACCTCAGAGGTGGGAAATGATATGGTATTGTCCCAGATTCAAGAGGAACAATATCACATATGTTACTTGAATAGAGGCTTCTTACATTATTTACATTTGTTTGCCGGGATGGTCTGACTGGGTGGAAGCCCATTTTCAGCAGCGGCCGGGGGAGAAAAGCTCCGTAGCACAGTTAGATAGACTTAAAGTTACAAGTACTATTCACAGTGTTAACAAGCAGGTTTTGAATGTTGTACATCAAGAGAGTGGAGCCAGAGATATAGCACAGTTGTAAAGTCTACTAGGCAGAAAGCCCAATTTAGAATTAAAAAAAAAAAAAAAAAGCAGATCTCTAGAGTCTCACAACAATAGAGTGGAAATATCCATAATTTGCGCATATACATTTTTGGCAGATTAATCTGCCATCACCATACAAATTTGGTAATTACCAAGACTTTATTTGTATGGTGGTGGATGAACATAAATTAAAACTATTACCTTGGGTATTGTATCCGGTTTAGCTCTGCAAGTATAGATTGCTGGAGGGGGAGGGTAGTAGAGAAGGTTAGGTTAGGGAGGGAGTTAGTGAAATAGGGAAGAAGAGGATGGGTGTAGTAGAGGAGGGTAGAGAGGCAGTTCTGTTTCAGGAGAGATTGCGGAGTGGAACTGTGTGAGTGGAAGTATAGAGGTAGGAGGCATTTCAGAGGTACAGGTCTTTTAAGTAAGTACTCTGGGGGTGGCAGTACCCAGGGAAGAGAAAAAGAGGGAGAGGAGTCGGAAAGAATTAGCCGGGGCTGATACAGGAGCAGATCCAGTTGCTATTGAGGTAGTCTTTTAGCAGTTTTGCCAATTGTTGTGGGCTAGTAGTGGTTAGAATATGTTGAGGAATTGTCTTCCAGATTTTGTAGAAATAGGAATAGAGGGAGTCTCCAGCTTTGTTGATTTTGGAAACGTTTAGTAGTGTTTTATGAGAGGATCGTGGTAGTTGAGTGGTGGAATAAGGTTGTAGAATTTATTGTAGGGCAAGGGTCCTGTCTGGTTGGCGAAGATGCGTTTGGGTGTAGATTAAGTGTTGGAAGTTCTAAACATTTTAGTTGTTGTAGAGCAGAACAGTGGTGGGACCTGTGAGGGGAGCATGGCAAATTTTGCTATTTTGTTGTAGCAGGACTCAAGTTTTGTTACGTCAGTTTTGCTTAGGTTAGTGAAGATGAGAGAGGCATAGAGTAAGAGTGGACAGGAGATGAGTTCTGACTATGTCTTGTCTGATTTGGTTAGTAAGGAAAGGCTTAATTCAGTACAGAGAGCCTGGTTTAATGGCAGTCATCTTAATGGACTGTGCTAGGTGCAAGTCAGATTTCATTTTGTTTTCGATTTAGAACACCTAGTAGTTTAGTTTTTGAGACAGTGGTTGCAGTAGTGTTGTTAGGCGAGCATATTTGAAATCGAGTTGCTTGATTGGTGATTTATTGGGGAGAAACCGCATCAGTTCGGTCTTGTTTGGGTTCAGTATAAGGTACGATTTCAACCAGCCAGGATTCTACTTCAGAGAGGGACTGCTGTGTAGTGCTCTAGTTGTTTTAAAGAGGATGCAGTACATATAAGGGTCGAGTCACCTGCGTAATGGATGACTGAGGCAAGAGGGGTTGATTTATGCAGCTGGTTCGTGAAAATGTTGGGAGTAGGGGAACTTTTCTGGAGTCCTGGTATACTCCTAGGTTTGCAGGAAGTAGAGATGATAGCTCCTGTTACCATTTAACCACTTGCTGGCAGCTGGTAAGATAGCTGTGACTCCATGGTAGGGAATAGTGGCTGAGATTTAGTGTGGCAAGCTTCAACAGCAGTTTCTGGTGAGAAACTGTGTCAAAGGCCTTGAAGAGGCCTAGAAAGATGGAAGAAACAACTTTACTGTGGTTTCTGTGTAGATTTACTGTGTCACTGAAGCTGAGGAGGGTAGTTGTAGTGTGTGGTGAGGGCAAAAACCATGTGTGTGAGATGAGGTTTTTAGATAGAAGGTGGTTTAGAAGTGTGTGAATACATTTTTCTAGTAATTTAGAGAGGGGTGAAAGAATGGCAATGGGTCTGTAGTTTGAGAGTTTAGTGGAGTTGCCCTCTTTATGCAAGAGAATGATGTAGGATATTTTCCAGGTTAGAGGAATGTAATTTTTGATGATGGAGTGATTTGATCAAGATAGGGACGTGTTAGGCAATGACTTCTGTAGCAGTTTAAGAATTCTGTAGGAAGGTTGTCTGCTGCTAGGGTGGTGGGTTTGAGCTTACTGAGTAGCTTTTTTTTAATGGTATGAGTTGGTATAGGTTTAAAAGAGAAAGTTTTACTAGCTTCGATGTTTGTAACTGGGATCCGAGGTGAGGTGTTTTGCTGGCTCATATCCTAGTACCTACCTATGAACCTATCGGCCCTGGGGCCTATACAAGCCCAGCCAAAAAGGTACCCTGGCTTTTGCCACCCAAGAAAATTATTTTCCTGTGCCACTGTTGAGCAGAGCCACAGAGGTGATCCCTGGGGTGAATTTCCTATTTCCTATCCAATCATCAAGATTTTTCTTGAGTGCTAATGAGGAGCTTTGTTTGATATATAGATAGGTAGTTTATTTCAGAATATGGGAAGTCTCTGGGACAGGAATCTATCCCTCTGGCATGTTCTGTTTATTGTGGTGACAAGGTTTAGGTCCCTAGAGCGTAGGGATCTCGGAGGGATTGGGATTTCTTTAAGTGGCGCATGTCCAACAGGTCTGGGTTTGACATAACTTTGTATGTTAGGCAGAGATCACCTCTGAGTAGGCGATATGCGACGGAGTAAAGCTGGAGTTTTTTGAGACTGTATGCGTAGGGCATCTGTTTGAGGGCAGTAATCCTCTTTGTGAGGTATTTCTGTGGCCATTCCAGCTGTTGATGTCTTGTGAGGTACATACCAAAAGGAGTGTTGTACTCTATAATGGGTCTAATGAGTGATGAGTAGAGGGGAACAATGACCTCTCTTTTTTTCTGGATGAGAAACCTTTTGTGAAGAGGTGTGCCACGTAGAAGAATTTCCTGACTACTGTGGCAATGCAATTTCCAAAGGAGAGACTACTTTCCACCTGTGTCCCAAGGTCTCTTATCACACTTTCGGTGTTTAAGTATACTGCCGCCTATGTTGTAGTTCATGGGTACAGAGATTTTACCAAAGGGCATGACAATGCGCTTTTTGGCATTGAGCTTGAGACCATGGCTTTGGCACCAGGGATCTGTCTCAGTGAGGCCCTTTTGTAGGATGTCCATATCGTTAGTTGTTTAGATTATGGCTCCTGGTTTGCAGTCATGTGCGAACGTCGTTAGCCAAAGACCTTCTGTGTTACCCTGTACTTCAGAGAAGTAGATACCAAACAGGAGAGGACCCAGGACTGAACCCTGTGGTACTCCACTTGTCACTGGTCTGAAGTCGGATTTGGAGTCTGCTACTTTCACTGTGTGGGTTCTGTCAGTGAGCCACGTGGCACCCCATCTTGTGACATAGGAATTTATAGTAGTTTAGTGAGTTTTTATCTATAATTTCAGAGTGGGGGATGGTATTGAAAGCCTTGACAAGATCTAGATAGGCTGTGTGAACCACCTTACCCTTGTCTGCGGCTTTGATGACTGCTTGAAAGAAGTCTGTCAGGTTTAGGAGACATGATCTGCCTTTTACAAACCCAAACTGGATGGGGTCCTGAATTTGGAGAGTACCAATGTCTTTGTTTATAAGTTCCATGATGATACGTTCCATGGCCTTACAGACCAGGCTTGTCAAGCTAATGGGTCGGTAGTTCCTGGGGTCCATGGTGGCTCCCCCCTTGTGGAGTGGGATAACCATCGCTGGGCGCTATTCAGCAGGCACAAAGCCTGAGGTGAGGCTATGACTGAACATGGTAGGTGAGGTGCCAGTTCGTTCTGTAGTTCATGTAGAACGCAGCCTGGGATGTTGTCTGGTCCCATGGATGCTGCGTTCTTGGCTTTGGAGAGTGCGGTTTTTACCTGTGCAGCCGTGATTACAGGAACTTTGCATTCTTCCAGTATAGAGATAGGTTCAGTGCTAACTTTACCCTCCTCTCACCCCCTAAAGAGCCCATCTGCCAGGATGTTGGCAATATCAGTTGGGTCTGTATATTTAGTGCCATCGTGCTGTAACTCAGAGCAGATCTGAGTGTTGCCATTGAGATTCTTGACATAGCTATAGAATGCTTTGTGGTTGTCTTTAGAATCAGTGGCGATTTTGTTTTCGTAACTAGCTTTGGAGAATTTTATCAGGGATTGCAGCTTCTTACTGAGGCTGACCAGGGAGCTCCTCCACTCATGGGATTTTACACTCTCTTGCAACAGTTTCTTCCTTCTGTTGTACAGTTTGTTTGTGGCAGGGGACCACCAGATTGGCTTCCTTTTTTTGGAGGATAGCGTCTTGGTTCTGTTTGGGGTAGTACGATCAATGCACTCATGTAAGTGCTTATAAAGTGCAACTGTGTAGGATTCAGTAGTCGTAACTGTATTGTCCATCTGCATGGGTGTCATGAAGTTCACCACTTCTGTCTTAAGAAGCATTAAGTTGGCTTTGGAGAAATTTTTTACCATGGTTTTCTTAATGGGGGGTGGGGGCAGGATGTGGATATCTAGGGTAATTCGCTTATGGTCAGATCCGACCAATGAGGCATTGATTTCAGGTGTGGAACACTGGTCACTCATGTTGGTAATGACTAGATCTAGGATATTGTTGCCCCTGGTGGGGGTGTGGATAAGTTGGTCCAGGGCATTGGAGTTTATGAATTCCAGAAAGCGTTGAGTGAAGGAGTTGGTACATGAGTAGTTTTCCCAGTTAATGGTGGGGTAGTTGGAATCGCCCATTATTTGGGTGTTTGGTTGAACCATAATATTTTCCAGTACATCAAGAAAAGAGGAGTGGGAATCCTGAGGCATGGTGGGTGATCTGTAGCAAGCTACAATTTGGATTGCAGTTTTGCCCAGACTTAGTTGCACTTGGATAACCTCGGCTGCATTATGCTGAGCAAGTAGCCTGGAGGTGTGGATATCCTTAATGAATATGGACAACCCCCCGCTTTTGGTGTTCCAGTCCAGGTTACATGGCCGAAAGGTGTGGTGTGAGTTATAGCCTGGTAGTGCAGGGGTGCTCTCTGGAGCCTTGAACCTGGTCTCAGTCACTGCACAGATATCAATTTTCTCCATTTTAAGGAGTGCCTCGAGTGAGTGCGTTTTGAGGTTTAGACTTCTAGCATTGAGTAGCATCACCCTCAGTTTTTGCTTGCCTGTTCCTGTTACGGTGGTGAATTTGTCATTTGAACCTTGCCTAAAAAAGGCACTATAGGGGCAGCAAGAACCTTGGCCATTATCCAGAATTTATAAACCTACATGGCTTCTCCCAACTCATACAAGAAGCCACCAGAATAGACAAAACCACCAACAGACACTCCATTCTAGATTGAACTCTAACTAACAAACCACCAGCATCTTTCCAAGCTGGCTGCATCGCCAATAGTATCAGTGACCATATCCTGACCTATCTACTTAGACACCTTAGCCCTTCCAGACAATCAGCAACTGAGTGGCAGTTGATAAGAGAGTGAATTGGGTTTGTAAAGAAGGAATTGAATTGTGAAGCTATACTGTCCAACCAAGGGAGATGTGGTAGGTTTAGGGGTTAAGGTATTTCCAGGCTGAAGGAGTTTATTTATGGTGGACCACAATTTTTGGGATTGTTTTGGTTTAGCTGTTGGGCAGTAGTGTAATTAATACGTTTTTTTTTTTTTGTCAGATTTTATTTGGGCTTTGCTCTTTAATTGTTTGTACAGTAGTCAGTTTTCTTGGTTTTTGTTGGTTATTCCAGTGTACCCAGGCATTGTCCCTTTGTTTGAACAGGTATTTGGTGCTGTTTGTTAGCTATGGTGTATAAGTTTTTAGTCTAGCAGAACTACAGGGGGCTGAGCTACTTAGGATGCTGAGGAAGGTGGTATTGAAGTGTAGTACTGCAGATAAAGGATCACAAATTACTTTGTTGTAGTAGGGAAAGGAATGTTTGGGTATTAAATTTCTTCTTCTTATGGATTAGCCTGTAAGCTGATTGTCTGGAAGGGCTAAGGTGTCTAAGTAGATAGGTCAGGAGATGGTCAGTGATACTATTGGGGAGGCAGCCAGCTTGGAAAGATGCTGGTGGTTTGTTAGTAAGAGTTCAGTCTAGAATGTAGTGTTTGTTGGAGGTTTTGTTTATTCTGGTGGATTCTTGTATGAGTTGGGAGAAGCCATGTAGGTTTATAAAGTTGGAGGGATTGTTGCAGTTATAAGTGGACTAATCAGTATTGAGGTTGCCCATTATGATGGTTTCCTGTTGGAGGGTTAGGGATAACCAGTGAAGAATGTCTTCAACTGTGTTAGAATTTTCACCTGGTGGGATGTAGATGGCCACAATTATTAGATTTATGTTATTGATTTTTAGTTTGAGTAATATTTCAGCATTATTAAAAGTAGGTAGGTTGGCGGTGATGAGTTCTAGTTCTAGATTTTGTTTAAATGTTATGGCTATTTTGCCTTCTCGCTTGTTTTGACAGTTGTATCTCTGTAGGTTGTAGCCAGAGGGAAAGATTTCATTGTTTTTGATTTCCGGTTTGAGACAGGTTTCTGTCAGTATGGTTATATCACGGTAGTATAAGGTGAGTAGGGCATAGACGTTGTGTACTTTGCACACTAGGCTGCTTAGATTTATGTTAGGAAAAGGGGGGAGTCCTATAAGGTGGGTGGGGGTGATAGAGAAGATCTGTGGGGAATGTGTAGTGGTTTGCTTTTGATTGTATTTGGGGTCATTGTTAGGGTGGATGTCACTGCCAAGTTGTAGTTCTGATAATGTTTAGTTTTTTTTTTAATTTAGTTGGCAGTCTGTTGTTTCTAAGGATTAACTGAGGTTTTGAGCTAGTTTGGTAGCAATTAATTGGGAAGTAGCTTATGTGAGTAATGTTGTAGAAGTTAGATACAATGCTGGGGTTGTTATGAGGTGTTTGGTGCTGGTGGCTATTGGTGATGGTGTTGGGAGTTATAGTTGTGGAGAGAGGTATGGTAATATGCTAGAAGGTAGGCAAGGATTAGCATCATGTGGTTTGCTATGTGAAGAGAGGATTTTTTTGTATAGTCATTTTGGGAATGTGTGACATTGTGTAGTAGGGGAGTGTAGTGAAGTGGTGAGAAAATGAGTGGTGGTGTGAAGGAGATGTCTGTGGGTTGGATTTTGAAATAGATGAATGTAAGTTGGTAGTGATAGGGAGAGAGAGGGTTGTGATTAGAATAGTGAGGATATATGGAATGGTTGGGGTAAGAGGGGATGATAGAGTGGAGTGGGAGGGGAATGAAAGAGATGATTAGAGGTGAGTGGTGTTGTAACTGTTGTGAAAGGTGTACGATGAGTGGGGGTGTGGCTGATTTGTGATTGGTTGAGATTGAGTACAGGGTGTGGCTAATTGTAGCTAAATGTGGGAGTAGTGGGTGGAATTTGGGGGTAGGGTAGGGGAGCGAAGTGAGCCTGGAGGGTGAATGGAGCAGGCAGAAACTGGGCAGACCAAGACAGATCAGAAAAACAATCAGTTGTAGTAAGGGGCTGCAGGCTAGTGCCAGATCTTCGATTTACAAACTTTTTTTATGATAGAAATACTGTATGGCTAAAAAAGAATGCCAAGAAAAAAAGGCCATCTAATATTGTGGGAGTTGGGAGAGGGAGAGCTTAATTAACGCATCGTAGTTAGTGTGCACTCCACCAACTTTCCTGAGTTTCTGAATACAGAAGTTAAGTAATGTTAAACCTACATTCTTAATATCAATTGTTCACTGTTTAGCAGTGATAGGCAAAAATGTGACAATTCAGTAATCCATTGAGTAGGCTGTTCTCTGAGGGGACGATCCTTATGTTTTGTATGTATAATCAAGACAGTCCAAACCAGGGGGATCCTCACACTTGGTTTAGTGAGAGGGAAGCTGTAATGAAAAAAAAAACAGTCAAAAGAGGTGAGATAAAAGGTGGGTTAGATGAGGGAAAGGGTTCAAAAGCTTATACACTGCCAACCCTTAATTATAAAATAGAGGATGAAAGACTATGGAAGCAGATATAGCTCTGTAAAGGTTAGAGACTGTATAATCAATTTGAGGACAGATATAGCAGAAAGGAACATAAGCTAGGATAGCTGGGGTATAGAAATGAGTGTAGCAGGCAATAGATAAGATGTAGCAAGATTTAGGATATTTAGGTGAATTCGGTAAAATACAGCAACTAGAGACCTCATGGAAGCTAGTCAGACTGTAGACATTTGAAACAGGAAATACCAAAGAGAGCTCTCTGCCTGACTGAAAGGGTGGTATTCATACTGATTAGGTGAAATTTGTCCAGGTCATTGGGGAACATCCCCTACTCTTTCTATAGGTGCAGTGGGATCTTTTACTCCAAGCAAACTACCACCAGTTCATGGAGATGGGGTTTCAGTTTAATGTCTCATCTGGTTTTAAGCATGTACTTAATGTGGAAGTGTCAGGTGAGTCTGAAAGCTCATCCAAGTGATTGGAAAGTATTTTCTGGGAGTATTTTCTGGCTACGTTACCCTGCTGAAGTTTAGGAGCTTGCTTTAAAGGGCTGTACTGAATCAGATTCGAAGATCAGTAAGAGAATGTACAGTTTTCTCAGCTTGATTGCTGGAAACTGTGGATTTGCAGGTACTATATCAAGTAAATGTTTGCGCTCCCTTGTGTTTCTTGTGTCTGTTATGCCGAAATGAAACAGCCAGAGTTTCTCTCTGAAATGCTGAAGAACCCTTCTTGTTAACTGTCTGAAAAAAAAGATATGCTGCCCTGTTTAAATTACAAGTGGTGTACTATACAAGTGCTGTCCCAGTTGTTGAAAATTAGAGATTGTGAATAGTGTTATTAGAATGTATATATGTCTCTCTCACCCTCTCTCTCTCTCTCTCTATGTGTATATATATTCTGATTTGTTACAAAGGTAGGGCACTGATTACAAATGACCAGTTTCAGTCTCAGCTTGGGGAAAAGCACAGCAATAAAATTAAAGTATACAATGCAGGTTGCCATTGCATTGCAATGTATACAGCAAGGTCAGAGTAATGAAACAACATGTCTGGAAGTTGGCACAGAGGATTAAGGTTATGAAGTGTTAACAAGCTACTTCCTGTGGTACAGGGTTTGATTACATCATCTTTCATTTGCTTAGTGTATGGCCTTGAGCAAGTCACTTAACCAGCTAATGCTTTGGATCAATTTGGGATAGCATCATTAATGGACTCCTGGGCTAGATGTCCTATAATTACTTAAGAAAGCAAAGTAGAGTTAAGCACCCAGTATGAGAAATTATTTTCATTGTACAGTTGACTGAAATAGAAATCTTATTCAGTATAACAATGCTGTATATACTGTATACAGCATTGTTATACTGAATAACAATGCTGTATATAAGAGGTAATTGTGATCTGCAGTTAGAGGCATACACAGAGTCCCAACCTTCAAAGAAGGCACACCCACACACGCTCACACCTACCTGCTTATCTTTCAGTTCATTTGACTGTGGCGAGGACATGCAGACTCCGCACAGAAGGTGCTCCATCCGAGAATCAAACCCAAGAACCTCTTGCTGTGAGGTGACAATGCTAACCTCTGCACCACCACGAGTAAGAAAGCTATTAGATAGTGAGAGAGTATAGTGCGCTTGGCTAATGTGGCCAGGGGTATAATACTGGCATTTAGCAAATTTCAGAAGGTAAGTTTTTAATTATGTCTGCAAGGCTGGGTATGAGGACACTTCTTTGAAATAGGAAGGAGTAGATTCCCAGAGTTTTGGGCCAAGAATAGAAAGTCCAGGAAAGCAGCAGGCTTAGATGAGATTACAGCAAATATGATCAAGATGTTGGTTGAGTTATACAGGAAATGGCTCCAAAGGTTACTCATAGCAGTATCAAGAGAAAGGCATATCCCACATGACTGGAGAATAAGCGTTCTACAGCCAGTGTACAAGAACAAAGGAGGCATACACAACATTGGGCAGTATAGAGGTATCAGTGAGACAGATATTGAGAAGAAACTAGAGATGAAGAAAGAGTCTAACTGGGCATTCCCAGACTGGTGAAAGCATATGACTTGTCCCAAGAAACATTGTTTGGAGTTTCAGGCCAATATCTTCATCAGGCAGTCCACTAAATATAAAATCAGCAAGCCACATCAGCATATAATCCAGTATCCAAAAGTCGTAATGCATGATCTGTGAAAAATAATCATTTAGTGGAACATCTGTCAGAACATGTTTGATCCATATCTTTTGATGTCTTTACCTATGCTGTAGCAAGAAAGTTGTATCCGTCTTTTTCATGGAACAGAATATAAACACTTACTATAGCGTTATTAAATGTAGTCTGTCTAATTATAAAATCTGTTTATAGCCAGATAAACACACATCAGAAAATTTTATGCTGGAAGTTTTATCGCAACTCTTTTACATTCATGATAATAAAATGTTTCCTACTTTTCGATGACAGTTATGATAAGTCTCACACTTCTAAAGACATTTGTTATGAGTTGTGTGTGTGTGTGTGTGTGTGTGTGTGTGTGTGTGTGTGTGTGTGTGTGTGTGTGTGTGTGTGTGTGTGTGTGTGTGTGTGTGTGTGTGAAGCATTTCTATTCGTAGTACTGAGTAAAACTGTACAAGACGTGTTCCAGTCTGAGCATTCTACAGTCAGCCTTCCACGGTATAAAGCAAAAAGGCTGGGAGAGACAGCTGCTTAAGGAGAAAACAAATACAGTTCAGATAAATTCCAGATGTTTGCAAAAAAAGCATACATATTTGATAGCTGAAGCTTGCTATCATTAAAAACAGCACCTTGGAAATGTTTTGTGTGTGCTTCATTTAAGAAATAATTTTTGCACTGACATGAAATGCAAAATAATCTTAGTAAAGAAAATGTGTCTTTCACTGAATGTGTACTTTTACTGTCTTACTAGTAGTGAAATGACTGTTTTACACCCTTCAGCTGTTCTGAAAATATAACCCAAAATTATTCCTGCAAACTAACAAGAAGCAACCTTATATCTTAATTGCCACTGCAGTTTCCACCTTCATATATATATATATATTTTTATTTGCTTCACACTTTTTGATCCAATGTTAATTAAAGCATACAGTAATATTTTCCAGTGTGAGCAGTGCTGGGCAATAGCATTCCACCCAGGGGCATTTTTACTGCCTCTGGAAGGTCTGGTGTTCCCAATTACTGAACGATATTATGCATATGAAAATGGTCTGTCTGTGAATTTACTTTTTAAATGTTTTTATTTATCTTAGTTTCATTTTTTACTTTTTGATATAAAATAGTTCCTCCACCAGGTGTTTTGGGGTGTTTAAAATGCCTCCCGCACATGTTTTTCTAAAATGATCGTTTGCCTGGAGGGTGTGACCATGTTTTCTCATTGTAGGTTCTATTTTTGTTGTGTAGTGAAAAGAAAAGTTTGGGTGTGTAACTGGGCAAGACAAAATGTTGTTTTATGCTTGTCAGACTGGTGTTCTAATATAAAATGTACAAGAATTGCCTGTTTAATCATCGAGTTCAAGCAGTGGCATTACCCTATTGCAGAATCCACAATGGCAGCAATGGATTCTCACACAAGAATCTGTATTTATGTGTCTGAAGATGCCATTTGTATTACAAGAGTAGTTTATGTCCAGTAAATGTTACATTTTTATAATGTAACAAGATGAAAAGGTTAAGTGTACCTTTGGGTAAGATTAATAACGTTATCAGGCACTTGCTTGGATCGGTATTGACTTGTACAAGTTGGTTGGCTGTGTACTTTGTTTGGTCAAGTAGTGAAATTAACTGAGCAGAATCCTGTGTCATACTAATCAACTCTCACTAATGAGGAATTTGTGTATGGATGAAGTAAAGGTGATATTTCAATTACAAGATTAGCTTTTGCACATTGCTCATACTCCTTAGATAAAAAAAATGTCAAAATGATCAATAGTACATTTTCTCAGTAATCATCGATTTTGTTTTATTAGAATTTTTATATCCACTTATGTGCTTTCTACACCATAGTGTTATATTTCACATTATTTCACAGTTGTGGCATGCATGCATGTATGTATATGTTCAGTTTGACAATGTATCCATTAGGACTTTTGGTAAAGCTGGAAGAACATCCTAGTTCGACCCAGGGTCACATTTACACCAGCAGAGGCAAGCAGGAGCATCCTGTCATTCTCTGTAGACTTCAAAGAGAGTTTAATAGTTCGCTTCCAACTACCAGCGTAAGGCAAAAAGTGAGGCTATTCTGTTGCATCCTTGCTATTCAGACTGTTTTGAAGACTACTTTATCATAGTGTGGCCCATAATAAACTTTATATGACCTGTTTTATAGATCCTTCGTTTTTACTGTTATCAATATCTTAAAAGTAATACATACATTTCATATAGTGCTAGAAAAATATGGTTGCAGTTAACTGGTCTGATAATAAAATGGTGACAACATGGACTGTTTTTCCCCCCATCATATAGGAATTTAATGCCATAAGCAGGTTTTCTTGCTTTTATAGCAGGCTGACTCTTTTTATATTAATGTACCCCTTTGCACCTCTGAGTGACCAGTGAAGTTTATTTTATTAGCCTGTTTTCTAAAGGATATTAGAGATTTCCAGGTTTTGTATCTTCTGATAGAGCATCCCCCTCCCCCTTTACATTTCTCATTGCAGGTCTGTTTATAGACAGAAGGCAAAGATCATCAGAAATCCCTTTTAAAAAGGTACTTAATATGTATCCCTTTATCCCCATGAATATGACTGTGCAGCTTAAATGCCTGTAAACTGTCTCGCAGGGTAAAACTTAACACCATGTATAGATTTTGTGAAATCTATCTACTTATTCTTTGTTTATTGTAGTTAGAAGAAATAATCCAATATTTTAAACTCATTAAATGAATTTAATTTGCAATAGGCCATCTCTGTTTCTTGTTATATGAATTTGATCAGTCTTCGGAGCTTTTCTGTTAAGATGTGCAGAAGAACGTGATACCCTTGTTTTCCAGAATGTATAACAGGGCTAAAACATACATAATTAAAAAGATACTTTGTTACAATAAAATGGAACTTGAGTCTTAAAGTCCAGAATTTCAGTTGGTAACTAAAGGCATGGTGTTCATATTCAGGAGATTTGTTTGCAATCAAAGTGCTTTTCAGACAATGGCTATATGTCTTTTCTTTGGCAGTGCACATACTGAATCGGAAACTCTCCATCCCTACAGTGTCTTTTAGACAGTGAGCAAGTAGCAGATGAAGAGAATATGACAAAATATATGAAAAAGATTCAGAAGGGAGCCTTGTTGAATGCAGGAAGTCTGAACAAGTAAGGTGGTCAGCCTAGAGTCATTCCTCCACTTTTTGAATATTGAAGTCTGTACAGCTGAACAAACTTGGTGTAGATATGATAAATTTATTCCAGAATTCCTAAGGCTTTCATCTTTCTTTTGTGCAGACAATACACAACAGGTACTGGCATCTCATTATCCGAGATTGCTGCAATGCTAAGCTTAGACAAAACAACACTGAATTGGAACCCATACATACAAAACAAACACTTTGGAATATCTCATCTTAGGATGTTAAAAAAAACTCCCATCAGTTTCACTAAAGAGCATATATTATTTCCTTACAAAGCCTTACATAGCATAAAAACAAAACTGATTTCTTACTTACGGTATGTTTCCTTTACCCACACATTAATCACACAAATGACTGTACAGCAAGTAAGTACGCCTAGATTTTGTCAGATTGCATAAGTCAGAATAATTTGGAACAAATAATACAAAATTCTTCTATGGGGAACATATCTCCTAGTAACAAACTTTTCCATTCGGCAGCTGTGGCTTCCTGATATTACTGGACACAGATCATAATACTCAAAGTTAAGTGATTTACTGATGTTAATATATGCATCATGGCACCTGATCTCTGTTGAGGCACTGTTCAAGTCACAGCCTCACCTCAGCCTTTGTCCCTACTGAATGGCGCACTGCTACAGTCATCCCTCTCCATAAAGGGAGAGCAACTACAGACCTTGGGAATTATCGCCCCATTAGCCTGATGAGTCTGATATGTAAGGCTATGGAGTGTATCATCATGGGACTAATTAACAAGGATATAGGGAATCTCCAAACTCTAGAGCCCACACAATTTGGTTTTGTGAAAGGTAGATCATGCCTGCTCAACCTGGTTGACTTCTTTGAGTCAGTCACTAGACTGTGGATGAGGGCAAGGCAGTTCATACAGCCAACCTCTATCTGGCCAAGGCCTATGATACCATTCCCCACTCAGGAATTATTGATAAACTCACCAAACTAGGCATCAACCCCTATATCACTAGGTGGGTTGCATACTGGCTCACAGATAGAACCCACAGTGTGAAAGTAGCGGACTCCAAATCAGACTGCCCATCAGTCACGAGTGGAGTGCCACAGGAATTGGTCCTGGGTCCTCTCCTGTTTGGCATCTACTTCTCGGATGTTCAAGCCAACACGGAGGGACTCTTGAGTGACCGAGTTCGCAGACGACTGCAAGCTGGGAGCCATTATTAACTCCCCAAATGATGTAGACATCCTACAGAAAGACCTCACTGAGACCAATGACTGGTTTCGAAACCATGGATTAAGCTTAATGCCAGAAAATATGTCATCATCGATGGGAGCTCACTGAACGCGTTATAGCTGTTCTCTGTCTCATATCGTCTACTAAGTGTGATCTCTGCTTGACTTACAAAGCCATGTCTGACAGCTCTGTTAGAAATGCTACATCTAAAGAAATCCCAATCCCTCCGCACCACACACTCCAGAGGCCTCAACCTCATTACCATAATCAACAGAACATGCTGGAGGGACAGGTTCATAACCCAGAGACTGTGCATGCTCTGGAATAGACTTCCCATACATGTCAAGCAGAGCACCTCACTGGCCGTCTTCAAGAGAAATCTTGATGAGTGGATGGGAAATAAAAGTTCACCCTGGGGATCACTCACTCCAGTGGCTCTACTTGATAGAGGCACTGGGAACTAACGTCAGGCTGCATGATGCTAGGGCACTTCTATGGGCTAGGCTTGTAAAGGCTCCAGAGCCATTTGCCTAGTACACACATATGAACCAATGAATCTATGATCAAACGATGTTCATCATGTTACACTGCTGCAGTCATTACACTTGGGTTATCCTGCCATCAGGCGATTCCGCAGTCGGCCAGAGTTCCAAAATCTTGGTCCGGCGTCGGTTGCTGTCGCTTCTTCTATGATGTCAGTGCACCAGGGGTATATAAGATGCATCCGACGCCATTTTCTTCAGTCTTTCTTGCCGCGCGGTGCCCAAAGCAGAAGCAGTTTGCAAGTGCCGGTCGGCCGACTCCTGAGATTTTCGAAGTCGAATTTCAGATCCGAAGTCTTCAATAAAGCTAAGTACCCGTTGGAAACTTTTTCTTGCCTCAGACTGATGTCAGAAAAAGTTAATAATTGTATTTCTTGTGGGAAGCAAATACCTCATAAGGACTTCCACTCTTACTGTATTCCATGCCTAGGCCCTGATCATGACATCACTAGTTGTCGGTTTTGTGCTAGATTTAACAAACGCACTATAAAAAGACGTTTTGATTTTGCTTTACACTACTTTGGCCGAAGGTTCAATTATACTATGCCGTCGGATCAACTGACGACTGCAATACCGAAAAAATGCAAGGACAAGGATAAAGACAGCCATCCGAGGCCCAAAACCGATGACGAAACCTCTTCTAGGCCAGTCGCCGGTTCTCAGTGACGCGCTTTCGCAGCCCCTGACACCCGCTACCTCAGAGCCACAGGCCGCCTCCGACTCCCACATGGAGACAACTAGGCCTCTGGAAACTCAAGGTATTGGGCCTACGGAAACTAATCCCTCAGATGGGTCCGGAGCCGCTGAGCAGGCATCGGTTTCTGAGGGTGTTTTCAGACCTTCACAACTTACCATTAAAACAACAGCCAAGACAAAAGTACCATTAAAGACAAAGAAACAAGTACAGCATCCTCCTGGACAGTCTTCCATGCCTAAAAAACAGATGTTTAAAATGGCTGAAGACCTCATTACTCTAATCCGGGGTTCCCATCCCCCTCCTGAGAAAAGGCCTGGGCAGGATACAGACTATGATTCCTCTGATCAGGTTTCCATTTCCTCTGATTCCTCTTCAGACCAGGGATACTCTCTACCCCCCTATGAGGACTCTGATGCTGAAGAATCTATCCCTTCAGCCTCTCCTCCTGAGGATTACTCTTTTGGGGAAACTTTACATACCATGAGGGAGCATTTCCATTGGGAAAGTCAGGATTACTCAGAATCCAAGAAAAGGCTCAGGGATTTCTTTTTATTGCCTCAGCACAGGCCCTTGGCTATTTCACCTGTGTTTGATATTGTAGATGGTGTGTTCTCTGAATCCAGCTTATCTCCTGATTCTTTGCCCCCTGCACCAGCCAAGCCAGATAGATATTATAGAGTCCCAGACTCTCACAAGTTTCTTTATAAAAACCCTTCATGGATCCAGAAACTATTTCCCAGGGTCCAAAAGGGGTTAAGGCTTCCATTGCAAAAAATCCAGTGCCCTCTGACAGAGATTCCAGAGCTTTGGATAGATGGGAGAAAGTATACATTTCTGCAACTTTAGCAGTAAGGGCTTTAAATTGCCAGTTTCACATGCTTAAGTACCAACAATATTTAATGGCTCAGTTAAAACAGAAAATGCTTGCAAGCTCAGAAGCTCCTGATTGTAAAGAAATGCAGGATTTATTGCATACAGTTGAACAGGTGGGAAAACATACTCTACAATGTGGTTTTGATTCTTTAGAGGCCTCTTGTAGGGCCGCAGTTACAGGTTCTGTGATTCGAAGACATGCTTGGTTAAGAGTTTACCTGATCATGTTAAGGCAAAATTATTGGATGCTCCTTTACAGTATGATACCTTGTTTGGTGTTAAGGCAGAAGAGGTGTTAAAGAAAATGGAGGATAAAGCTAAATCTATGCAAACAGTCAAGGATTTCTTACAGGTACAGCCACCTCGATTTAGCAGAAATTGGCCAACAAAAAATTGGTCCTTTCCAGTGTCAGACAGACCACAGAGAGGCAAATACAGATGCCCAAGAGGCAGATCTCTACCCCAAGGCTCAAATAGACGACAGTGGGGCACCTCAACCCCAAACCCAAAAGGAGGTGAGGACAAGTCTCAACCTTACAGGAAACAGTCACAATGACTTTCCCCTTCGTACGTCAAGCACTTCCCTTTTGGAAGCCTCCTTAGGGGGAAAACTAGCATTTTTTTTTCACAAAACTGGCAAACAATCACCCAAGACAAATGGGTTCTGAATATTGTGTCTCAAGGTTACAGGTTCCACTTTCATACTTTACCAAGGCTAAAAGGAATGCCAGACCTGCCACAAAATCAATGGGCAGAGGCACAAAAACAAATTTCAGCCCTCATGGACATGAGAGCTATTCGAAAAGTACCACAACAGGAACAAGGACAAGGATTTTACTCAAGACTCTTCCTGGTCCCCAGAAAGGACAAGGCCTAGAGGCCCAAACTAGACCTTTCAATTCTAAATACTTACCTGGATATTCCGAAATTCAAAATGTTGACATTACAGCAGCTTCTACCCATGTTGGGCAAGAAGGCTTGGCTTGTTACTCTGGACCTCAAAGGGGCATACCTGCATGTCCCTATCAGACATAATTGCAGAAGATACCTCAGATTCAAAGCTGGTACAATGCACTCCCAATTCTCTGCACTGCCCTTTGGCTTATCTACTGCGCCCAGGGTCTTCACAAAGTGCCTGGCACCAGTAATTGCATTTTGCAGACAAAAATGAATTCAAATATATCCATACCTGGACGACTGCCTCATTCAAGTAGAGATAAAGGACATTCTTCTACAGCATCTGGCATTTGTAAAAAAGTTGTTAATTTCTCTAGGGTACACAGTAAACGAAAAGAAGTCAAAACTAGTGCCCTCACAACAGATTATATTCCTGGGTGCCAGCTTAAATACACTGGCCCAGATGGCTTACCTCACGCCAGACAAACCAGTTCAACTAACTCATTATTTTCAACTACTGGCAAAGTCCCAACTCCCTGCAAGAAAAATTCTGCAGGCCCTGGGATTCATGGCATCCTGCATACTACTAATACCATATGCCAGATTGCATATGAGGAAATTACAATGGTGCCTAAAAAGTGTTTGGACTCAACACTCTCACAGTTTAGAAGCAGTAATACCAATGATTCCCTGCCTACAACAGGAGTTTCGATGGTGGGCACAGGCATGTCACCTAAACAAGGGTCAGCCTTTTACCCTACCCACAGCCAGGCAGACTCTAACAACAGATGCTTCGGATTATGCCTGGAGAGCACACATGGCAGGAAAATGCATTCAGGGCAAGTGGATCACAGACCAGATGCATCTTCACATCAATCAAAAGAGATGTTGGCTGTTCAAAATGCCCTAACAGCTTTCAAGGACCTTCTGCATCCACGACAATTATCATTAAAGACAGACAACACCACAGTAATGTGGTACATAAACAAGCAAGGGGGCACTCATTCTTATCCCCTATGCAGGCAAGCCATGACCTTGTGGAACACAGCTCTAACGTATCAAGTTCACCTGCAAGCACAATTCCTGCCAGGAAAGAAAAATACTCTGGCAGACGATCTAAGCAGAAATATCATGGACCCTCATGAATGGAAATTGAATCCACAAATCTTCAGCATGGTAACGCAAAAATGGGGATGCCCAGACATAGATCTTTTTGCCTCCCCACTGAATTGCCAACTACAAAATTTCTGCACAAAGACTTATCACAAGCAAGCATGGAAAGTGGATGCTTTATTGATCAGCTGGAAAAACCTAAAAGTTTATGCCTTCCCGCCAGTGCCTCTCCTTTCAAAGGTACTCCTAAAAGCCAGACAAGAAAAACCACAGATGATCCTGATTGCTCCAGACTGGCCACACCAGCACTGGTACCCTATCTTAAGGAACTTAGCTCAAGGCCCACCATGGATTTTGCCTCAAATTCTGCACCTTCTGAATCAACAAAACAATCAGATCCTGCACAGTCAGCTCAACGCCCTAAACCTGGCTGCATGGCAGATTCATTGGTCAAACAGGCAACACCTCTTTCTAAAGCTGTCATGAATGTCATTTTGGAGGCCAGGAGGCCTAGCATCAGGAAAGCTTACTCAGAAAAATGGAACAGATTCTGCGCCTGGAACCAGGCTGAAACCTTGACCCTCTTGTTCTAAACATTCCTCAGATTTTACAATACTTAACTGAGATGCTGGACAGAGGCCTATCCTTCTCATCAATTAAGATCCACGCCTCTGCCATTTCAGTACATTACAACATGGATCCTCCTTTATTCTCTCATCCCTTGCTAAAACAGTACCACAGATGGGCTAAAAACATAAGACCGCCCTGGAGAGCACCAACACCAACTTGGGACCTCAATTTCGTTTTGGAAAAACTAACCCTGCCACCTTTTGAGCCAGCCAATACAGCCAATCTAAAATTTTTATCATGGAAAACCACTCTGCTCATAGCAGTAACTTCAGCACGAAGAGTCTCAGAGCTACAGGCATTAATGGCAGTGGAACCTTTTATAATTTTTCATCAGGACAGGGTTTCTTTAAGGACAAACCCTACCTTTATGCCAAAGGTGATATCTAGTGTGGCTCTTAACCAAACCATCCATTTGCCAACTTTTTATCCAAACCCCCAGAATAAAGGGGAGAAACTTCTGCATTCTTTGGACATACACAGGCAGCTACGCTTCTACTTGGACAAAACAAAAGCTTTCAGGAAAACTGAGCAACTGTTTGTAGCATATGCTGCAGGATCACAGGGCAAGGCTATTTCAAAGCAGACTATATCCAAATGGATAGGACACTGTATACGTTACTGCTACACACAGCATGGAAAATCAGTCCCAAATAACATTAGGCCGCATTCCACCAGGGCAACAGCCTTTCTCAGAGGAGTACCTACCAAGGAAATTTTGGAGGCTGCAACTTGGGAGTTCAGTGCACAGTGCACACCTTTACCAAGCATTACCACCTGCCTCTGTACTTTAAATCCAGAGCAGGATTTGCCACTGCAGTTCTGCAGGGCTTCATAGCCAATCCTATCTCTTTATAGACCAGCCACCCAACCATAGCTTTGGGATTCTACCCAAGTGTAATGACTGCAGCAGTGTAACATGATGAACATAGTACAGTTTTGTACCTACCATAAATGCAGATGTTCGAGTGTTCACACTGCTGCAGTCCAGGTTAACCTCCCTCCATCCCCTCTGAACTAGCTGGACTTATCTATACCTTTCTATCCTATACAACCTTTGTGGTGTATTTGCTTGTAAATGAAGGTATTGTTGTTATTGCTAATAAAAAAATATACATATAAACATATGTATTGCCTACCTACTTGGGGGCACCTGACATCTGGGGCAAGAAAAACTGAAGAAAATGGCGTTGGATGCATCTTTTATATACCCCTGGTGCACTGATGTCAGGGAAGAAGCGACAGCAACCAACGCTAGACCAAGACTTTGGAACTCTGGCCGACTGCGGGACCGCCTGACGGCAGGATAACCCAAGTGTAATGACTGCAGCAGTGTGAACACTCGAACATCTACATTTATGGTAGGTACAAAACTGTGCTTTATACATCACATATATTTTTATACAGTTACCATCAGTCCAACATTACATAAACTGATCAATTTCTGCTTTTCCTTTAAACTTCCCTCCTCCTCCAAAACATAATTCTGCATGTATTGTTCTTACATTTTCTGTTTTTTATCTATGTAATTTGCTCCTACCCTTTTTTTTTTTTTACAGATCCCACTTTTAGTTCTTTTGTCTCTGTTATAATATTCAGCACTTGAAATGCAGCTGGTATAGACTTTGATTTCCATTTTCTAGTGGCTGCTTTTTTTGGTAATCACTGAAATTAATCTTAACAAGGCCTCACAACGTCTAGGCAGTTCAGATGCTGTATCCTAGCTCAAAAATGTTTTTTTTTTCCTTAGTTACACCCATTTGCTCATCCAATATTTCTGACGAGTACTCTTTTTGAGAATTTTTAAAGTCTACCAGTTCATTGCACTCCCAAAACATATGTTCCCATTTATATCATTCCACGCGTCTTTCACTTAGTATTTCCCTATCCCTTTTTCTTTGCCTGTCCTCTGATATTAGTTCTTGATATGGAAGGCAGTCTCTAGCCTGCAGACTCATACTACTCAGCTGTGCAGATTTTTGCATTATGTCCACATTTTTGCTTCATATTTTTGGTCTGTTTGTCATAAAATGTGTGGGGGTTTTTTGGGATTTTTGTGGCAAATCAGTGAGTACTGAATGCACTAAATTATGACAGTCATTTGTGTCTCAGACTTCATATCCTTCAGAAAATGGATCATCACACAATAATCTAGCAACTTTCTAAGTTTATTTGAGCAATATTTAAAATCTGTCGCTGTTTTGGGGGCTTAATTCCCCATTATTGTTGTTTTTGTCCACACTTTTTATGCTAAAAGTTCAAGAAGTATGCCTGCAGTCCAAATGATTTCTTGGACATATTCCCATTCTATTACCTTTCCCTCTCTAGTTATTTGCTTCCAGTACATTGGTTCCTTTGCCAGTTTTCTCTGGTAAATTCCAGCCCTTTTTACTAATTATTCTCTGTACCACTTATTGCAGGATGTGACAATTGGGGAGAGATGGGTGAAGGCTGCCAGCCTAGTCCAATAGAATTTAATATATAATTCTGGCATTGTAAATAAATGTAAAATACAGGCATGTTTTCTTGAGTGTAAAAGAATATTGTGAAATGTGGAACTGCAAAATATGTGACATTGCACTCTACTGGCCCAGTGAAGCATGTTGCGACCCTTTTGTGTTAGAATTTGAGAATTTGGCTCCAGTGCATCTGGATGAAGGTTTCATGCCCATTGTTTTAAGGCTAAAGTTTATGACCAGAATTTACATGTGGAAGGTGCTTTATTTCTCTGTTTTCTGATGGCGTGTATATGTGAAATGCCTTGTATTGCCTTGTAAGTTTCTGAGCAGGTGTTACATTGCTAAATAATGCAGTTTGCGGCCTGAGAACTCAGACCAGGTGTTAGGTTTTCCCAGTATTCATATTGCATCATCTTAAGTGTCAAAAATGATGTAATTTGGGAAGTCCTTACATGTTTATTAGTAACGTTTAAATACTATTTCTAACAAGTGACTGGAAGCATTTTGATCTTGGATATCTAACTCGGCACTCTGCCTTATGCTCACATGTAAGTTTCTAGCACTGTGATTTCTTGTAGGAATAGTTAAAGCTAGTAAAGATTAATTAGGTATTTTTCGTTGACATCAGACCTGTCCTACTGTATTATTTTAAGTTTCTGTGGGATCTTTGAACTCTTAGATATCTTTGTGGTGTAGTAGTTTTGTCTTGTGTTTTAATTATTTATTATTAAATATTTTTAAAACCTTCTACCTGTGGCTGGTTTGTGTAGAGATAAGCTCTAAAGTACATTGCATATTTATAGTTTATTGTAATAGGCCACTCTAATAAGCCTTAGACTGTATAGTCACATTACCATTGGATTATAATATTGCACAGTAATAATTGGACACCCTTTTAAGGGCTTTTTAGTAGCTGATATTATTAGCTGGGTGGTGGCAGTAATTACTACTGTATGGTCTGGGTAAAGGGGCATAGCTGGAGAATCTGTGTCAGCCTTTCCCAGGAGTGTCTGTGAAGTTGTATAAATACTTATCTCAAAGTGTGTGTGTGTGTGTGTTGTGTCAGCTACTTGGGCAGAAACACAAAGCACTAGTTGGACAGAGAGGGTACTGGAGGTTTTAGCTTGCCCAGCTAGGCTGAGACCTGGACCCTATAGCTGTGCCAGTGGGCAGTCTTATTGGGGACCTGGTGAGCAAGGGAGCAACCAGCCCCAGACTGACTGTGATCTTTGTGTGCACTTAAGGGAAATTGTACTTTACTGTGTGTATTAGTTATCCTTTTCTCTTCTATGAGATGGCCTCCCTGGTGTTAGTGGTGAGGATTGAGGCTCCTTGATTGCTGGGCCAGGGCACGGTCGTCACACAGTAATCCCTATCAAAAAATCTCCTTTCTCCATTCTTGTGTTGGCTTCATTCTTAGAATACTTTCTGCTACTTTAAGAATATAATTTTGTGTATGCCTGTTCTTCTTTAGGATCTGCATCTAAAAATCCCACTCACTCTTTTTTCTTGAGTCCCCCCGCTTCATAATCTCCCATTCCACTTTGAGTTATAGCTTTCTGTTTGTGTTATGTATGTGAGCCTTAACCGTGTAGCTCTAAAATATCCCTTCAAATCAGATGTTCATCGTGTTACCCTGCTGCAGTCATCACACTTGGGTTATCCTGCCATCAGGTGGTCCCACAGTCGGCCTGAATTCCAAAGTCTTGGTCCGGCGTCCGTTGCAGTCGCTTCTTCCCTGACGTCAGAGCGCCAGGGGTATATGAGGCATCCTACGCCATTTTCTTCAGTCTTTCTTGCCGCGCGGTGCCCGAAGCAGAAGCAGCTCGCAAGTGCCGGTCGGCTGACACCTGAGATTTTCGATTCGAATTTCAGTCCGAAGTCTTCAATAAAGCTAAGTACCCCATTGGGGAACCTTTTCTTGCCTCAGTCCGATGTCAGAAAAAGTTAACAATTGCATTTCTTGTGGGAAGCAAATACCTCATAAGGACTTCCTTGCCTAGGCCCAGACCACGACGTCACAGGTTGTCGGTTTTGTGCTAGGTTTAATAAATGAACTATCAAACGCCGTTTGGAATTCACACGACATTACTTTGGTAGGAAATTTAATTATATCATGCCGTCAGAGCAGCCGACAACCGGCATGCATAAAAAACTGCAAGGATAAGGACAAGCAGCCTAGGAACAAGCCCGCCGGTTCTCCGGTTTTCAGTGAGGCGCCTATGCAGCCCCTGACGACCGCAGAACTGGAACCCCAGACAGCTGCGGATTCTCAAGCAGAGTCTACCAGGCCGACGCAGCCATCTTCATTAGGCCCTTCCAACACCGGAGCAGAAGTAGACCCCGGTGCAGTGGAAACACCTTCAGTTGCAGAAGGTGTCTTCAGACCGACTGCACTCACCATTAAATCTTATGCTAAGCTTAAAACTCCTTTAAAACCAAAGAAGACTGTACATCAGTCTACAGTTCAAGGCTCCATGCCTAGGAAACAGATGCTTAAGATGGCTGAAGATTTGATTACCCTAATCAGGGGTTCCCATCCCCCTCCTGATACCCCTCCTGATAAAAGACCAAGACAAGAGGAGGATTATGCTTCCTCTGAACAGGTTTCAATTTCCTCAGATTCTTCTGAGGAACAGGATTACACTTTTCCACCTTATGAAGGCTCTTGATGCTGAAGACTCTATTCCCTCAGCATCTCCCCCTGAAGACTACTCTTTTGGGGAAACTTTACATACCATGAGGGAACATTTCCACTGGGAAGGCCAGGACTACTCTGATTCTAAGAAAAGGCTCAGAGAGTTCCTTTTACTACCCCAGCACAGACCTCTTACTATCCCTCCAGTTTTGGATATTGTGGATGATGTTTACTTGGAGTCTAGTCTAAATCCAGACTCTCTACCTCCTGCTCCAGCCAAACCAGACAGATACTACAGAGTACCAGACTCACACAAATTCCTTTATAAAAGCCCTGTGGCTGACCCAGAAACAATTTCCCAGGGTCCTAAGGGAGCTAAAGCTTCTGTGGCTAAAAATCCTGTGCCCTCTGAAAGGGATTCCAGAGCCCTAGATAGATGGGGAAAGAAAATATACACCTCAGCAACTTTGGCTATGAGAGCATTAAATTGTCAGTTTCACATGCTGAAATATCAGCAATTCCTAATGTCTCAATTAAAACAAAAAATGAGCACACATACTGAACAGTCTGATTTCAAAGAAATGCAGGATCTGTTGCATGCAGCTGAACAGGTGGGCAAACATACTTTACAATGTGGATTTGATTCATTGGAAGCTTCCTGTAGAGCAGCTGTTACTGGCTCTGTCATACGTAGACATGCTTGGTTAAAAGAACAAACCCTTCCTGATCATGTTAAAGCAAAATTATTGGATGCACCTTTACAGCAGAATGTATTATTTGGTGTCAAAGCAGAAGAGGTTTTGAAGAAAATGGAGGATAAGGCAAAGTCTATGCAGACAGTCAAGGATTTTTTGCAGGTACAACCCCCTCGTTTCAGCAGAAATTGGCCAACAAAAAACTGGTCCTTTCCAGCTTCTGACAGATCACAGAGAGGCAAATACAGGTGCCCAAGGGGCAGAGGTCAGTCACAAGGCCCTTACAAACCTCGCCAATAGGGTACTGCTACCCAGAAAGGAGGAGACGACAGGCTGCAGGCTAGCAGAAGACAAACGCAATGACTCATTCCTCAAACTACCAAGCAAATCTCTCCTGGCAGCTCCCTTGGGAGGAAAATTAGCATTTTTTGCAGACAACTGGCACATCATCACAAAAGACAAATGGGTTCTACACATTGTTTCTCAAGGATACAGATTCCACTTGCATACCTTACCAAGGATAAAAGGAATGCCAAACCTGCCACCCTGCCACCAAATCAATGGGCAAAGGCACAAAAACAAATTACAGCTCTCGTGGACATGAGAGCCATTCAACAGGTACCTACACAGGAGCAAGGACAAGGATTTTACTCAAGACTCTTTCTAGTCCCAAGAAAGGACAAAGCATGGAGACCCATTCTGGATCTTTCAGTTCTGAACACCTATCTGCAAATACCAAAATTCAAGATGCTAACACTACAGCAGCTTCTTCCCATGCTGGGCAAGAATGCTTGGCTAGTAACGTTGGACCTCAAGGAGGCATACCTGCATGTCCCTATCAGACAAAATTGCAGAAGATACCTCCGCTTCATTGCAGGTTCAACGCATTATCAATTCTCTGCACTGCCCTTTGGCTTATCTACTGCGCCCAAGGTCTTCACAAAATTGCATACTGCAGACAAAGAGGAATTCAAATATACCCATACCTGGACGACTGCCTTATTCCAGCAGAAAGCAAGGACATTATTTTAAAGCATCTGGCATTTGTCAAACACCTTCTAAGCTTCCTAGGGTACACAGTAAACGAAAAGAAATCAAAACTAGTGCCCTCACAAAACATAATATTCCTGGGTGCCAGCTTGAATACAAAGGCCCAGATGGCTTATCTCACGCCAGACAAGAAACAACAGCTGACTCAATATTTCAAAATAATGGCAACAAAGACCCAACTCCCTGCAAGAAAAATTCTGCAGGCCTTGGGATTCATGGCATCTTGCATACTACTAATACCATTTGCAAAACTGCATATGAGGAAATTACAATGGTACCTGAAAAGCGTATGGACTCAGCACAGCCACAGTTTGGAAACAATAATACCACTCATTCCCTGCCTTCAACAGGAGTGTCTCTGGTGGGCACAGGCATGTCACCTCAACAAGGGTCAGCCTTTCACTTTACCCACAGCCAGGCAAATTATGACAACAGATGCATTGGACTATGCCTGGGGAGCACACATGGCAGGACAGTGCATTCAGGGCAAATGGACTACAGATTAGAGGCATCTACATATCAATCAAAAAGAAATGCTAGCAGTACAGAATGCCCTAACAGCTTTCAAGAACCTCTTACAGCCAGGACAACTAATAATAAAGATGGACAATACCACAGTAATGTGGTACATAAACAAGCAAGGGGACACACATTCCTACTCTCTGTGCAGGCAAGCAATGACCTTGTGGAACACTGCACTGTCTTACCAGGTTCAATTACAAGCACAATTCCTGCCAGGAAAGAAAAACACATTGGCAGACGACCTAAGCAGAAACATCATGGATCCACACGAGTGGAAACTAGATCCACAAGTATTTGCAATGATAGCTCAAAAATGGGGATGCCCAGACATAGATCTATTTGCAAGCCACCAAAACTACCAACTTCAAAAATTTTGCACAAGGACATTCCATCCACAAGCTTGGAAAGTGGACACCCTCTCATTCAGATGGAAAACATTAACAGTGTATACCTTTCCTCCACTGCCTCTTCTAGCAAAGGTACTGCTGAAAGTCAGATTAGAGAGGCCACAAATGATACTCATTGCACCAGACTGGCCACGCCAGCATTTGTATCCAATTTTAAGGAACATGGCCCACGGCCCACCATGGATTTTACCACAAATTCCTCACCTGCTCACCCAGTGAGACAATCAGATTCTACACAGCCAGCTCAAGACTTTAAACCTGGCTGCATGGCAAATAACCTAAACAACCAGCCAACACCTCTATCCAAAGCAGTTATGGATGTAATTCTGGAGGCCAGGAGGCCCAGCACCAGGAAAACCTATTCAGACAAATGGAGAAGATTTTGCGCCTGGAACTAGGCTAAAGGCCAAAATCCCCTTAATCCAAACATTCCTCAGATTCTACAATATTTAACTGAGATGTTGCACAAAGGTCTTTCCTTTTCATCTATTAAGATCCACGCCTTAGCAATTTCAGCTCATTACAACACAGATCCTCCTTTATTCTCACATCCACTTCTAAGAGAGTACCTAAGAGGGGCTAAGAACATAAGACCACCAAGGAGAGCACCAACACCTACTTGGGATCTCAACTTAGTTCTGGAAAAGCTTACACTGCCGCCCATTGAACCGGCTTTTTCAGCTGATTTAAATTTTCTTTCATGGAAAGCTGCCCTGCAACTTGCAATAACCTCAGCTAGAAGAGTCTCAGAGCTACAGGCACTAATGGCAGTGGAGCCTTTCCTCATTTTTCATCAAGACAGAGTCTCTCTATGAACTAACCCTTCCTTTATGCCAAAGGTGGTATCCAGTGTGGCCCTAAACCAAACCATTCATTTGCCCACCTTTTTCCCAAATCCCCAGAACAAAGGAGAAAGACTCCTGCACTCTTTGGACATTCACAGGCAATTACGTTACTACTTGGATAAAACTAAGGCTTTCAGAAAATCTGACCAGCTCTTTGTAGCCTATGCTGCAAGATCACAAGGAAAAGCTATCTCAAAACAGACCATTTCAAAATGGATAGGACATTGCATATGTTTTGGCTACACGCATCATGGGAAACCGGTACCTGCTAACATTAGGTCCCACTCCACCAGGGCTACAGCTACATCAACAGCCTTTCTCAGGGGAGTGCCAACCAAGGATATTCTAGAAGCTGCAACTTGGAGTTCAGTGCACACCTTCACCAAACACTATCACTTACCTCTATATTCTAAGACTAGAGCTGGTTTTGCCACTGCAGTTTTGCAGGGCCTACTAGCTCCTTCTAACCCTGTTTAACTCCACCTCCCATCCTTAGCTTTGGGATTCAACCCAAATGTGATGACTGCAACAGGGTAACACGATGAACATAGTACAGTTTTGTACCTACCATAAATGTAGATGTTCGAGTGTTCACCCTGCTGCAGTCCAGGTTACCCTCCCTCCATCCCCTCTGAACTAGCTGAACTTATCTATACCACTTTATCCTATTCAACCTCTGTGGTGTAAAGGTATTGTTTTATTTTTATCTAGCTATATATATATATATATATATATATATATATATTTTGCCTACCTATTGGGGGCACCTGACATCTGGGCCAAGAAAAACTGAAGAAAATGGCGTCGGATGCCTCTTATATACCCCTGGCGCTCTGACATCAGGGAAGAAGCGACAGCAACCGACGCCGGACCAAGACTTTGGAATTCAGGCCAACTGCGGGACCGCCTGACGGCAGGATAACCCAAGTGTGATGACTGCAACAGGGTGAACACTCAAACATCTACATTTATGGTAGGTACAAAACTGTACTTTAATCTTAAACCACCTTGTTTTATTGGAAGGAAGATCCCACTTGACCCTTGCCACCTTCCCCTTCCAGATAAAATTCTTCAACTCTTTATTGATTGCTACCCACAATCTCTCCTCTGGCTTATGCCTGACCTGTATATAAAACTGCAGGGTTTAAAAATCTTTTGACTGCTTGTATCTTGCTATCCATATCCACAAAGAAGAGCTTCCAGTTTCTCAGTTTTTGTATTTTCTTTTATTTAGTTTCTTCCCAGATATCATTATCAACCATAACTTAATAATTTAACCATATGGTGGTGCAGCGGTTAGTGTTGTCTCACAGCAAGAGGTTCTCTGGTTCGATTCTCAGCTGGAGCGCCTTCTGTGCAGAGTCTGCATATCCTCCCCTTGGTCGAATTAATTTAAAGACATGCAGGTAGGTGTGTGCCTGTGTGGGTGTGCCTTCCTTGAAGGTTGGGTGCCAGGCTGGCAACTTGACACAGTAAACATTCACTGCCAATCATTAGCGGACCGGAGTTCCGCTGTGGCAACCCCTAACTGGGAAAAGCCAAAAGAAGACTAAATATTTAATTTTATCATGTTCCCATAAATATGGATATTGTTGTTTTTAAACACCTTTATTGAATTATCATGTGACATGGGCAAATTTACATTTATATCAAATTAATTGAAATGTATTAAGAAGTTCACATTTACAAACATTATACTTCACATATATTACCATATATCGTATAACCTAAGCAAAGTTACAGACATTATTCATTTCCTGCCCTTTTTTTTAAACAAGAAACATCTTTATTAAACCATCATTTACAGCATAGGTAATAATACATTTATATAAATGGAAGCAAACCACACCAGCACAGTCCTAGTTGCAAGCGTTTTACATCACAAACCATGCTGACACACTCCCAGTTTCAAACATCATACATCACTTATAATCTTCCCATTCATTTTCAGTCAAACATAACATAGCTCATTTAAGTCCTGCCTTCTTTTAAACCTCATTCCTCCCCTGTATGTATTGTCCCTACAATTACCATTTTTTTCTATGTAGTTTGCTCCTACCCTTTTCTAAAGATCTTAATTCCAGTTGTGTTGTCTCTGTTGCTATATTCACTACTACGGTTTAAATTTTGATTTCCAGTTTCTAGTAATTGCTTTCTTCGCAGCCACCATAATTAGACACAGCAAGGCTTACCATGTATGTCTAGGCAATTCTAATTCTGTATCATAGCTTGGAAAAATAATCTCCCTCATTACACCAGTCTGTCTACCCAGCATCTCTGACAGTGCATCCCGCAGAGAATCCAACTCACCGCACTCCCAGAAAATATGTTCTCAATTACCACTTTCTTCCCTGCCACACCTCCAACATTTGCTGTCTACCTGGGGAAAAATTCTCTGGGGTATAAAAATATATAAACATTTACAAACAAAAATCCTAAGACTTGTAGATTTTGTTGCATATTTGGGAGACGTACATATATTCTCCCATTGTTTCTTTGTGAATTGCTTATCCAATCCCTCTACCCAGTCCTTTGTAATCTACTCTTGAGTGATTCTTTTAGTTATCATGCAGTATTTTATATACTGTACTAATCATTCCTTTTTTTAATGGCAGCTTCTGTTCTAGATTCTACTAAAAACTCTACCAGTGCTGGTCTTTCATTTAGGACCCCACCCATTTCTTTTTGCCTATAGTCTGCTGTCAATTCTTGATAGGGAAGGCAATCTCTAATCTGCAGTCCAGATAAATTCTTGGTGTTTTCACATTCTGTAATCATTCCATCTCTATTTATTTGCTCCTAATACCTTAGTTTCTTGCCAGTTTTCTCCAATAAATTCCATCCCCCCTCTTGCCTATTGTCTATATCCCTAATTGCAGCCATCCATATTGGCAGAATCTCCTTTCTCCACTCCCTTGTTGCCTTAGTTCTTAGGATACTTTCTTCTACTTTATAGATATAGTATTCTGTATGATTATTGTTATTCTCCTTAAAGGCCTATATCCAAAATCCCAGTCTCTCCTTGTTTCTTGAACTTCCCCCCTGTTTCATCATCATCCCTTTCGACTTTCAGTTATAGTTTTCTGCGTGTTCTATGTATAGGAGCCTTAACTGTATATCTCTGAAATAACCCTTCAAGTTTGGGTAATCCCAATTCTCCCTGTTCTATTGGAAGAATCAGCTTATCCCACTTGACTGTTGCCGTCTTCCCCTCCCAGATAAAGTTTTTCAGCTCTTTATCAATTGCTATCCACAACTTCTTCTCTGGTTGATAAAAATATGCCTGACCTGTATATAAAGAGTAATGGGACTAAAAACATTTTAACTGCTTGTATCTTACTATCCATATCAGTATAATAAAGCTTTCATTTTCTCAGTTTTTGTATTATTTTTTTAGTCTCTTGGCACATATCCTTAGCTGTCACACCAGAATCATTTTTAATCCATACTCCTAAATATTTCATTTTATCATGACCCCATAAATGTGGATATTGCTGAACCAATTCATATGTGGGTGTTTAATTTACCTCCACTGTCTTTGTTTTAGCTTCATTAATGTCTCTTTCTGGTTTTGTCAGATATAAAACATCATCTGCAAATAGATCCAGGTTTTCTTGACTACCATACCAATTATATTCTTGAAATTGAATCCCTTATTTTCTTTGCCAATGTGGTTCTAAATAGAATGTGAATAACAAAGGGAAAGAGGTGCCTGGTTCCTCTACTCAAGCAGAAGTTAAGGAGGACCCCACCCACTTTAATTATCACCTCCAGTCCCTCCTATATCCTCCTAATCAATCTTAACATTTTTTTCAGGAAATGCAAATGGTACCATTGCCCTGCTCATAAAGTCCAGTCTTACTCCATCAAATGCTTTTTCTGCATCAAGACCCACCAACAACAGTGCTATTTTCTTACATTCTGCTTCCCCGTGGATCATCAGTGTTCTGTTAATGTTATCAAATGTTTGCCTCTCCTCCATAAACCACATTGATCCATATCTATCAATTTTGGGATTACTTTTGCCATCCTTTTAACCATTATATACATGAACACGTTATAATCATGGTTTAGTATTGAAATGGGTCTGTATGAAGCTGGATCTGGTAGATCTCTACCCTCTTAAGGTGTTCCAACTACCACTTTTTTTCTTTCAGGATGTTAGCACCTCTCTCTTAAAATACTGTTAAATAAAACCTTCCAGATCTTTATCAGTTTTTTCCACCTAGCTTCCAAACTTCCACAGAAATACCATCTGTCCCTGGGGACTTTCCTGTAGATTGGTTAAACATCACAGTTTTTATCTCATCCCCTCTCATCCTAACCATTAGTAATTGTGCTTCATTTACCTCTAACCTTGGCATATTTAATTCTTCCATAAACATTTCAATTTTTAACTTTTTCTTGATTTCCATATTTTTCTGCTTTATACAGACTTTCATAGTATTTCCAAAATATTTCTCATACCTCAACAGGATCTCGTTACCTTCCCTGTTTTAGGCTACCTAGGTTTGGCATCAGCGCTTTCTACTTTCTGTTGCCTGAGTTGTGCTAAAAGTTTTTGTTTTCTAATGGTGTTCTCAAAAACAGTTGCTTAACAGCAGTCTTTCTAAACTCGTGTATATTGTCAAGGAGATCCTTTATTTTCAGCTTAGCATTCTGCAGTTGATCCTCTTCTTGTTCTGTGAGATTCCCCCCTATTCTGCAATACTTTTACATTTGTCAGTCTCTCTAAATAATTCTTATTTCTTAACCATAGCTCCTTTCCTTTTATTTCCACCCTATTTTTAAACTCCATCTTAATTTTCCACTCCCTAGCTATATTTTCAGAAGTAAATTCTGTCATCTTGAATAGCACTCTTGAATAGCTTCTGAATAATCTCCACTACCCATTCCTTAAATTCCTCTCTTGTCAACAGGTAGATGGGAAAGTGCCACTGTCTCATTCTTATTTCATTACTCTGTGTTTTTATTTGAGTTATTATTGGCACATGATCTGAAATACTTATTGGGTGATATCAACACCTTCAATTAAATGTGCATGTTCCTGTGAAATGTAAATTCTGTCTAGCTAGCCCAGTTTTTGTATCTTGGGGAATAATATGTAAATTCACTCCAAACTCCTATTACTGAACTCGGATCTTCCATGCCAAATATTTTCCTAAATTTCTTCAAAAATCTATTCTCCTTTGTTATACTTTCCCTTCTGGGCCCCCAGACGCATATTCACTACTGCAAATCAAATTTAATTTCCCCACCTATAAGTAATATTCCTTGCTGAAAACTGGTTATTTCTACAAGAATTTTCTTAAGCTCCATTATAGCAGTTGTAGGTGGAATTAATACATACCAGTGTAATCCTCCTCCTTTACCAGTAGCCCCTTAGCACTACAAATCTGCCATTATTATCTTTTTTAAACTCTTTCATTACGATTGCAGCTCCTCTTGCAGTTAATGTATTAAAGTACTCCTCTTTTCCTTTGTCCCAGATATTCCACTGAATAACCATCCTGAAAACCTTTATCGAATTCACATGTTCATTTCTTTCCAAGTGTGTCTTCTGTAACATAGCTATGTGCACTATACCTTTTTAATATAATTCATTATTCTTTTTCATATTTATCTGTGAGACCATTGACATTTAGAGACATTACAGAAAACATCATTGTAATAAGTTATTCCCGCTTTTTATGTATTACACATTTTTGTTACGTTCCAACTTTTTGAGTTATATGCACACACCTTCACCAGTTGAACTTTTATTCAGTTGTTTCTTGTCATATCCATTTGAGCGTATGTCACATTTTACAAATCTTTTTGTTTTATTGAAAGCCCTCAAACAAAAAACAAACCCCCAACACCCCCCTAAAACCTATTAATTTAACACTAACACACAAAACTATGTACATCTTCAAATATTGAAGTTTTAACTTCCTAATAGGAACACATTTCCCAAACTGGCAGTCATACTCATAGACTTGAGTTACCCTAAAAAGAAAGGTTATTCATTCTAAGACACCTGGCACAGCCTGTGTTTCCATTAAGTGCTGCTTTTTTCTTATCAGATTGTTTCCATGAAGACATGAGAGCCATATGGCCAATTTATCATTATCAGATTGTTTTCATGGAAACATGAGGGCCAGATACGCAATTGCTACTAAGCATACATTTATTTGCTAGAAGAACATGTCATAATCAATATTCCTTTTTTCGTGTACTTGCTTTCTCTTAAAACTTGTTACTAAATCAGTCTTAAGGTCCTTAATACAGTCATTCCTCCATGAAAGAATGAGAAAAATCACATTAATTTTTCTGTTGTCGTGCTGTTTTAACCATTTTTTTTTTCCATTGCCGTGCCTACATTTTTTTAAACTGAAGAAAAAAGTGAGAAGGGAGAAAGAAGGGGAAAAAAAGAACAGGCTTACAATCCCATTACACTTAAAAATAACTGAGAAAACATTACTTTATAGCATGCAAAGAAAACCATACACCACAAAAATTGTACTAAGAAAAAAATTTCTTTGCTTACAGTTAACTTTCTCCCCCTCCCAAAGCAGTTTTTCGAGCATTAATGATATGAAGTAAGGCATATACTTTAGAATCCCCCACAGGTCCAACAAATTCTGAAAAAGTCCAATATTTCCAGATTTTCTTATTCTGTCATATTTCACGTATTATTGCATTGTAATTCCACATTACATTACTGTTAATCTCTATATCCCAAATCCTAACTGTGCTTCATTTCCAACGTACGCTCTATTCTAGTCCGCTCTCATCCTGCCTTCATTCTCTCATACATTTATCATTGAGACAGTGGAAAAGGTTTCACATGTACAGTGTCTTTATGGTCTTTATTACCCGAAGAACAAGAAGCAGAATCTCTTTCAGTTTCACAGCTCACTTTTTGTTGGGCAAACTTTTGTATTTCCTCCTTGGTGTGTACTTCATCAAAAAATGATTTTGTCCCCCCAGGGAAGAATACCTTGAAGACTGCTGGGTGCAGCAGCTTGAATCTCACACCTGCGTCTCAACATTCCCTGAATAGTGGAGTGAATTTACTTCTCTTCTGCCTGGTGTACAATGAGTAATCATTCTCCACAAACATTCTGCTGTCTCCCACTTTTAGTATATTGTCCTTCTGCCGCAATTTTGTCAGAATCAACTCCATCTGCTGGTAGGATTGCATCTTTACTGTTTAAGGTCTAGGTTGCTTTCTCATAGCCAGGTTTGGAGCATACACACAGTGTGCCCTTTCAACGAACAACTCCAGTCCAGCTGTTTATTTATGTTATGTAAAGTTAATGCAGTCTTTTCATTCTAGCCTCTCTGATTTAGCTGAAAATCTCAGGTTTTCCCAGTGTGCTATGTTCTCTAATTCTGTTATTTTTTGAAACATCTCTTCCTGAGTAGTCTCATATTCAGCCAGCCCTTTCTTCATTTCAACCTTTGATTTTTTGCAGCTTTATCACTTCATGTGAATATCTATTTAAAGCTTCTTCCATTTTTCCAGCCTTTTAATATTTGTCCTGATATACTCCATCAGTGTTTTGTTTATTTTAACCAGGTCTGTGCGCAGGTATCTTATATCTTCCTGAAGGTTACTGGAAGTCACGTCTGGAGGTTGCATTGCTTTTTGCTGAATAGCTGCAGAACTTTCCCTAGGCAGTGTTTCTTCCTCACTTTTTGTAGCTGATTGTTTTCCAGGTGCTCTGTATTTTTCCTGGCATCCAGACAGTACCTTTTCTATCCAGTTGCTGAAATTTAACCATAAATGCCTTCTCTGAGTTTGTTTTCACACTGGGAGAGCTAGAGTTAAGTTGTTACTGATTGTGCAGCCATCTTGGAATTCTCCATAAATATGAATATTGTTGAACCAATTCATGTGTTGGTACATAGTTTACAGGTATAGCCTTTGTTTTGTCTTCTTTAATTTTATATCCCAAAAAGACTTGTGGATCATTCTGAGGAAATTTCAACACCAAGATGTCCTTTTCTGGATTTATCAGGTACACAATTATATTGTTTGCAAATAAAGCCAAGTTTTCTTGATTACCATACCAGTTGTATCCTTGAATTTCTGAGTCCCTTATTTTCCTTGCTAATGGCTCTAAATTAAATATATTGCAGATAAAGGGGAAAAGGGAAATTCATGCCTGGTTTCCCTGTTCAGACACAACTTGCCAGACAGGAATGCTCCCACTTTAATTTCTGCTTCTGATCCCACATATATACTCTCCTAATTAACATTATTTTTACATCAAGGAATGCAAATGCTTCCATTGCTCTACTCATAAAATGCAAGCCTACTTTGCCAAATGCTTTCTCTGCATCAGGACCCACCAACAACAGCAGTATTTTCTTACATTCTTCCCTTTGCATCATCATTGTTCTATTATTATCAGGTATTTGCCTCCTCTCCACAAAATCACGTTGATCCTTATCTATCAATTTTGGCAATATCTTTGCCATTTTTTCAGCTATTATAGAGATAAATACTTTATAATCATGGTTTAATGTTGAAATGGGTCTTTACGAAGCTGGGTCTGATGGATCTTTACTGTCTTTAGGTATTACAGCTACCACAGCTTTCTTCCAGGATGTTGGTGCTTACCATTCTTTTAAAATGCTGTCAAACAAAACCTTCCAGATGTTTATCACTTTCTTTCTTCTAGCTTCCAAAGTTCCACAAGAATACCATCTTCTTCCTGGAGGCTTTCCTGCAGATTGATTATATGTCACTGTTTTTATAGCATCTCCTCCTATCTTAACTGTTAATTGTTGAGCCTCGTCTGCTGCTAACCTTGGCATGCATCTTTTCATTTGTGCTTTTTCATGATTTCTGCATTTTGCTGAATTTATACAAATGTTCATACAATTTCTGAAATATTTGTAATACGTCCAAAGGATCTCTGGTTATTTTTCTTGTTATAGGCTCCCAAAGTTTGGCAACATTCCTTTCTATTTTATTTTGCCTGAGTCTTTGTGCTAAAGGTTTTTGTTTTCTAGAGTTATCATCAAACAACAGTTGCTTAACATTAGTCTTTCTAAACTCGTGCATATTATCCAGGTACTTCCATATTCTCTTTAGCACTCTGCAGTTGCACCTGTTTTTGCTCTTTGAGAATCTCCTCCTTCTTCTGCAATACTTAACCTTTGTCAGCCCCTCTAAATAATTATTCTTATTTTGTAACCAGATCTCTGTTTTCTTTTATTTCTACCCTATTTTTAAATTTTATTTTCATTTTATCCCACTCACTAGCATTAACTTCTGAAGAAATGTGTATCTTCCCTAACAAATCGCAAATCATTTCCACTACCCATTCCTTTCTTCTTTATAGCAGGTAGGTGGGGAAGCACCAGTGTCTAATTTTTAATTAATTACCTTGTATTTTTATCTTGGTTGTTATTGGTACGTGATCTAAAATACTTACTGGATGTGTGTCAAAGCTTTCAATTAAGTACACATGTTCCAGTGAGAGATAATTTCTGTCTAGTCTCTTCTTCTTTCGGCTTTTCCCGGTTAGGGAACCTCTTGCTGTGAGGCGACAGTGCTAACCACTGCACCATTTCAGTTTGGGGAGTAATATGTAAATTCTCTTCAAGTTCCTACTACTGAGTTCATGTCTTCCATACCAAATATTTTATAAATTTCTTCAGAAATCTACCCTCATTTGTTATATTTTCCCTTCTTGGTCGCAATGTACATCTTCACTGTTGCAAATCAAGTTCCAGTCCCCACGTACAAGTAATATTCCCTGCTGAAAGCTGATTATTTCTCCCAGATTTTCTTAAGCTCTATAATAACAGTTTTAAGTGGAATATAAATGCATGCCAGCATGAGATAGCTGTTCTTGATGACAGAGAAAACATAGGAAGGTCAACAGTGAGGTAGATGTAGGTGTCATGCAAGCATGTAAGCCACCCCAAAAACCTGTATGTTGTATGCAGTAATACTTCTGATTTTTGTATGACTTGTGAGTTGTTGAACAAAAGTTGATGTAGCATTTATATTGTCTTTAATTGTTTTGCTTTATCTATTGGACTAAAGAATGCTTGTGGGGTTGGCATAATGGTTAAGGTGATTACTTCACTGACATAAGGTGCAGGGTTTGATTCTTATCCTGGTCACTTTCTGGTAATTGACTGGGTATGTAATAGTCTGCAGACTGGTTATGTAGTATTTACCTATGAATCTAATTCATTAATAGGCTTGGATTGTGTAATGTAGTCTCAACATGTTGCATTTTAGTAGTATTTTTTGCAGTACCTTCTGTACAGCCAGAAGCAAGTGCAAAGGAGTTGACATTTTCAGGTCATATAATTTGCATTATTTGGATTAATCATCAGGACTCCCTGATCATCCGTATTCACTATGTAATCATTGTTGTGTATTACTGTGATGCAGTCTTCTCTAATCAGATTGTAAGGATGTCAGCATTTAGTTAAAAAATGTTAATCTGACAGTTAGCACAGATGACTGAACTCTGACTTGTTAATGAGCTACTTCCTGTGGCAAAGGTGCAGGGTTTGAATCTTTCTATCTTCATTTACCTACTGTGCAACATTGAGCAAGTCACTTAACCAGACAATGCTTTTGAGAAACTGGAGATTTGGGATAGGTCCGTTAATGGTCTGCAGGACTGCATGCTATTCACTATGAACCTGTTGTCATTGTTTGTCAGCCATTCCCTATTGCATAGCTGATCTAGTTCAGGAAATGTGGCAATATCGCCAATTTTAAATGTAACATAGGCAATTTATTCTTCAAGGACAGCAGGCACTTCATTTGTAGATGAAGCACTGAAATGCAGCTTTTTGCCATCAGCATTCTTTGAATTAGTAATAGTTCACTTTAATGTGGAACTATGCAGATAACTTTTATTTCTGCAGTGATTGTGCATATTGACTTAGCATGTGTTATCAGGTAGTTAATATTTCTTATGCTCTCTTAAATACTCTTCTGTTGTCTACACATGGCTGGATCTTATGGTGTGATGCTAGTAATGTTTATACAATTATTTTCTTGTAGTTCATCCAAAGATACCAGTAACATACACACAATTGATTATTTCAAAACTTATAATGGCTGTACACAGTCAACAAACTGGCTATAATTGCTGTTGATGGAGGAGTCCTTTCTGTGGTTGAAAGTACCTTATGCTCTTATCTTCTCATATTTAAGCAGTCTTTAATCAGCTTTGCAAGACAGTGTGCATGCGTGTGTATGCACGTCGAATTAAGTTAGAATATTTTGGCTACTGTGTGTGTGTGTGTGAAATTTGAAGTATGTGACTTTGATCATATTATTGTTATTAATTTTTTGAAACAAGAGATCTGAAAAGGATGCAGTCAACAATCTAGCTGTAATTGCTGAGTTTGGTGGATATAATATACACATAATCCACCACTGGCCAAATCCATTTGTATTTTCAATGAAAGTGAGTTTCAACTCATGCTAAGTCTGTTTTCAGTGTGAAACTGTTTTGTTTGGTTTATCAAATGTCCGTGTGTTTTGCCATAAAATTTGAAATAACTGTTTTAAATCAAATCTCTATAATCATTGTAAAAGTAAAGAAGAAAATAATATGCACACCGACAGGTTTGACTAGTGTTTATGGTAATTGGAAAGGGACAGCCAAGTAATGGGACACTGGAATGGCTGGGGGTGGCCATGATCCAGTATCCTGCCTAAGGCTTCATTTGACCATGATCCTTCTCTGACCAGTATGATAATTATTCTTGATAAATTTATCAACCTCAAAAGCTTTCTTCTCACCAAACTTTGCACGTGATACTTTCGTATAAGATCTTTAATTTGCCAAACTGGTTGATGAGTGGTACTGTTACTTTAAAGTATTCTTGCTAATACCTTTTTACCAGACATACTGTAATGTAACCTGTGACATCCAGTTAATATCCCACCAAACTTCCACAGCAAAGAGTGCAGCTGTTTTACTATAATTGGGCACACATTTTCTATAGTACCCTGCTGTCTCTAGAAATGCTCTCACTTGCTTTTTAGTAACAGGAACTGGCCATGCTTGTATAGCTTCCACTTAAGACAGGTTCTGGACTAATTTTGCCACTTCCCACTGATCCACATTTGGGAAGGTAATGACTGGAATAGTTGAGACAGTTTACTTAGCTTATAAAAGAGCCTGCTGAGGACAGTTGTAACAGTTGTTTAGTTCAGTTGAGTTCACAGTTGTGCTGAGCAGTGGATACCCAAAATGACTCGCCAAGAACTGTAAGGCTGCCTTTGCTCTGTTGTAATATTTAGTTTAAATCAAGGACAGTGTTCTTTAGTTAGATAGGAAATTATAGCTAATTAATCAGTTTTTCTAAACATTGGATTTCTATCCTTCAATATTAATTTCATTTTCCCGGTGATTGAATTCTGTTTGTTTAATGATCGGACGGTGCAGTGGTGCAGCAGTAGCATTGTCGCCTTACAGCAAGAGGTTCTCCGGTTTGATTCTCAGCGGGAGTGCCTTCTGTGTGGAGTCTGCATGTCCTCCTTGCATTCGTGTGAGTTTCCTCCGGGTGCTCCAGTTTCCTCCCACGTTCAAAGGCATGCATCAGGAGTGCTTCTCCTTGGGCCTCAGCTGAAAATTGGCTACGTTCCAAGTCAGACTTTCCTGGTTAACAAATGTTAAATAAATAAAAAATAATAAAATTACTGTTTTACATTTCAATAATTTTCAATAATTTTTCTTATTATTAAATCTTTTTATTATCTTACATTATGGCAGGTCCATGGGACCAGACAACATTCCAGGCTGCATACTGCACGAACTACAGAATGAACTGGCACCCCACCTAAGTACCATGTTCAATCATAGCTTCACCTCAGGTTATGTGCCTACTGAATGGTGCACAGCGACAGTTATCCCACTCCACAAAGGGGGTGCCACCATAGACCCCAGAAACTACTGCCCCATTAACCTGATGAGCCTGGTCTGCAAGGCCATGGAACGTATAATCTTGGAGTTTACAAACAAAGACATAGGTAACCTCCAAACCCTGGACCCCACTCAGTTTGGATTTGTAAAAGGTGGATCATGTCTATGTGAAGACTGGTAGAGAAGGGTGAAGGCTGTCAGCCTAGTCAAATAGAATTTGGTTCATAATTCTGTCCTTTGTAAATATGAATGTTGAAATACAGGCTTGTTCTCTTAAATGAAAGAATATGCTGTGAAATGTTGAACTTAAAAACAATGTAGCAGCATTGCCTTCTGCTGTAAAGAAAGCTAAGACAAGCATTTTTGTCTTGACCATCTAACTCACAGCACTGCATGTTGCCTTCTGTAAGTTATCTTAGACTTGTGTTTTCTTTTAGAAATAGTCTAATCTTTCTAGTTCCTAAGTGTTTTCTGTGATGTCAGAACTGTACTTCTGATTTATCTTAAGTATTTCTCTGTGATCTCTGAACTTTTGACTAGCACTGTGTAGTAAGAAGTATTGTCTGTATTTTGATTATTTATTATTAAATATTTTAAAACCTTTTAACTGTGGCTGTTTTGTGTAGAGATAATTTAAGCTCTTAGGAGTACTTGCATGCCTTTGGTAAAACTGTACAAAGCCACTCTAATAGCTTTAGCCATGGGCTATACTACCAATTGAATAATATTGCACAGTAATAATTGGACACCCTTTTAAGGGCCTTTGAGTAGCTGATACGTATTAGCTGGGTGGTGGCAGTAATTACTACCGTATAGTCTGGGTAAAAGGGGTATAGTTGGAGAACCTGTGCCAGCCTTCCCCAGAAGTGTCTGTGTAGTTGTATAAACTCTTATCTCAGTGTGTGTGTGTTAGCTACTTGGGCAGGGACACACAGCACTGGTTGGACAGAGAGGTTGATGGAGATTTTAGCTTGCCCAGCTAGGCTGAGATCTGGATCCTATAGCTGTGCCAGTGGGGAATCTTATTGGGGACCTAGGAAGCGACCAGCCCTGGACTGACTGTGATCTCTGTGTGCTCTTAAGGGAAATTGCACTTACTGTGTGTATTTGTTATCCTTTCCTCGTACATGAGATGCCCTCTCTGGTGTTAGCGGTGAGGATTGAGGCTCTTTGATTGCTGCGCCAGGACACGGGTGTCACAGTCTACTAAACCGGATTGACTTCTTTGAAGCAGTCACTAGAGCCATAGACGAGGGCAAGGTATTGCACAAAGCCTATCTTGACCTCGCCAAGGCTTTCAATACCATCCCTCACTCTGGAATTATAGATAAACTCACTAAACTGGGCATAAATCCCTATGTCACAAGATGGATGGCCAACTGGCTCACTGACTGAACCCACACAGTAAAAGTAGCCGACTCCAAGTCCGACTTCAGACCAGTGATGAGTGGAGTACCACAAGATTTGGTCTTGGGTCCTCTCCTGTTCGGCATCTACTTCTCTGAAGTGCAGGCCAACACAGAAGGTCTTTGGCTAACAAAGTTCGTAGATGACTGCAAACTGGGATCCATAATAGAATCACCTAATGATGTAGACATTCTATAAAAGGGCCTCAAAGAGACAGATGCTTGGTGTCAAAGTCATGAGAATGCCAAGAAGTGCATTGTCATTCCCATTGGGAAAAACTCTGTACCCATCAACTACCACATAGGCGGTAGCTCACTAAACACTGAAAGTCTGATGAGACCTCGGGACACAGGTGGACAGTAGTCTCTCCTTTGATAATCACATTGCCACAGTAGTCAGGAAATCCTACTATGTGGCACACCTCATCACAAAAGGGTTCTCCTCTAGAAAAAATTAGGTCATTGTTCCTCTTTACTCATCCCTCATCAGACCCGTTATAGAGTATAATGCCCCATTTGGCATGTATCTCACAAGACACCTACAAAAGTTGGAAAGGCCACAGAAATACCTCACTAAAAGGATTACTGGCCTCAAACAGATGCCATACGCAGACTGTCTCAAAAAAACTCCAGCTCTACTCCGTCGCATATTGCCTACTCAGAGGCGATCTCTGCTTAACATACAAAGCTATGTCAAACCCAGAGCTGTTGGACATGCTACACGTAGAGAAATCCCAATCTCTCTGAACCACACACGCCAGGGACCTAAGCCTTGTCACCACAATAAATAGAACATGCTGGAGGGATAGATTCCTGTCCCAGAGAATTCCCATACTCTGGACCAAACTACCCATTTATGTCGAGTAAAGCTCCTTATTGGCCCTTTTTAAGAAAAATCTTAATGACCGGATAGGAAATAGAAAATTCACCCTGGGGATCACTTCTGCGGCACTGCTTGACAGGGGCACAGGAAAATAATTTTCTTAGGTGGCAAAAGCCAGGGAACCTTTTTGGCTATGTTTATTTGGGCCCCAGGGCCGATAGCCTAGTACCTACCTATGAACCTATGGTCAATTACTGTATTCTTTAGTGATTTGAGAGTGCTTATACCTGCTTTGATAATTCCCAAGCCACTCCAAAAGCCTGGCTGCCTCTAATTTTAATGATTGGACAACCCTTTGAAAGGGTATGTAGATGCTCTGATTGGTGGCAGCCTGTTACTGTATTATTATTTTGGGGAAGGAACACAGCCGGAAATCTGTCAGGCTTTTCCAGAAGTGTTTGGATGTGTGAGATTCAGTTTATTTAGGTGCGAGTGTATCAGAGGTCTTAAAGTGGGACACATTGCTCTGGTGTATGTAATAAGGAGTTACTTTGGAGGTGGACAGAAGTATACAGTCCAGTCCTAGGTTATATTCCTTTTGTGCTCTTGGGAGAAAATTGTGAAATATTACTCCTGTTAATGATGGTCTCGCATTGGAGTCAGTAGTTAGGATTGACGTTCCTTAGTTACTGACTCAGGATAGTAGTGGACGTCACATATTGGTGGCTGGTGGGATATTAACTGGACGTCACATAATCTATCTTTGGCAAATAAAATTGTTACTATTGATCACAATGAATCCATATGCTTTTTTGTGTAAATGAGTATGACTTAAACAGATGTTTCTTGGATTTATTGTATTCTGAGTATTACTCCCTGAAGTTATTACTGTCTTTTGCAACTAATTACTGTACAAAATGTATTATTTTAAGATTTGACCAAAGTCAGCCTTCCTCCCTGCTTGTTTGCTCCAGAATGCATTACTGCTTTTTGAAGGGAAGTACTGTTCTGAATTATTTTCTACAGACTGATGTACATATTCTATACAGTTTTACAAGATGAAACTGCTTGTTTTTTTTCATTTTATCATGCTTACAGATGATAGCGTCCGCAACTTTTAATAATGAGCCAGCTGTCAATAAAATACTTGTGTGGCAATCATTTATTTTAAAGGATGTGTATTAAAAATAATTAAGAAAAATAAGTGCTTACAATTTGTGCCATCAATATGTGGACTACACCACACCCTTGTTAACGTTGGTACATAGCAATTTCTTTACAGCACATTCCTTGACTCCTTCTAAATTGCTCATTGTAACTGATTCAGATTACTGCTCTTTCTTTTTTTTTACGGTTCTGTAATTCAGTTTCATCACCAAAATCACCATCTTCTTTATGTGACTTGCTGATGTTCATCGTGTTTCACTGTTGCAGTCATGACTGTAGGGTTCTCCCCTGCCGGCAGGCAGTCCTCGGTCGGCCAGAATCCCAAAGTCTGGGTCCAGCGTCGGCTGCTCAGCCATGCTCCCTGACGTCAGACCGCCAGGAGTACAAAGTTGGCAGCCGACGCCATATTCTCCAGTCTTTCTTTCCGTGCGGTGATAGCAGTTCGCAAGTGCTGGTCGGCTAACTCCTGACAATTTTTTCTAAACGTACTTCAGTCCGAAGACTTTCTTCTCCTACTCAAAGCTAAGTACCCCATTGGGGAAACTTTTTTCTTGCTCCAGTCCGATGTCAGAAAAAGTTAATAATTGTATTTCATGTGGGAAGCAAATACCTCATAAGGATTTTCATTCTTACTGTATTCCTTGCTTAGGCCTTGACCACGACGTAGCTAGTTGTCGGTTTTGTGCTAGATTTAATCAAGGTACTATTAAACGAAGGTACGATTTTGCATTTCATTACTTCGGTAGGGGTTTTAATTACAAAATGTCGTCGGACACGCTTCCGGCTACCGGAGTTCACAAACGAAGCAAGGATAAAGACAGGCCTCCGAGGTCCAAATCAGACGATATTGTACAAACAGAGCCAGCTTCAGGTTCGGCCGTCATCAGTGAGGTGCTTTTGCAGCCCCTGTCGTCGGCCATTTCGGAACCGATGGCCGAAACGGACTCCCACGAGGAGCCAACTAGGCCTTTGAATATTTCAGTTGCAGGACCTTCGGACAATGCTCCTTCGGATGGGTCCGGAGCCGCTGTGCAGGTACCGGCTTCCGAAGGGGTTTTCAGGCCTACTCAGCTTCTGATAAAGGCAAAGACAAAGGCAAAGACTCCTTCCAAATCAAAGACTACAGCCCAGGCCTCTTCTGATCCGGGACCCAAGTCTCAGAAACAGTTACTTAAGATGGCAGAGGACTTACTATGATTAGGGGTTCACATCCCCCTCCAGATAAAAGGCCAAGGCAGGAATTGATCAGGCTTCTGTTTCTTCTTCTGACCAGGGTTATTCTTTCCCTCCTTATGAGGATTCTGATGCTGAGGAATCCATTCCTTCAGCTTCTCCCCCTGAGGATTTTTCTTTTGGGGAAACTTTACATGAAATGAGGGAACATTTTCACTGGGAAGGACAGGAGTACTCGGAATCTGAGAAGAGACTTAGGGATTTTCTTCTTCTTCCCCAGCATAGACCCCTGGCTATCCCTCCTATTTTGGATATTGTGGATGATGCTTTTTCGGAGGCTAACTTAACTCCTGACTCTTTTCCTCCAGCTCCTGTTAAGCCAGACAGATATTATAGGATTCCTGATTCCCACCAGTTTTATACAAGAATCCTACTGTTGATCCTGAAACCATTTCTCAGGGCCCTAAGAGGGTTAAGGCCGCTACTGCTAAAAACCCCATTCCCACTGAGAAGGATTCCAGACCTTTAGAAAGATGGGGCAAAAAAGTGTACACTTCTGCAACTTTATCTATTAGGGCTTTAAACTGTCAATTTCATATGCTGAAATACCAGCAATTTCTTCTGTCTGTTTTGAAACAAAAGCTAACTTCCATTTCCGCTTGTGCAGATGATAAGGAATTACATGACTTAATGCATGCCACTGAACAAGTAGGGAAGCATGGTTTACACTGTGGTTTTGATGCCCTGGAGGCTTCTTGTAGGGCTGCTGCCTCTGGCACAGTCATTAGAAGGCATGCTTGGTTAAAGGAACAAAACTTGCCAGATCAAGTAAAAGCTAAGTTATTGGATGCTCCTGTTCAACATAATGTTTTGTTTGGATCTAAGGCTGAAGAGGTGATAAAGAAGATGGAGGACAAGGCAAAATCCATGCAAACAGTTAAGGATGTCTTACTAGTACAGCCACCCAGATTTAGTAGGAATTGGCCTACTAAAAATTGGTCCTTTCCCAATTCAGACAGGCCTCAGAGGGGTAGATACAGACGCTCCCGAGGAAGGCCCCAAACGCAAGCCTCTTATAGACCAAGACAGTGGACTGCTTCCACCCCTAGGGGAGGAGAGGACAGGTCACAAGCTCATAGAAAACAGGCTCAACGACTCCCTCTGTTGGGCTGCAGGAACTTCTTCCCTGGAAGCCCCTCTCGGAGGAAAAGTTTCTCTCTTTCACCTAAATCGGACTCATATAACCCAAGACAAGTGGGTTCTGGATGTGGTTTCAAGAGGTTACAAATTCCATTTTCATACCCTACCAAGACCAAGCGGATGGCCGGATCTACCAAAACATCAATGGTTAGAGGCCTTAAACCAGGTGGAAGCCCTCTTGGCTATGAAAGCCATAGAACTGGTTCCACTTTCAGAAATGGGACAAGGTTTTTACTCAAGGCTCTTTCTAGTCCCCAGAAAGCAAAATTCATGGAGACCCATTCTGGATCTGTCAGTCTTGAACACTTTTCTCGAGATACCAAAATTCAAGATGCTTACTCTACAGCAGCTACTTCCAATGCTGACCAAAATGCATGGATGGTAACTTTGGATTTAAAGGAGGCTTATTTACACATTCCCATCAGGCAGGAGTGCAGAAAATACCTCCAGTTCAAGGCCGGATTGAGGCACTTTCAATTCTCTGCGCTGCCCTTTGGATTGTCTACTGCGCCCAGGGTCTTCACCAAATGCCTGGCTCCAGTAGTAGCTTATTGCAGACTCAAGGGAATTCAAATTTACCCTTATCTGGACAACTGTCTTATTCAGGCAGACAGCAAGGATGTCTTACTCCAGCATCTAGAATTTGTTCAGAAACTTCTCAAGTTCCTGGGATTCACTGTAAACACAAAAAAGTCAAATTTGACACCCTCACAACAGATAACTTTTCTGGGTGCTCTTCTAAACACAACAACCCAGATGGCATTTCTGACATACGAAAAACAATTACAGCTGGCTTCAACTTTCAAAACCTTGGCATCATTAACTCAGCAATCTGCAAGGAAATTCCTGCAGGCTTTCGGTTACATGGCCTCCTGCATCCTTCTCGTACCATATGCAAGACTACATATGAGGAAAATACAGTCATGGCCGGCCTTAGGCATAGGCCAACTAGGCGGCCGCCTAGGGCGCTGCTCTAGTAGGGGCACTTTTCCAGTATTTATTTGGTGTAAGTAGGCTAGGATGGGGGCACCAGATGGTGTGGTGGGGGGGTGCCGTGGAGCCCTTTTGCCTAGGGCACCGGTTGACCTAAGGCCACTCCTGAATACAGTACCGTCCTGCCTTGTCTTCAAAAGGAATTCCTTTGGTGGTCCAAGGCATGTACTCAAAACAAAGGGAAGGCCTTCAGTCTGCCTCCAGCCAGTCAGATACTAACCACGGACGCCTCGGATTATGCATGGGGAGCCCATTTGCAGGGCAACTGTCTGCAGGGCCTTTGGACAAAGGATCAGAAGCACCTGCATATCAATTTAAAGGAAATGTTAGCCGCTCAGAATGCTTTATTGGCCTTCAGGAATCTTCTACAACCAGGACAACTACTGATACGGACAGACAACACCACAGTTATGTGGTACATAAACAAGCAAGGGGGATCACATTCCTATCCCCTTTGCAGACTAGCCATGAATCTATGGAACACAGCTCTAGCTTACAAACTGGACCTTCAAGCTCAGTTTCTACCAGGGAAGCAAAACCTGGCAGACAGTCTGAGCAGGAACCTGTCAGACCCACACGAATGGATGCTGGACACCGAAATATTCAAGATGATTACAGCAGTCTGGGGATGTCCTCACATAGACCTCTTTGCATCGCACCTCAATCATCAACTACAGATTTTTTGCACAAGGACATTCCACAAACTAGCTTGGAAAGTGGATGCACTATCATTCAGTTGGAGAAACCTCTCGGGGTATGCCTTCCTGCCTCTACCTCTTCTTCCACGGGTGTTATTAAAGATCAAACAGGACAAGCCCAAGATGATAATTTTACTGGCCCCAAATTGGCCTCGACAGTTTTGGTACCCAACTCTGAAAAACCTTTCTCTGGAGCCCCCTTGGGTTTTACCTCAGACTCTGAACCTTCTGTCCCAACACCAGGGTCAAGTTCTGCACTCCCATGTCAAAACTCTCAGCTTGGCTGCCTGGTTAATCCGGGGTCTAAGATTCATTCTCTCCTACCCAAGCAGGTTATGGATGTCATTTTAGAAGCCAGATGTCCTAGCACTAGAAAATCTTATCCAGGAAAATGGAAAAGATTTTGCACCTGGATGCAGGCTCAGGATTCGGATCCTCTTATTCCTAACATTCCTCTGATTTTACTTTATCTGACAGACCTCTTACATAAGGGTCTTTCTTTTTCTTCCATAAAGATACATGCCTCTGCTATTTCTGCTCATTATAATACAGATCCTGCCAACTTTTTTCCCCAGTCCTCAAAATAGGGGGGAAAGGATCTTGCATTCCTTTGATGTACACAGACAACTACGTTTTTACCTGGACAGAACCAAGGACATCAGGAAATCAGAGCAATTGTTTGTTTCTTATGCTTCAAGTTCCCAAGGTAAAGCCATTTCAAAACAGACCATTTCTAAATGGATTGCTCATGGAATCAGATTTTGTTATTCACACCATGGAAAGCAAATCCCAGGGAGTATAAGGACTCACTCTACCAGAGCTGCTGCCACTTCAGCTGCCTTCCTCAGGGGAGTTCCTACCAAAGACATTTTGGAAGCTGCAACTTGGAGTTCAGTGCATACTTTTTCTAAGCACTACAATCTACCTCTCTACTCTAAGTCTAGGGCAGGCTTTGCTTCTGTAGTCTTGCAGGGCCTTTTAGCCGCCCCCTCTACTTTATGACCACCTCCCACCTCCCTTTTCTTCTGCTTTGGGATTCAACCCTACAGTCATGACTGCAACAGTGAAACATGATGAACATAGTACAGTTGTGTACACTTACCATAAATGTAGATGTTCGAGTGTCTTCACTGTTGCAGTCTGGGTTACCCTCCCTCCTGTCCCCTCTTATTTTTTCTTTTGTGTGGTTCCCTTCTTCACCCTTCTTCTGAGGTGTATTTGCAAAGAGTATGGGATTTTACTCATTTTGGAACACCTGACATCTGGGGCAAGAAAAACTGGAGAACATGGCGTCGGCTGCCAGCTTTGTACTCCTGGCGCTCTGACATCAGACTTTGGGATTCTGGCCGACCGAGGACTGCCTGCCGGCAGGGGAGAACCCTACAGTCATGACTGCAACAGTGAAGACACTCGAACATCTACATTTATGGTAAGTGTACACAACTGTACTTTCTAGCATCTAATTATTCAGAAGCATCAGTTTAATGCATTTTCCTAGTCCCTTCTGTATATTTTTTTGTTTATTTAACTTGTGGTTATTTTGATGGACATATATAATTTGTCATCATGTCAATCTCTGTATACATGCATCTATCTCATTCTTCATTATCATTTCTGTCTTGTTTAGTACAATCTTAGAGATTTTATGCCTTCTGTGATGCCCGTCCACTGGCCCAGCAATCAAGGAGCCTCAATCCTCACCACTAACACCAGAGAGGGGTGTCCACATTGGGAAGGTTAACAAATACACACATTAGTGTACTATTTCCCTTAAGAGCACACAGAGATCACAGTGAGTCCGGGGCTAATTTCTCCCTTTGTGTCCAGATCCCCAGTAAGACTCCCCACTGGCACAGCTGTAGGGTCCATATCTCAGCCTAGTGGGCAAGCTAAAACCTCTAGCACCCTCTGTCCAACCAGTGCTTCGTGTCCTTGCCCAAGTAGCTGACACACACACACTTTGAGATATGAGTGTTATACAAACACACAGACACTCCTGGGAAGGCCGGCACAGATTTTCCAGCTGTGCCCCCTTTCTGCCCAGTCTAAAAGGTAGTACCTACTGCCACCACCCACTAATATCAGCTACTAAAAAGGCTCTTAACAAAGGATGTCCAATTATTACTGTGCAATATTATTATCCAAATGGTAAATGTGACCAAAGCTTATCGGAGTGACTTGGACAGTGTCACTACATGTACATGCAATGTACTCGAGCTTAAACTGTCTCTACACAAAACAGCCACAGTTGAAAGGTTTAAAAATATTTAATAAGAAATAATAACACAAGACAATACTTCTTACTACACAGTGCTAGTCAAGAGTTCAGACACAGGAAAATGCATAAAATAATACAGTAGAATAGTTCTGATATCAGTACAGAAAACTGTCTAATCTTACTATTTCTAAAAGAGACACAAGTCTAAGTTCCTGCTTACATACAGAACACGGGGAAATACTGTTGAGTTGGATATTCTCAAGACAAAATGCTCTCTGATTCTCTCTTTAAATTGATAATGCAGTGCTGCTTCACATTATTATCATTCTTAACAATTTTCTGTTTTCCCAGGCTAACAGAAACTCAGAGGTTAATAGCCCCTTTTGATCTTGCAACTGGTCAGGAAGCCAGAGCAATAAAAGACAATTATATACGCAAATGATAGCAATTAACTCTAGTCTCAAAACAAAAGCAAGAATTCCTTCATCCAGACATCTCTACTCTGGGTTTTGTAATCAAACAATTACACAATGCTCGACTTATCAGCTTTCCTACAGCAGAGTGCACTGTTGATGTTCTTCATCCCACATTGCTGCAGTCCTAACACTTGGGTAGTCCGCTGTCCCTCGGTCGGCCCGAATATCAGAGTATAAGGCTGACGTCGGTCAAGGCACATTTGACTGACATCAGAACGTCAGGGTACAAATGCGCATGACCGACGTCATATCCTCAGTCTTTTTTGCCGCATGGTCCGATGCAGAAGCAGTGTTGCAAGTGCCGCTCGTTCTGAAATTTTTCAATTCGGAGTTTCAGACCGAAGTCAGAGTTGGTTAAGTACCCGTTGGGGAATATTTTGTTTTTCTTGCCTCAGTGGTTTACCGGATGTCAGAAAAAGTGAATAACTGTATTTCTTGTGGGAAACAGATACAGCATAGGGATTACCATAATTTGTGTATACCTTGTTTAGGACCTGAGCACGACGTTGTTGGATGCGCTTTTGTGCTAGGTTTAATAAACGCACTATAAAGCGGAGGTTGGATTGTGCAAGGTTGGTCTTTGGGAAGCGGTGCAATTACAAAATGCCGCCGGATGCTCCGCCGCTTCCTCAAAGAAGCGCAAGGACAAGGCAGTTAAACCTAGGTTAGAGGAGTCATCCGAACCGGACGCCGGTTCTTTAGAGGCCAGTGGAACCGGTGGTTCCGGAGGCCTCTCTGGAGTCCCAGGGAGAAACTTTGATTTTACAGGATGTGGCCTCCCAGGAGGCAGGGCAGGCTGTAGGGGCTTCTAGTAACTGTACTCCCTCCCTTCCTAAGGGGTCTAGGCCCTCTCTTTCTGCTTCCAAGGCTTCTCCTAGAGGCAGGTCCAGTTTAGCTTCTGTGGGGTCACTCCCAGTTCTTCAGGTGCTGTGCCCAAGAAGCACATGCTCAAAATGGCAGAGGATTTAATTACTTTAATTAGAGGTTCTATGCCCCTCCTGATAAGAGGCCTAGGATGGAACCTGTGTTGGGGATTATGAGCAGGCTTCGATGTGTCTGAGTCTTGGCTGAAGACTTGCAGGAGTATTCTCATTATTCTGATTCTGATGTGGATGATTCTACTCCTTCTGCTTCTCCTCCTGAGGATTTTTCTTTTCAGAGACCCTTCACTCCATGAGGGAGCATTTTAAATGGGAAGGCCAGGATTTCTCTGATTCCAGGAAAAGGCTTAGGGAATTTTTGTTTTACCCCAGCATAGGCCTTTAGCTATACCTCCTGTTCTGAATGTGGTGGAAGATGTGTTTGCAGAGGCTTCTCTTAATCCGATTCTTTGCCTCCTGCTCCTGTTAAACCAGATAGGTATTACAGGGTGCCTGAAGCTCATAAGTATCTTTTAAGAGTCCTAGGGCAGACCCAGAAACTGTTAGCCAGGGGCCTAAGGGTGTTAAGGCTTCTGTTGTCAAGAATCCGGTTCCTGCAGATAAAGAGGCCAGGGCCTTGGATAGATGGGGAAAGAAAGTTTATACTTCTTCCACTCTAGCCATGAGAGCTTTGAATTGCCAGTTTCACATGTTGAAATATCAAAATTATCTCCTTTCTCAGTTGAAATCTAAGGTTGATGCTCTGGCGGAAGGTATTGACTGTAAAGAGTTACAAGATTTAGTGCATGTTTCTGAACAGGTGGGTAAGCATTCTTTGCAATGTGGTTTTGATGCTGTACAGGCCTCGTCTAGGGTGGCTGCCACTGGGTCAGTTCTTCGCAGGCATGCCTGGCTGAGGGATCAAAATTTATCTGACCATGTTAAAACTAGGATTTTGGATGCACCTTTGCAATCTGATGTCTTGTTTGGTTCTCCTGTTGAAGCAGTTTTAAAGAAAATGGAAGACAAGGCTAAGTCTATGCAGACTGTTAAAGATTTTTTGCAGGTTCAGCCTCCAAAGTTTAGTAGAAATTGGCCTACTAAAGGGTGGGCGTATCCTTCTTATGATTCCCAGTCTAGGGGTAGATCTAGACGTGGCAGGGGCAGAGGTCAGGGCTCTTTCAGGCCTAGAACAGGGAGTTCTCCTGCACAGTCTTCGAGTGAGGGCAGGGGTCAGTCCTTTCGTAAACAGACCCAATGACCTACCTTTTCAGCTGCCAGAACCTTCTCGCCTGGCAGCACCTTTGGGAGGAAGGTTGGCACTTTTCAAAGAAAATTGGAGTTTAATTACCCAAGACAAATGGGTAATGGATATCATACATCACGGTTACAGGTTTTATTTCCATACTTTGCCTCCTTTCAAAGGCATGCCAGACACTCCTCCTCATCAAAGAATAGAGGCTCACAAGCAAATTTCACTGTTACTCCAAATAGGGGCCATACAGCCGGTTCCTATACCAGAAAGGGGCCTAGGATTTTATTCTCGCCTGTTCCTAGTACCAAAGAAGGGGAACACGTGGAGACCAATTTTGGATTTATCTATCCTCAACACTTATCTGGACATTCCCAAGTTCAAAATGTTGACGTTGCAGCAGCTTTTACCTCTGCTGGGCAAAGATCATTGGATGGTAACTTTGGATCTCAAGGAGGCTTACCTTCATGTTCCTATCAGACTAAGTTGCAGGAAGTATCTGCGTTTTCGAGCTGGGACTTCTCACTATCAGTTCTCTGCATTGCCCTTTGGCTTATCTACTGCGCCCAGAGTGTTCACGAAAGTTCTGGCTCCAGTGATAGCTTTCTTCAGGCTAAAAGGAATACAGATCTATCCTTATTTGGACGACTGCCTGATTCTGGCTCTAGGAAGGGAAGAGCTTCTTCATCATTTGGTATATGTGATAGCAGTGCTAAGATGCCTGGGGTATTCTGTGAACGAAATAAAGTCCAGTCTAGTACCCTCACAGGACATGTGCTTTCTGGGTGTGAGACTGAATACAGCATCCCAGATGGCCTTTTTAACCCCGGACAAACAAAAGAGTCTATCCCTTTACTTCCATCAGCTATCTCATCAGTCCGGGCTGACTGCAAGGACAGTCCTTCAAGCCTTAGGGTTCATGGCATCTTGTATTCTGGTGCTTCCCAATGCCAAACTGCATATGAGGAAGCTACAATGGTATCTCAAAATGTATGGACACAGCACTGCCAGGATCTGGACACTGTCATTCAAATAATACCTTGCATTCAAAAGGAATTTTTGTGGTGGGCTCAGGAATGTCACCTAAACAAGGGACTCTCTGTGACCCGGCCAGAGGCGAGTCAGATTTTAACGACAGATGCCTCAGACATAGCTTGGGAGCTCATCTACATGGAAAGTGGATACAAGACAAGTGGCCTGCCAGACTACAGCATCTACATATCAACATGAAGGAGATGTTAGCAGTCCAGTTTGCATTAATAGCTTTCAAGGATTTACTTCTTCCAGGGCAGGTGTTGATTCTAACAGACAACACAACTGTCATGTGGTACATCAACAAGCAGGGGGGAACACATTCTTATCCTCTATGCAGGCAAGCAATGATTTTGTGGGAGACTGCTCTCAGTTTACAACTAACTCTTCAGGCAAGGTTTCTGCCAGGAGCACAGAACTCCTTAGCAGATGTGTTAAGCAGACAAATCATGGATCCCCACGAGTGGAAACTGGATCTTCATGTATTTCAGAAATTGACAGTGTCCTGGGGAACTCCAGACATAGATCTGTTCGCTTCTCCACTAAACCACCAGCTGCCAAAGTTTTGCACAAAGGTTTCATCCCACAGCTTGGAAAGTGGATGCTCTTTCTTTCAGTTGGAAAAATCTTCATGTGTATGCCTTTCCACCTCTGCCTCTCCTCCCAAGGGTACTTCTGAAGGTCAGACAGGACAAACCAAGGATGATTTTGATAGCTCCAGATTGGCCTCGACAGCACTGGTACCCACTACTGAGAAGTCTAGTACGGAAGCCTCCATGGCCTTTGCCTTTGATTCCACATCTGTTGTCCCAGGTGGACAGTCATTTGCTCATTGTCAAACTTCACTCTCTTCACCTAACAGCATGGCATATTCTGTTTTAAACCATAGAGGGTCTCAACTTCCACAACAAGTTTTGAATGTGATTTTGGAAGCTAGAAGGCCTAGTACAAGGAAAGTGTACGCAGATAAATGGAAGAGATTTTTATTTTGGAGTGCAGCTAAGGATTTGGATGTTTCTGAGCCTGATTTAAGTGTGGCTCTTCAATATCTTACTGAGTTATTGGACAAAGGTTTGTCCTTCTCTTCTATTAAGATTCATGCTGCAGCAATTTCAGCTCACTATGATTGTGACCCACCATTGTTTTCTCATCCTTTATTCAAGCAATTTCTTAGAGGGGCAAAGAATATAAGACCCCCAAAGGGCTCCTACTCCTGCTTGGGATCTCAATTTTGTGTTGGAGAAACTCACTCTACAACCTTTTGAGCCTGCAGCTACTGCTGAGTTGAAATATTTGTCATGGAAGACTGCTTTTTGTTGGCCATTACCTCTGCAAGAAGGGTTTCTGAATTGCAGGCCCTTATGGCAGTTGAGCCTTTCTTAATTTTCCACAAGGATAGGGTATCTTTACGTACTAATCCTTCCTTTATGCCTAAAGTGGTTTCTAGTGTGGCTTTAAACCAAACTATTCATTTGCCTACTTTTTATGCAAATCCCCAAACTAAAGGGGAAAAGATTTTGCACACTTTAGATGTACACAGGCAGTTGCGATATTATTTGGACAGAACTAAAGGGTTCAGACAATCTCAGCAGTTATTAGTTTCTTTTGCTTTGTGCTCTCAGGGCAAGCCAGTGTCAAAACAAACTATTTCTAAGTGGATTGGATTTTGCATTGCTTTCTGTTATTCCCATCATGGCAAAGAGATTCCAGCTGGGATTAGACCTCATTCCACTAGGGCTACTGCCACTTCAACAGCTTTTTGAGGGAGTGGCTACTAAGGATATTTTGGAGGCAGCCACTTGGAGTTCAGTGCATACCTTCTCTAGGCATTACCACCTTCCATTGTACTCTAAATCCAGGGCTGGTTTTGCCACTGCTGTGTTGCAGGGCATTCTGGCAGCTCCTGCTTCATTATAGTTTAGCCATCCTCCCTTACCTCTGCTTTGGGATTCTACCCAAGTGTTAGGACTGCAGCAATGTGGGATGAAGAACATAGTACAGTTTTGTACCTACCATAAATGTAGATGTTCGAAGATCCACATTGCTGCAGTCCAATTTACCCTCCCTCCTTCCCTCTGCTGTTTGAGGTGGTTGTGTGGGTTGGGTTATCCATCTGAGGTATATTGCTTTTTTGTATATATTGTATATATTATACATATTTTTGGTGTTAGGCTACTTGTTTGTTTAGTTGTTGTCTATGGGTTTTGTCCTTTCTTTTTAGGGTCTTCTGACATCTGGGGCAAGAAAAGACTGAGGATATGACGTCGGTCATGCGCATGTGTACCCTGACGTTCTGATGTCAGTCAAATGCGCCTTGACCGACGTCAGCCTTATACTCTGATATTCGGGCCGACCGAGGGACAGCGGACTACCCAAGTGTTAGGACTGCAGCAATGTGGATCTTCGAACATCTACATTTATGGTAGGTACAAAACTGTACTTTACATTTTTGCAGTTCCACATTTAACACCATTTTTTCCATTTAAGAGAACAAGCCTGTGGCTTATATTAATATTTACAAATTAATTCTATCTGGCTAGGCTGGCAGCCTTCACCTATCTTCACACCTTCAAATTTGACTCTTCTTTTACGTTATATTTATCTCTATGTGGACAATTTGCTCAACAGCCCAGTCTATATGCAAAAGTGTTGATCACTGATGTATTATCACTCAAAAATGTCTTTCTCTGCCACACTTAACCTATGTCCAGTAAATCAGTCATTTACATGTTATGTTTCATATCTCTCACAGCGTAAAATATGTTGAGTCTTTGTTATTGCTGTGGTAATTAAACTGGAAAGTCAAACAAATTGATGTATAAAGACATTCTTAAGTTTTAAAGAGTACCATTTTCTGTTGGAACGTCTGAAGAATTAGTAAATCTCTCATAGACAGCAACCAAAATTGTTTTTTTCTTGTTTTTTTTCCCTGCTAAGAGTGCATAGCCATCCATGCAAACGTGTACTCAAGCACAGCTGTAATTTCAACCTACAAAGATATAGTGCATTTTTTAAGAAAAGCAAATATGTTTTGCCAAGTAAACCATAATTTAAAGTTTATAAAAGATTAATGCCATTATAAAAAAGTGAACTGTGCTAAAAATCATACTGATTAATAAATTAATCTCACTACCGAATGCGTGTTTATGAAGAGCCTCCATTTCCTGTGATGGCCAAATGATTGCACTTGAACTAAAATTTCATCACATGAGGTTGCAGTGCTTGGTCTTGGTACCTTTCCCCAAGTGGCAGTGATCACGAAGTTGAATATATCAAGTCAGGGAATCCAAGGCAAAGACTGATGGGATCCCTTCCCAAAAGAATACTACCCACCTTGAAAGGTGATCCATCTTTGATACTTTTGCTCCTCTTACTTTTCATGCATTTTTTTTTTACTTCCTGCAGGACCTCTCCCAATAGCTCCTCTACCTGCAACCGGATGGTGTATTTGTTCAAATAGGGAGGGTAGCTGGGTATTCCCAGCTAAGTGAGAGCCCAATGGCCCATTCATTCCTGCCCAGGAATTGGAATTGTCCCAATGTGTCTTGAGAGTCAGGCGGTAGGCAGCAGGCCCGCTTGTTGATAATGTGGGGCAGGCCGTCCTTTCCCCATGGAACAAATCCCTCCCTCATCAGTATCTAAATGTTCTTGCCACCCTTTACCTGTTCATATCATAATAATAATGCTAACCTACCAAGTCAAGCTGGGCCGTACATGATAACTGTGGTATAAAATTGCCTGTCTCCATCTAGTCATCAAAATTAGCCTTAAAGGCATAAAAAAAATAGTACTTTGCTTGACCTGCAGTGATAACCTGTTTCGCAGGCTGGGGATACATTACGTTAGTAACCTATTCCTCCAGTGAGTGTTGGTGGAAATTTAGGCCATCATATGGGTGTTTGTAAAACCACTGTTAAAAAGGAAGAAAAATAGGTCTTTCATGATTTGAAATGTGAGAGCCAGATCACCTGTAGGCAGACTTTAAACTACTAAATATAAGGAGAGCTGTACTAATCTGTCAGAATAGTTCAAAGATTTAAGGTCTTTAATTTTGGGGGGGATTAAATATTGTTGGGGCGTCTACAGTTGAGTGATATGCTTAGATATGTACATACTAAAGGGGGCATTATATTCAACGATGGGTCTGTTAAGGGAAGATTACAGTGGTAATATGACTTCTTTGAATCTTAAAGATATAATTGTGGAAATTTCCTGGGCCAGATTGAAGGATGTCCTAACTGTGGTGGAAACATGATGATTGAGTAAGAGAAATGTCTCTATGTAAGTAACCAATTCTGTCATGACTACATCTGTGTGAAAAGAAATACCACTTGTATGATGTGGGGACAGTTTTTTTGTTTAATGTTACTAAGCTGCACATTTTTTTGTATTTAGCTTGTGACAGTATTGTTACATTGCTGGTATGCTTCAGTATAGTCCTGAGGTAGGGAATAGGGATTTCACACAACTTTTCTTTCTTTCTTTTGTTATATAGTTGAGTAATTCAGGAGTTCCACCAGAAATATTTATTCCTGTATTTACCATTATATTTAGGGCCGACAGGTACAGACATTTCTATGCAGCTGTTTAGATGCTGGTAAAATCTGGAGGTGAATGTGGCAAACCTCAAATGTGTCCATTTACAGGAAATTATTGTTTTTTTCCCCATAGGTCTTCTATAAGCTGAAATAGGTTTGCCCTGGAGATGTCCACGAAGATGGTTTCAGTTGTTGGTGGGTTAGTACCACTAAGCCTGACAAAGAAGGTAACTGATTTGTGATCAGATTTAACCAGGGATAAGATGAACAATGGGATGCATTTGGGGGCTAGGTTGGTTATGACCATGTCAAGGATATCAGGGCCTCTAGATGGAAGTTTTATAATTTGCTTCAGTGCATTGGTATAAATAAAGTCTAGGAAACACACTGAGCATTTCCATTTTTAGAAGCATAAGTATATTTGTCAGTGTTTTGATAACTGAAATTCCCTAGCAAGAAGGTAATTGATTTGATATTTAATCCCTCAGTGGTATTAAAGTAATTTCCATGATCTTTGGGGGACATTACTGTGGATTTGTAGCTAGCAGTAAAGTAATAGTTGGATATATTAATGGTGATTTGGATCTCCAGGAGCTACTTGAGTTGGTGGTGTTCCTGACTAATACAAATGCAGATACTCCACCACAGTTACCCAAGGGCCTGCAGGCATGATTGGCGCTAAGTCTTAGTGTAGAGGGAGTGCTGTCATCACACTGAAACTACGTCTTGGTAGCTACACAGATAAGAGAACCATGCCCTTGCATGCTGAGCTCCTGTTGGCTTATGAATACACATGCACTCGGACAGTGAGTGCTTGGTAAGCTCAGACTCCACTGGGTGTACCACCTAGTGCTCCCACTAGGTGTCACCTATGTAGCGATCTGAAGCTACCTTCCACCCCACCACAGGATGAGTGAGCCAGCAGAGGCCCAGTCAGGCACTTGAACTACTAACTGAGCTTTACTTGCTTGTTCCCTTATGAGGCCATTGTTCTATGCCACAGAGCTGGCTCTTTTCATGGTTTCTTTGTCAGTGAACTGATATGAGATTTATATTTGATCTTAGCACACAATTCAGAGTCAGTTGTGTGAAAATGGTGGTGTTTAAGACCAAGTGTGCTATAAGAAGCTACTCTTATGCCCTTAGTTGATCCAGGTACATACTCAAAAGAGTTGTACTGGAGGGAGTTAATCACGGATGATGATTTCAGAGGAAACTGGGGGAGTCATTCTTTATGATGGAATGGTAGTGCAACATCTTTATCTTCAGACAGCTTCACCTTCCAATTTGGTTATGCTCAACTCATAATTATTTTTTTCTTCTTTCAATATCATTTGAGTGTAGTTTAGTGCCCATAATCCCTCAACAACTTTCATTTTCATCTTTATTACTGCCCAAATTAAGAAAGTCACACCAACCATTGCCTTTTTTCTGTTCAAATTTTGTGTTATTTCAGAAATTTGTTTCATCCTGCATGACAATGGGGATACAAGTGTTTTGTTGCTTTCACTTAGTAACTGCCTACAGTTCACATCCAGAGACTGTGTCTTGCAGGGAAAGAAACGGAGGGAGTGAGAGAGATGATCTGGATACATGGGATACACTTTGAGCACCTAAAGGGTCTGGCCTAAAGAATGAAAGAAAAATAGGGAAGGAAGAACAGTCATACATGCCATTGCAGTAAACACTGGTCTGGTAAACAAGAAGAAGGTACTACTGAATAAGTTGGAAAGAAATAAATACAAAAGCTTACTAAAAGACATTATGGAAAGGAAACAACAAAGAGCCAAATGGAGAAGTAGGGACATAAAGCTAACTGCAACATGCTTGGGCAAACTCAATGGACATACTTCTGGCATGATGCCTGTTTGTTCCTATGGATGTGTGCATGTGGCATAAAGAGTGACTGTTCACCATATTTTATGTGATCAGAAAATGATCAGAAAATTAGCTGTACCTATAGAAAAGTTTACAATCAATGTAGAATGGAATTCAGTATCTTGGATGTTGTAACAGCTGTAATGGCTGTACATCTGTCATGTCTTTATTCTAATTGTAAATGGCACAATCACTTCAGTGTTGTGACTGCACTGAGAAAAGGACACTGCACTACAGATGCAATTGGGTTACAACAGTTAATGTTTTTGTGTTCTGTAGGGATACAGTAGTGCTGATCAGTCAGTAGTACCTCAGATGCACAGCATCACCCGAGCTTACATTAAACCATTTATTTTGGGCCACTGCTCACAAACAGCTTTGATGGACATTTTCACTTGGTCCTACTTATGTATGACATGGGCAGGATAGTCTCCGTATAAGAATTAACACTGTGAATGCTAAAAGGTATTCATTTTTCCATCGTAAACCTGACAGCACAAGGTGCAGTGATGGCGAACTTGTGACACACGCCATGGCTTTTTAGGTGACATGCCAGCAATCACCAACACCAAAGTTACAAAAAGACACTGCTATTACATTCATTGCTCATGTGAAGTGCACTGAATTATATTGTGCCAGGAGCTTTTGACACACCAAACCCAAAAGGTTCGCCTTCACTGGTAGAGTTGTAGTGTACTGAGTTGGGAGTGGAGTGTTTCTCCCCGGGCCTCCGCTGAAAACAGGATCTGTGGAACCTAGTCAGACTTTCCCGGTCAACAAATAAATAAAATAAAATAAATAAAAAATAAGAGTAGATGAAAATCAAACTCAGGTGTTCAGCTTTGTGGAATATCAATGACCACTATGACAGGATGATAGTTTAGAATCAAGGGAGTATTAAAAAGGTATTTTGCATTAGTTGTAGTGTCTACAGTGATGATGAAAATGTATCCTACCATATAAAGTTCAAGGATTGTGTTGAAGGGGTACACTATAATCAGTGGATGTAGCTCAAATGCTAGGGCATTAAAACCTACACTGCAGTAGTCTGTACAGCATGAAGAATGAGACAACATTTCAGAATATCAAGGTTAAACACACCATTTACTGGTGCTGAGTTGTCTAAGAAGAAAATCTAACAGCCTGCAGCTAGTCCTAGACCTTTGGAAGGAAATTAAGGAGTCTTTATGTAACTGGGAATGAGAACATAAAGCTACTAAAGTTAGCTAAAATGCGAATTCTACCCAGAAACTGAAACGGTAAACATTTTTTCAGTATATTTTGATTCTCTGTGCAGTGCTAATCCCTGAGTATCATTTGTAATTTGATGTAGCCAAAAATGGCCAAATGGAGAATGCCACACCAAGATTGTTTTTGGTTCTTCTCCAGCAGCGCATTTTCCACGCCATAATAGAATACAATCCGCGCATAATAAATGACAGTATGTGAGTCACTGACTTCTCATGCTGTTTCCAGTAACAGTATTGGTGCTTATTTTTTAAACTAAAACATTTTGCAGAAAGCCTTTCATGGTCCATTTAAATCGTAAATCCAGCAAAGCAGGTGAAGTACAGGTTTTTGTTAGGAATTCAAAGATGAGAGTCTAGCAAGCTTGCATACCAATGCCCAGTTCTTATTTGGTGTCAAGAATCGTGCTGTTGGTTCAGTTGCCTTTGAATGGCACTTGACACTTTAGAGATCTGGTAAAACAGATTCAAACGCTTCTAGTATTCTCTGGTGCCATTTTGATATAAAGATTTTGCCCCTCATGCCTGCTAACTATTAAGTCATCGCTCATGGAATGCATGTTCTTCCTCCCACCTCGACCAATCTGCATTCCACATCACCCCTTTCTAGAAAGGGTCAGCTTCACAATGACTGACTCTTTTTTTTTTTTTTTTAATTGGTTGGGTATAAGGGATCAGAGTAACTTATAAGTTGGCTATCATTCAAAAAACCGTGAAGAGTGCTATAGTCCTACCTTCACCACCACAAACATCTTATTTTTTTATCTACCCATTCTCTTTGCTGCGTGCCATAACTTTCAATTGCCCAGATTTTCACAGAATGTCCAGATTTCTGCTTCATATTTTTAGGCTGTTCCTCATAAAATTTGTGGGTTTTTTTCTGCCAAATCGCTAAGGAATGAAGTCTCTTAATAATGACAGACTTTTAGACTTTATCTCCTTCAGAAAATGTATGTTTATATCAAACCTATTACTCTTTCAATTTTCTAAGTTTAGAAGAGCGATATTTAAAAATGGTCCCAACTATTGGGCATTTGTCCCCCATTCTTTTTGGCTTTGTCCAGATTTCCAGTGCTAAGAGGTTGAGGGATATGCTTAGGTACCACTCTCACTCCAATTACAGTGCACAGTTAGCACTGATGAGAATACAATCTGGTGTATTATCTGGTCCCACAGAAGCATTATTTTTAGCCTTCGACAGGGATTCTGAGATTTGTTCTAATGTGATTTAATGTAAAACTGAATTTTCAGGAATAGTGGGTGTGGTCCGGAAGGTGGTAAATTAAGCTATATAGAAATTGATAGTATTTAAGTTAAAATGCTGGGGAGGGGGTCTAAATATTAAGCCAATATATGAAGTATTAATATTTGTGGCACACTTGAAATGAAGCACTTAAAATGAACATAAATTTACAATACACAACATATCAAAATGTAATTCTGCCATCAAGCAATTTAGTTTGTTGTTAATTTTTTAATGAATATCATACTTATTTTGTTAATCAATGGGTGGGATGGTCCAGAGATCCTTTTCAGCTTCCTCCTCAACACCTGCTCTTAATTCTTACCTAATTATGTTCCATTAATGCACATTCTTATATACTTTTACTATTTCATGCCCTGTCATTTTTATATCCTATGTATACTATATAGTTGTTGCTTTCACACTTTAAACTAGGTATAACTAACAAACTGCTTTGATTTCCACTGTTAAATATGTATATGTTGCAAACTGTTTTTTTGATTGTATTTATGAACTATGTATAAATTTATAGACTGATGACTTGTACTGTAAAACTGTGATTTGTATTGTAACACTGGATTAGGAGCTTTTCTCCCCGGGCCTCCATTGAAAATTTTTGGCCCAATGGACTTTCCTGGTAAACAAATGGCAAAAAAATAAATAAATAAAAATCTTGAGCATTAGGCAGTAAACACACACATACACACACACACACACACACACACACACACACACACACACACACACACACACACACACACACACACACACTCTCTATAGGCAACAGAAAGCACCCCTGCACTACCAGGCTATAACTCATTCCACACCTTTTGGCCCCAGAACTTGGACCAAAACTCCAAAGGTGGTGTTTCCATATTCATAAAGGATGCATACACCTCCAGACTGGTAGCCCAACATAACGCATCTGATTTACTTCAGGTGCAGCTAACATTTGGGTAAGACAATGATTCAGGTAGTAGCCTGCTATAGATCCCCAACCATGTCCCAAGACTCGCACTTCACATTCCTAAGCATCCTGGAGAATATTAGGGTCCAACCTAACACACTCATACTGGGCAACTACAGCTACCCTTCCATTAACTGGGAAAACTACTCATGTACCAATACACTTGCCCAACGTTTGCTAGAATTCATTAATTCCAGTGCCCTTGACCAGCTCATTCTTACCCCATTAGAGGTACAACATCCTTGACCTGGTCATTACTAACATGGGTGACCGTTGCTCTACACCAATAGTCACCTCCTCCCTGGTTAGATCCGACCACAAATTATCACATGGAAATCCACATCCCTTCCACCCTCCCTGCAAAGGTAACCACCATGAAAAACTTCTCCAAAGCTAACTTTGGGCTCCTAAAAACAGAGGTGGCTAACTTCACGGCACCCATGCAAATGGAGAATAGTTGCATGACTGCTGAATCATACACCAATGCACTGTACGAACATGTACACAAATGCATAGATCTCGCCATACCCAATAGAGCCAAGTTGATCTCCTCCAAAAAAAGGAAGCCGATCTGGTGGTCCCCGGCCATAAACACTCTCCAACAGAGGAAACTAATACTGAATAAGGTGAAGTCCCAAGACTGAAAAAACTCCCTTATCAGCCTAAACAAAAAGTTGAGGTCCCTCATCAAATCCTTTAAAGCTAGCTATGAAAGCAGAATTGTAGCAGATAACTATAGAAGGCCTGGTGGTTGTCTTTACTATGTAAAGAATCTCCACAGCAATACCCAGATTTGCTCTGAGCTACTGCACAATAGTACCTCCTATACCAAGCCAACGGATATTGCCAGTATACTGGCCGACAGATTCATTGCCAACTTTACCCCTCTCTCCCCTGCCAAAGGACTAGTCAAGATACCAGTAGATTGCCAGGCACCCAGTATTACTGCTGCACCGGTTAAAACAGCACTGTCCAAGGCCAAGAATGCAGCTTCTATGGGATCTGACAATATCCCTGGCTGTGTTCTACATGAACTACAGAGTGAACTGGCACCTCACCTGTGTCTCCTCTTCAATCACAGCCTCACCTCAGGCTTTGTCCTACCGAATGGGGCACTGCTACAATCATCCGTCTCCACAAAGGAGGAGTGACTACAGACCATGGGAACTATCGCCCCATTAGCCTGATGAGTCTGATATGTAAAGCTATAGAACGCATCACCATGGACCTAATAAACAAGGATATAGGGAATCTCCAAACTCTGGATCCCACACAGTTTGGTTTTGTGAAGGGTAGATCATGCCTGCTCAACTTGGTCAACTTCTTTGGGTCAGTCACCAGAGCTGTGGATGAAGGCAAGGTGGTTCATACAGCCTACCTTGATCTAGCCAAGGCCTTTGATACCATTCCCCACTCAAGAATCATAGGAAAAACTCAAGAAGCTAGGTATCAACCCCTATATCACCAGGTGGGTTGCAGACTGGCTCGCAGGTAGAACCCACAGTGTGAAAGTAGCTGAGTCCAAGTCAGACTGCAGACCAATCACGAGTAGAGTCCCACAAGGTTTGGTCCTGGGTCCTCTCCTGTTTGGTTTCTACTTCTCTGAAGTCCAGGACAACACGAAGGGACTCTGGCTGACAAAGTTCGCAGATGACTGGAAGTTGGGAGCTATTATGGCTTGGGAGGGTGGCCTAATGGTTAAGGTGTTTGCCTTACAAACACAAGGTGCAGGGTTTGAATCTCACAAGGGATAATTGGCTAGGCTTAAAATGGCTCGCAAGGGCAGTTAGCTTACTACTAATCTATGAACCTATTATTAACTCCCCAAGTGATGTTGGCATCCTACAGAAAGGCCTCTCTAAGACCAACGACTGGTGTCAGAACCATGGCCTTAAGCTCAATGCCAAAATATGTCGTCATCCCCTTTGGGAAAAACCTGGTTCCCATGAATTACCACATCGATGTAGTCCACTGAATACAGAAGGTGTTATAAGAGATCTGGGCATACAGGTTGACCGCAACCACTCTTTTGACCACCACATTGACACTGTGGTCAGAAAGTCCTTCTATGTGGCACATCTCATTACTAAGGGTTTTGTATCCAGGAAGAAAGAGGTCATTGTCCCACACCACTCTTCCCTCATTAGGCCAATCATTGAGTACAGTGCCCCATTTTGCATGTACCTCACTAAACACCTGCAACAACTGGAGAGGCTGCAAAAATACCTCACAAAGAGGATCCTAGGCCTTAAACATTTGTCCTATATGGACAGACAAAATAGAAATCCCCTGCACGGAAGTGATTGCACGGCTAAAAAATATATAAACGAACAGCAAGAAGTAGCCAGCAACTGTACGCTGTGTAATAAATTGTTTATTAATACATAAAAAAACAAGACAGATCGGTTTTGGCTAAGGGGTTAACCTAGCCTTCATCAGAACATCTTGTGGTCATACATATATATTATATCCTTAATTAATGCTAGAATATTATTGGTGAGCTCATAAATATTCATTTAAACCTGGGCTGAACAGCCCTCCTAATTTAACAATCCACTTCTTTTCCATAGCATTCAATTTTGTGTGCCATCCAGTTTTGTGATTCCTATCCCCTATTATCCTGTCTATAATTGTAAAGTGAAAAGACGCTGTGGTTTGTTGTAGAGCATGTTTAGACAAAGCATTAATCATTCTTTTATGTCTGATATCACAAAGATGTTCAGAAGTACGTAACCTGAGGTGTCTAGATGTTTGTCCAATGTAAAATGCATGGCAACTGCAGGTAGCCAGGTATATAACCCAGTCTGTACTGCAATTTTCAAAGAACTTTGTCAAATGTCATGCTACAATTGTTACTAGAAAAAATTTTAGTTTTCAAGACTCTGATACAGTTACTGCAATGGCCGCAAGGCATGCAGCCAATTAGCTTCTCCCCGGAGATGGTAATCTGAATGGTATCATGATAAGCAGATGGATGTTGATGTTGAAATGGCTGAAATGAGACCCCAAGTTTTTCCCTTTCCTAAAAGAAAACTATATATATATATATATATATATATATATATATATATATATATATATATATATATATATATATATATAGATATACATATATACATATATATATATATATATATATATATATACATATATACATATATATATATATATATATATATATATAATGACCACAAGATGTTCTATATTTGTTACACTGATGAAGGCTAGGTTAATGCCCTAGCTGAAACCAGTCTGTTATTTCTTGTGTTTTGTGTAATAATAAACAATTTATTACACAGCATACAGTTGCTGGCTACTCCTTGCTATATGGACAGACTTAAACTCCCAACTATTCTCTGTCTCGTGTCGCCTACTTAGAAGCCATGTTTGACCCAGTTCTGTTAGAAATGCTACATCTAAAGAAATCCCAATCCCTCCACACCACATGCTCCAGAGACCTCAACCTCATTACCACACTCAACAGAACATGCAGGTTCATAACCCAGCGACTGCCCATGCTATGGAATAGACTTCCCGTACATGTTAAGAAGAGCACCTCACTGGCCCTCTTCAAGAGAAATCTTGATGAGTGAATGGGAAATAGAAAATTCACCCCAGGGATTGCTTTCCTCGACAGAGGCACTGGGAACTAAGGTCGGGTTGCACGATGCCAGGGTAATCCTATGGGCTAGGCTTTTAAAGGCTCCAGGGCTATTAGCCTAGTACACACCTATGAACCTTATATATATATATATATATATATATATATATATATATATATATATATGTGTGTGTATGTATATATATATATATATATATATATATATATATATGTATATATATATATATATATATATATATATGTATATATATATATATATTTATACAGGTCTACTAAATTTAGAAGTTTCAAAACTTCGAACTTCTTATGGTTGAGACCATAACATGGAAGTTTTGAAACTTCAAACTGTTTAAATGGAGATCGTCGTACAGCACGGAATGGTATATTTACTGATCTGAAGTAGTTAACTTCATTTATCTGCAACCTGTGGGTATTCGGATCCATGCCGGCAACTTTTTCCAAGCATCTGCTCCAAGCTCCTCCCCTTACCCATAATCCCTCTCATCTCCTACCTTCCCTCAAATCTTATTTGCCACTTCATGCATAAGCATCGTGGTCTCTTTAGTTCCAAGTTGGGTATAGTAAATGATAGTTTTTTCTTGGATTTTTAGTGAGTGTGTGTGGTTGTTAGTTAACCCTTTCCTTCCCTGTTCGTTTTTTTGTGTAAAAAAAAAAAAAAAGTTAGTAAGGTAGTGTAGTAGGCCTAACAAGACCTTAGTGTGTGTGTGTGTGTGTGTGTGGTAGTTTTGCCTGAGTGGGTTTTTACTATGGCTGAGCAGCCCAAACCTACTTTTAAAAAATGCACAGTGTGTGGCCACAAGCTTTCACTGGCTGATGGCCACGCTCTCCGTATTATTTTTCTGGGTGTTCCCCATCTTTCTTTGCCATATAGTGAGTGTTTGCGGGGTTCAACCCTAGGGCCTTAACAAAAAGGAAGGCAAAGCTGGTAGCTAAGGGCCTTCTACCAGTTTCTGCCTTGGACACGGCAACCTTGACCTCTGCTCTTCCAGTAGCTGATCAACCCCCCCCCCCCCATGCTGGGACGCAACCTCCCACTAAGCCTACTGAAGTGGGGACAAGGACAAGAGAGGGGACAGGCACCGCAAGCGGTCTCCAGAGCGGGAGCCCTTCCCTAGCCCGCCTTCCAAAGTGACTAGGACTACCTCTCCTCAGCTCCACTCCCTGAGGTTCTCCCCGGAGGCAACGGAGCCCTCAGACCCGAGGCCTTCATTTAGGTCATCGCACTGACCAGCCAGATCCGAGTCAGTCGCCGCCTCACACTCGACTCGGAGTCTTGTCTGAACTAGATATGGACAGGATGATGAGGTTTATTCGGACCCAAATCCAAATGGGAGTCTTGCCAGGCCCCTCTCCAGCCAGAGAGGGGAACTCCATGCCCTTCTTCCATCCAATTTCTCCTTCCCCGATCTGACCTGCAGTTTTGGGGTTTATGGATCCGAAGATCCTTGGAGCTGGGGGTTCGGTGCAGACTCTTCCTCCAAACTCGACACTGGCGATTTACCTTGAGTTCCTTGGATCAGATTTGTTTGGATCTGAGCAACTCTCAGGGCTGAGAACGGGGAGTCTGATCCAAAGGACTAGAGGTATATTCGGCTCCGACATTGTCAGATCTGAGCCATTCCTTTGGAACCTCGGCCCCGATTCTCACGGCGGAGAAGGGGAGAGCTTCCTCCTTGTTGTTTGCTAAGAGGTGTGCTCTCCATCAGCATTCAACGTGGTGGAGAGGGTCGTCTCCCAAGGATCGAGATCCCAGCCTATTGACTTGGACTCTGCCCAGGCTCCCATGGATTTAATCCCATTGTGGAACCCCCCCCCCGAGACTTACAAGCCCTCTTCCAAAAGTCCCACTGAAGGGGATCCCCGTAAGCACTCGTGTAAAAGAAGGCACTTGGACTCCCCTGAGTCCCTCACAGAAGATACTGACTTAGATGAAGGTGAGGTTTCCCCCAGGTCACCTCCCGAGGATGTCTCCTTTGGAGACATCATGGAGATCCTCCGCCAGAGGGGAGGTTGGTCAGCCCCAAAACCCTCTATGGATGAGTCAGTATTCCTGGAGGCCTTTGGCATGGGCCGATCTACATCCTGGGTGCCCCCTCCTGCAGATCCGTTAGTGGATCTTATTACCACGCAGGCATGGAAGGAGCCTGACACCATAGAGCCAATACTTAAACACCCGGACAGGATCCTCTCTCCTCCCTCAGACAGACAGGCCTGGTACAAGGGATCCCCGGTGGATGCTGTGGTGGTTGCGGCTGCCACCAAGAGGGAACAGGCACAGAAAAGCTCCTCTGTCAGCCCTCCGGACAAGGAGTCTAGGGTGGTGAATCAGTTTGGGAAGTGAGTTTTTTCTTCAGTGACTTTTTCTATTCGAGCTCTGAATTATTTGGCACACGTCATATGACTTCAGCGAGACCTAGTCACAGAGTTCGCTGTGTCACCCCCACAGTCTTTGTCACTGGAGGACAAGTGATTGTTCTTCATGAAAATGTCAACTCTCAAGTCTGTATTGAACATGTCCATGCTTCTTCTTTCCCATGCCACAGAAGGAGCAGCTAGGGCGGCTGGGACTGGCATAGCTATGAGGTAACATGCTTGGCTCAGACTGTGTCGATTCTCTAGCCCCTTCAAGGCGTCATTCACAAATGCTCCCTTCGATGGTTCTTCCCTGTTCAGGAAGACAGTACGTGACATTCTGGTCTAGAGCGAGGAGGACAGGAAGACTCTGTCTGCCATCGGAATCTGCTTCTCTAGCCCTTAAAGATCCTTTTCTAGGAATCAGAGAGGGCAAAAGAAGATGTGGTTCCAAAAATCTCAGTTTTCCCGGGACTCTCAGGACAACTCATCCCCTAGTGGCAGAGGGGGACAAGACAGACGCCTCTCCAGAGGCAGAGGGGGGCCGAGGAACATTGGGTCTAGGGAGACCTTCTCAGACAGACCCATACAGCAGCTCTGAGGGCTTGCCTGACTGTCCTACTCTGGAAACAGTCAGGGGAAGATTGTCATTGCACCTAATGGCTTGGGAGTCCATTACAGTGGACTGTTGGGTGCTTCAAATAATATCCAAAGGCTACTCCATCCCATTTGTTGCCCCACCCGTCCAACCAAAGCACGTCCCGGATGTTCTACCTGCTCAAAGGGAGGCAGCAGCACAAGAGATTTCAAAACTGCTTTGCAATCGAACCGGTCCCCCCAGATCAGTCTGGATTAGGTGTTTACTCCGCGTTCTTTTTAGTGCCAAAAAAGATGGGGGACCTCAGGCCCATATTGGACCTGTCAACTGTGAAACTGACTATAGCCAAGCAAAAATTCTGGATGGTCACCATGCAGTCCATTCTACGTTACCTCCGAGAATGCGACTGGATGTGCTCGATAGACCTCCAGGATGCTTACTTCCATATCAAAAATCGCAGAAGCTCCAGGAGATTCCTTCGCTTCTGGCTGGGAGCCAATCATTTCCAGTTCAAAGCCCTACCCTTCAGTCTCACCACAGCCCCCAGGGTGTTCACCAAGGTTATGACAGTTGAGCGGCTCACCTGAGGCTTCAGGGAATTCAGGTGTTCCCTTACCTAGAAGATTGGCTCCTCACTGCTGCCACCAAGCGTCATCTTTGCATGGCCAGAGATTCTTTCCTGCATCTTGCAGTCAACCTAGGGATTACCATCAACATCTCCAATACCGCTTGAACCCGATACAGACCTTGGAATTTATAGCGGCATGGCTGGACACCCTGCAATTGAAAGTCTTTCTAATTCGAGGCAGTGTCCAAAGCTTACGGGCCCATGTATCAGCGATCCTTCGCCCCAGGCTGCTAATGGTGAGCGATGTTCTTCGAACCCTAGGCTCCATAGCCACAGCAATCTCACTCCTTCCTGTGCGCGCCTTCACATGTGGGTGCTTTAGTGGACCCTGGCAGTACAGTGGTCTTGGCTAGACCTCCCCATGGACTATCTAATTCGAATCAGCAGAGCCTACAAGATGTCTCTTCTTTGGTGGCTCTAATCGCCGGAAATCTTGGCAGGGCGATCCTTCATAGCAACCACAGCCCAAGCCGCAGTGACCACGGAATCCTCCCAGCTCGGGTGGAGGGTGCACTATTTGGGGAGGACGGTCCAAGGCACGTGGTCCCAGACAGATACCAGATTGCATGTCAATGTTCTGGAAACGAGGGTAGCGCTTTTACCGTTGCAAGCCTTTCACGCTGTTCTTCCCCTGGGGATGACTGCAGTTCAGTCAGACAACATATCTGTTGTCTGATACATCAACAAACAAGGGAGAACCAGATCTTACCCTCTCTGTCGCGAGGCTATGACAGTGTGGGAGTGGGCAATCTCCACCAATCGGTTTCTGATTGCAACGCACATCCCGGGATGTTCCAACATTTTAGCGGACAGACTGAGTTGGTCGATTCTAATTCCATACGAGTGGTCCCTGAAACAATCAATACCGAAGGAGATCTTCCTTGCATTGGGTCAGCCTTGCTGCGTTCTCTTCGCATCTCCTTCCAACACAAAGTGCAGCGAGTTCTTCGCTCTGATCCCCTCACCAGGGGACTTCCCCAGAGATGCTCTCGTCCATGCTTGTCCTCCCGGGTTACTGTATGCTTACCCCCCATTACCTCTCATTCTGAAGTTTCTTCAGAAAGCTTGCTGACTGGGGTGCAAAGTAATCCTCATTGCCCAGTTCTGGCCTCGTCAGGTTTGGTTCCCCTTCCTCTGGTCTCATGTTCTAACTCCTCCTCAGATTCTGGATTCTTGCCCGGATCTCATCCCTCATCCCTCAGGCATCTGTCCGCCCGACCTGGACAGCCTCAAGCTGACTGCTTGGTTGCTCCAGATGTTCTTCGTGTTTCACTGTTGCAGTCATCACATTTGGGTTAGCTGCTTGCAGTAGCCCTCAGTCGGCCTGATAAAGTCTTGGGTCCTGCGTCGGTTGCTGCCTCTTCTTCTGTGATATCAGGTAGTCAGGGGGTATAAAACATGCAGCCGACGGCATTACATCAGTCTTTCTTGCCCGAAGCAGAAGCAGTTTGCAAGTGCCGGTTGGCTGACCCCTGAAATTTTTGTTTTCAAGTTTCAGAACCAAAGTCTTCAACTAAAAGCTAAGTACCCCATTGGGATAATTTTTTCTTGCTCTAAACCAATGTCAGTAAAAGTAAATAATTGCATTTCTTGTGGAAAGCAAATACCTCATAAAGATTTTCATTCATACTGTATTCCTTGCCTAGGCACTGACCATTACATACCTCGCTGCCAGTTTTGTGCCTTATTTAAACAACGAACTATCTGTCATTGGTATATTTTCACTTCTAAATGTTTTGGTGCTCGGTTCAATTATCCAGATATGTCTTCGGTAAGCCATCCGACTACCGACATTCTGAAAAAAACGCAAAGATAAAGACAGGCCACCTAGGTCCAAAGCTGCCGACGATGCTTCACCTAAGCCAGTCGCCAGTTTGCCTGTACTCAGTGAGGTGCTTTCGCAGCCCCTAATACCCACAACTTCAGATTTGCAGGCCTTTACTGAGACCCATTCGGAGTCCGGTATGCCACGAGATACTTCAACTGTGGAACCTGCGGATGTCTCTCCCTTGGATGGGTCTGGAGCCGCTGTGCAGGCACCAGCTTCTGAGGGTGTATTCAGGCCTACTGACTTGCATATTAAACCAACACCATCTTTTTCTTCAAGGCCTAAAACTCGAACCATGCCTAGAAAACCAATGCCCAGACCACATGGTCAGGCCTCTATGCCTTAAAAACAAATGATAAGAAAGGCTGAAGACCTTATTACTTTAATCAGGGGAAGCCAAACTTCCCCCTCTAAGAGACCTAGGACAGAGTTTGCTTATGATACTTCTGACCAGGATTCTGAAATTTCTGTTTCCTCTGATGACCAGGATTTACCCTTATCTACCTATGAGGATTCTGATGCTGAGGACTCTATTCCCTCTGCCCCCCCCCCCGAGGATTTCTCTTTTGGTGAAACCTTCCATACTCTTAGGGAGCATTTTCATTGGGAAACTCAGGATTTCTCTGATTCTAAAAAGAGGCTTAGGGATTTTTTACTCCCGCCCCAGCACAGGCCTTTAGCTGTCCCTCCTGTACTAGACATTGTTGATGATGCCTTTTCAGACTCTAGCTTGGCCCCTGACTCTTTACCTCTTGCTCTCAGAAAACCTGATAGATATTACAGGGTCCCTGACTCTTTCAAGTTTCTTTTCAAAAACCCTACTGCGGATCCTGAGACCATTTCACAGCGACCCAAGGGCATTAAAGCTACTACTGCCAAAAATCCTACCCCCTCTGATAGACTCCAGGGCGATGGATAGATGGGGTAAGAAGGTATACACTTCTGCAACCGTGGCCATTAGGGCCTTAAACTTCCAGTTTCATATGTTAGCAGCATATTATTGGATTGCTTAAACAGAAAATGATGTTGATTCCTGATTGTGCTGAAAATAAGGGTTAACAGGATTTAATGCATTCTGCTGAACAGGTTGGAAAACATACTTTGCAATGTGGTTTTGATTCACTAGAGGCATCTTGCAGGGCTGCTGTCACTGGGTCTGTACTTGGAAGGCATGCTTGGCTTAAGGAGCAATCCTTGCCAGATCATGTTAAAGCTAAATTACTGGATGCTCCCTTAAATCAGGACCCCTGTTTGGCAATAAGGCAGAAAAAGTTCTTAAAAAGATGGAGGAAAAAGCTAAATCTATGCAAACTATTAAAGATTTCTTACAAGTACAACCTCCAATATTTAGTAGGCATTGGCCCTCTAAGAATTGGTCTTTTCCTGCCTCTTCCAGGCCTTCTCAGTCCAAACCCAGATCCAGCAGAAAACCCAGGCTTCAGTCCCAGGGTGCGCACAGGACTAAGCATTGGGGGGCCCCCACTTCCAAATTTGGCAGTAGTAACCCTCCTCCCATGGTAAACTGTCTCAGTGATGTAACGGTAAAACTTCCAAGCACTTCTCAACTGACTGCCCCTTTGGGGGGAAAGATTGCTCTACATGCAAAAAAACTGGGAACTCATTACCCAGGACAAATGGGTTTTAAATATAGTTTCCAAGGATACAGATTTCACTTCCACACATTACCAACCCCAAACAATTGGCCAGATCTACCCCCAAATCAGTGGGCAGAGGCCCAAAAGCAAGTACTCTCTCTTAAGCATAAAGGCTATTCAAACTGTACCAGAAGAGGAAAAGGGACAAGGTTTCTATTCAAGACTTTTCCTGGTACCCAGAAAAGACAATTCATGGCATCCTATCCTGGACCTGTCTACTTTAAACACCTTTTTGGTGATTCCAAAATTCAAGATGCTAACTCTTCACCAGTTGCTTCCTATGCTAGGCAAATCTGCCTGGTTGGCAACACTCGATTTAAAGGAAGCTTACATGCACATCCCAATCAGGGAATCTTGCAGAAGATACCTACGCTTCAAAGCAGGCTACATGCACTATCAATTCTCTGCACTGCCCTTTGTGAATACCCTGACCGCAATAGATAAGCCCAAGTGCCTAGCTCCAGTCATTGCATTTTGCAGGCAAAGAAATATTCAAATATACCCATACCTGGACGATTGTCTAATTCTGGCAGAAAGCCAGAGCATTCTGTACAGCTAACATTTCTTTTTGATTGACATGCAGGTGCATTTGACTTGGGTTGCATTTGCCCAGAATGCACTTCCCTGCCAGGTGAGCCCCCCATGCATAGTCTGATGAGTTTGAATCATCTGTCTTTTGTACAAAGGGTGCTAAGTTGCCTGGGGTACACCATAAACAAAAAGAAATAACACATGGTACCCTGTCAACAAATTATATAATTATATTCCTGGGAGTAAGCTTGAATGCAACTTCCCAGATGGCTTTCCTCATGCCAGAGAAACAAATTAATTTGACAACCTACTTCAAACTAGTGGCCACAAAAACCCTGCTGTCTGCAAGGCAAATACTGCAAGCCATGGGGTTCATGGCCTCCTGCATTCTTCTAATTCCATATGCAAGACTGCATATGAGGAAACTACAGTGGTATCTAAAATGCTTATGGTGTCAACATTCTCGAGATCTAGAAGCAATGATTCCTATCATACCTTGCCTACGGTTAGAGTTCCTTTGGTGGGCAGAGGCCTGCCACTAAAACAAGGGACTACCATTCACTCTATCCCCCTGCCGCCCAACCCCCAACAACAGACTCCTCAGACTATGCATGGGGGGCTCACCAGGCAGGGAAGTGCATTCAGGGCAAATGCAACCCAAGTCAAATGCACCTGCATGTCAATCAAAAAGAAATGTTAGCTGTACAGAATGCTCTGACAGCCTTCAAGGACCACATTCTTCCAGGACAATTAATGGTAAAGACGCACAACACCACTGTTATGTGGTACATAAACAAGCAGGGGGGGTACCCATTCTTACCCCCTCTGCAGACTAGCCATGGCACTGTGGAACACAGCCTTGAGCTACCAAGTGCATCTACAAACTCAATTCCTGCCAAGAAAACTAAATACACTGGCAGACGGACTAAGCAGAAACCTCATGGACCCACACCAGTGGAAACTGGAGCCAAGGACTTTCAACATGTTGACAAACAAATGGGGGAGCCCAGATATAGACCTTTTTGCCTCCCCCCAGAACTACCAATTAGAGAAATTTTGCACAAGGAGTCCCCACAAGCAAGCTTGGAAAGTGGATGCTCTGTCTTTCAGCTGGAAAAAACTATCAGTTTATGCCTTTCCTGCTCTGCCTCTCCTCTCCAAAGTACTACTAAAAATCAGACAGGACAAACCAAGGATGATATTGATCGCACCAGACGGGCCATGCCAACACTGGTACCCCTTCTTGCACAGTGTGTCACTCTTGATCCCATGGCACCTGCCTCAGACCCCTACCCTGTTGTCTCAGCAGGAGAACCAGATTCCGCACCCTCAGCTTCAAACCCTGAACCTAGCAGTCTGGCTAATTACCTAATCTCTTCTTTACCATCCCTCAGTAAACCAATGATGGATATCAGTTTAGAGGCAAGGAGGCCTAGTATTAGAAAATCTTGTGCTGAAAAATGGAAAAGATTCTGTATCTGGAACCACTGTCAATGGATGAGCACAGCAGCGCCCAACTTACCTGAGATTCAACAATACTTAACTGAGATGCTTCACAAGGGCCTGTCTTTTTCCTCCATCAAAATTCACTCCTCAGCCATTTCAGCTCATTTTAACACAGAACATCCCCTCTTCTCTCATCCACTGCTCAAGCAGTTCCTCAGAGGGGCCAAAAATTTAAGACCACCCAGGAGAGCCCCAACTCCAGCCTGGGATCATAACTTTGTATTGGAGAAACTCACTCTTCCCCCTTTCAAGCCAGCTGGTAGTGCAGATTTAAAATTCCTTTCTTATAAAACACCCTTCCTTTTAGCAATCACTTCAGCAAGAAGGGTATCTGAATTACAGGCCCTTATGGCAGTGGAGCCTTTCATCATCTTTCATGCACACAGGGTGTCCCTCAGAACCAATCCCTCCTTCATGCCCAAGGTGCTATCCAGTGTGGCTTTTAATCAGTCCATTAATTTGCCAACCTTTTTTCCTAATCCACAGAGCAAAGGGGAATGGATACTGCACTCTTAGATGTGCACAGACAACTTAGATTTTACTTGGGCAGGACTAAACCTCAAAGGAAATATGAACAACTGCTGGTGGCATTTGCTGCAGAGGGGAAAGCTATTTCAAAGCAAACCATTTCTAAATGGATAGGTCATTGCATTCATTTCTGCTATAAGCACCATGGAAAACCGATCCCACAGGGGATCAGACCCCATTCAACCAGGGCTACATCTACCTCTACAGCTTTTCTCAGAGGTGTCCCTACCAGGGACATCCTAGAAGCTGCTACCTGGAGTTCTGTACATACTTTCACCAAGCATTACCATTTGCCAATTTTCTCTAAATCCAGAGCTGGCTTTGTCACTGCAGTCTTGCAGGGCCTTATAACTGGTCCTAATGCTATCTAAATTCCTCCTCCCATCCTTAGCTTTGGGAATCTACCCAAATGTGATGACTGCAATAGTGAAACATGAAGAACATAGTACAGTTGTGTACACTTACCATAAATGTAGATGTTCGAGTGTATTCACTGTTGCAGTCCTGGTTACCTTTCATCCTGCCCCCTGACTTTTTTTTTTTTGGCTATACCTCTACTCTCCTTTACTATGCTTAAAAGCTTTTTGGTGTGTTTGCTTTTTTATTGGAGGTATATCCTTGTGTGTGTGTGTGTGTGTGTGTGTGTGTGTGTGTGTGTGTGTGTGTGTGTGTGTGTGTGTGTGTATATATATATATATATATATATATATATATATATATATATATATCTATATATATATATATGTGTGTGTGTATATGTATACATATATATATATATATATATATATATATATATATATATATATATATATATACATATATATATATATATATATATATATATATATATATATATATATATATATATATATATATATATATATATATATATATATATATATATATATATATATTTTTTTTTTTTATTGCTTCCCATTAAGGGGGCACCTGACATCTGGGGCAAAAAAAACTGATGTAATGGCGTCGGCTGCATGTTTTATACCCCTGACTACCTGACCTCATAGAAGAAGAGACAGCAACCGACGCAGGACCCAAGACTTTGTTAATCAGGCCGAATGAGGGCTACTGCAAGCAGATAACCCAAATGTGATGACTGCAACAGTGAATACACTCGGGTATCTACATTTATGGTAAGTGTACACAACTGTACTTTCCCTTGATTGCTAGGACTCCCAGTATGTCATCTTCGGTAAAGACTATTATGGTGGCATCCCACAAAGCTTCCACTAGGAAGATTTATTGCAGCAAATGGAAACGCTTCTCTATTTAGGATACTCAGAGGAACGTAGATCCATTTACATCCCCGGTTCCTGCAGTGTTGGAGTTTTTGGCCAATATTTTCCAACAAGGGGCTAGTTACTCCATGGTAAAATTGCAACTGGCGGCCATCTCTAATTTTCATGTTGGCGAAAATATGAATGCTCTGGCCTCTTTGAGGCTCTGTAAAGCTTTTCTGAAAGGCACCTTTCTTTTATGCCCTCCGGTTAAAGACTCCGTCCCTCCTTGGGACCTTACCCTAGTTCTGCAGGCGTTAGTTGCTCCCCCTTCAAACCTGCAGCATCATTAGATTTGAATTCTTATCCTGGAAGACAGCTTTCCTAGTGGCCATTACTTCAGCCAGGAGAGTTTCTGAGATTCAGGCTTTGTCTGCTGTGCACCCTTACTTGATCTTTCATAAATACAGGGTCTCGCTCCACACGAACCCTTCCTTCTTACCGAAAGTTGCCTCTGAATCAAATATTAATCAGCTGATTAACCTGCCTGTTTTCTTTCCAAGTTTTCAGAATAAGGGTGAATATAAACTGCATTTGCCAGATGTTCATAGACAGCTTCATTTCTATTTACATAGAACCAAACCCTTTCATAAGTCTGACCAGTTATTCATGTCCTTTTCTAGACCCTTTTTGGGCAAAGCCATATCCAAGGTCTCCTTAGCTAGATGGATTACACAATGTATACTGCAAGTCTATAGGGATAAAGGCCTATCCCCGCCTGGTCCTGTTAAAGCTCATTCGACCAGATCTATGGCAACTTCTGCTGCTTTTTGGTCTAGGGTTTCACTGGATGATATCTGTACAGCAGTGACCTGGGCAAGGTCACATACATTCATTTCTCATCATAAGTTGGATTTGATCTCTAGAGGGAGAGCATCCTTTAGCTCTGCGATGCTCAGGAATATCCTTCCATGAGGGCCTCCCAGGAGTTTTGGTAGCTAGGGACTCTGTCCCACAGGTTGCAGATAAATGAAGTTAACTACTTCAGATAAAGAAGTTATGTACTCAGCATAATGTTCCATCTGAGTAGTTATACTTCATTTTCTGCAACCGTCCCACCCCCCCCTTCCTCCGAACCTGTTCTAGGTCAGTGATGTTATTGAGTTGCTGATAGTTTGGATAGTGGCAAACTCGATCTGAGGGAAGGTAGGAGATGTGAGGGATTATGGGTAAGGGGAGGAGCTTGGAGGTTGAAGCAGATGCTTGGAAAAAGTTGCTGGCTCTGATCCGATATGGATCCGAATACCCACAGGCTGCAGAAAATGAAGTATAACTACTCAGATGGAACGTTATGGTGAGTACATAACTTATTTTCTTTCCTCGCTGTAGTGCGATCTTAGAGTTGGTATATCTAATTAGCAAGGGGTGTGGGGAAGCAGGGGGTTTGCCCCCTGCAAAAACATAAAAAACTTTTTTTATTTACATTTCCAAGTTTCAAAACTTTGTTCTTATGGTCTCGACCATTGAAATTAGACACATAATATAATATAATATAATATATAATAAAATGTTCATCCACACAGTACAATGGCTTCTGGTATGTTACAATTACATTTTACAGGTTATAGTTTTTATTTCAAAGCAAGCTTGCATACCAATGCCCATTTATTAATTGGGTATCAAGAATCGTGCTGTTGGTCACTTGCATTTGAATGGTACCGGATACTTTAGAGAACTGGTAAAACAGATTCAAGCAACTTCTACTTTTGTGTGGTGCCTTTTTGATATAAACATTGCACCTCTCATGCCTGTTAACTATTAAGTCACTACTCATGGAATGCATGCTCGTCATCCTGGCCAACCTAGACCAATTTGCATGCCACATCACACAGAGGTAATCCCCTTTGTAGATAGGGTCAGCTTAACAATGACTGACTCTGTAATTGTTTGGTTGTAACGGATCAGAGTAACCTAGTTTCTCCACCACAAACATCTTATTTTTTTATCTATCCTTTCTGTTTGCTGGTGAAATACCTTTCAGTTCCCCAGATTTTCACAGAATGTCCATATTTTTGCTTCATATTTTTGGTCTGTTCCCCATAAAATTTGTGGTTTTCTTGCCAAATCTCTAAGGAGTGAAGTCACTAAATAATGACAGATAATCGGGTTTTAGACTTTATATCTTTCAGAAAATGTATGTTTGTACAAAAACTATTACTCTTTCAACTTTCTAAGTTTAGAAGAGCAATATTTAAAACTGGTCTCTACTTTTGGGTATTTGTCCCCCCATTCTTTTTGGATTTGTATGGATTTCCAGTAATAACAGGTTGATAGATATGCTAGGTACCACTCTACTCCAATGATAGTGCACACTTAGCAGTGATCAGACTGCAACCTGGTATATTATCTGGTACCACAGAAGTATTATTTTTAGCTTTCGACAGGGATTCTGAGATTTGTTCCAATGTGACTTCATGTAAAACTGAATTTTCAGGAATAGTGGGCGTGGTCTAGAAGGTTGTAAATTAAGCTGTATAGAAATTGATAAGTTAAAATGCTGGGGACTGGGTCTAAAACTTAGGTCAACACATGAGAAAAATGTTAGAATTAAAATTAGTGACACACTTGAAATGAAGCACTTAAAATGAAAGTAAATTTACAATACACAAGGTATGAACATGTAATTCTGTCATCTAGCAATTTAGTGTGTTGCTAATTTTTTTAATGAATATCATACTTATTTTATTAATCAGGCAGGTCGGATGGTGCAGAGATTCTTTTCAGCCTCAACTTGAGCATTAGGCAATAAACACAGTATTATGTGTGTGTGTGTGTGTATCTATATATATATATATATATATATATATATATATGGGTCTACTGTATAAGTTCGAAAATACACTTGTTCGAACTCACACAGTAGACCCTGGGTTAAGCGAAAGTGCACTTAATCGAAAGTGCACTTTCGCGAAACCCACTTAATCGAGCAGGCTACTACTGACTGTAGTGCAGTAGTTACGGACCTTAAGGTTAGGGCGCGGGTCATGGTAAGGGGATAGCTAGTAGGGCTATCCCCTTACCATGACCCGCGCCCTAACCCTAAGATCCGTGAATACCGCACCACAGTGGAGGACTCTTGGGTCCGTCAATGAGCAGAAGCACTGTCAGGCTACCCTGACTGAATAATGTGACTTCCAATCCCTCACAATCACACTGCATGATGTAACATAGAGGGTTATGATCAGGCCACTAGTCATAACCAGCTTATTATGTGTTCAAGACATGGATACCAATAAACTTGCTGTTAAGGTGAGTCAAGGCATCCATGTTAAGAACACATAATAGAGGGTTATGATTGGAGACCCGATCATAATTCTTTGTAGTGCATTGAACTTTGCTGCATATACTACTACTTACAGTGAAAAAAGGGGCTAATAAAGCATTCAGCAAGCTCTGTCAGAAAAACTGTGTAACACATTATTTTTTGTTACACAAAGTCAGGGACATGTTACCGGCACAGACAGCAGGCAGACACAGATCTGTTTTTTAATTCTGCCATTGTCATTTGCTGGCTAGTACTGACAGGTTTATATACCTAGCATGATACATGATCTTAACAAATGAAGCAGGGGTGCATAACAAGTGTTAAGATCAGGTCTTGAACTGTAGAAGCGCTTAACTGATTTGCCTTTTTCGTGATAGCAGAGCGTAATCACCATGCTTCATGTACTGTATTGTACTTAGTAAGATGCACTGACAGGTACATGTACTGTCTGTATAAACCTGTGAAGGCTGAAATTGTAGTCTTGTGGAGACAGTGCAAGGCTGCCCTACAATCCTTGCTGACTTGTATCCTTCTCAGCTTTGGTTAGTCATTCTATGGGCCTGTAGAAGATTCAACAACTCACGTAAATAGGCTACAAAGGACGGCAGAGTGACAGTCCTACAGGGGAGGAAATTATTACAACCAGGTTGAGTATCTTTGGGGAAAAAAAAGCATTTAGCCATACTGTGATGTGACCATGTTAAAATATGTACTGTGGCATTAGACAATTTCTGTCTAAGAAGCTTAAAAACTGAAAACAGATTTATAGTGATTTGTTTCTGAACCTGGGAACTCATCCACTTAGAACAAAATAAGAGGCTTAAAAAAAAGAGCTCACCCCGAGGGAAAAATGTCAGAGAAAGATGCTTTAAATAGAAAGAAACTTGTTTTTTCAGTGCCTGAATGTAGAACAACTGGTAGTGCTCCATTCTCCTGTATTTTAGAGAGAAAATATTTTAATGTGTTAGTTGTGTTCATGACTGAAATTCATAGCTATGTATTATTAATAATAAATTGAAACAACCTCTTAAGACAGCTGTAAGACTAGATCCACAACTTAAACCAGGACAGTGGCATATGAACATAATTCCACTAGATAACTTGTTTTGTTTTACAGGCTGCATGTCACTTGTGCAAGCCCTGCCTTTCACACTGTATATTTACATGACTTTGTTGCCTTATTCATGCCTGGAAGTGATGGTAGATTGTTGGGAGGATTCAGAACTAGTTCGCATTTGGGTTTAGTCAGGATTAAGTGCTTTTTGCAACATGCTATGCAGAGTATGTAGCAGAGGTCGCAACACTGCCAGTATTTATTTTGTGATTAGCAAGACATACACATTTATGACGCCCTTGTTCTCTGGAGCAAATTGCTATGATTGGCTCTGAATACCAAGATTCACAAGTACTGTGTAACCTTTAACAGTCAGCCTAGCTGAGAAATAGTTGTGGTCATATAATTTCTTGCGTTATACTTTATTACTGCAAGGTCCTGCATCATCCATTTATTTATTACATCCACCTCAGCTTTTTCTAAAAGATAACTCAAACACTGTGATCCCAAATGTATCTCAACAGCAATACCTTGATGTCATTCTTGACCCTTACCTGTCATTCTCACATCACACAGCTACTGTAGTTAGACAGCTGGTTTCTCAGTTAAACATGTGCTACAGAATATCACATCTCCAAATGCAGTGAGGGCCTCAGCTAGAAACATATTAATTCCCAAGAAAGAATGTGCTCTTCCCGTCTTATCACTTCATTCCAGCTGTAGGTGTCACAAACTGCAACTAGCAGAAAAAAGAATATGCAGCTTTGTTCTACTAGTTGACATCTGACCACCTTAAAGGGTTTCCAGTGGCTACTAGTACACAGTGGGAACAGTACTATTACTCGGTGCACAAATCTTCGAAATTGTCATTCTCAGCAAATACCCTTCCTTAAAGACCACTATCCCAATGAAAGATCAGACTTACTCCCTCAGAGGTAGTAGAGATAAAAGCATCATAACTTTTTAGATTATTACCAGACTAATGAATCCTGAGGGGCATTTTTAAAGCTTAGCCAGGCTTCCCAAGTGTGTATGCCAAATTGATATCCTGGGGTTGTTTTATGGAGTATATGTAGACTTGGGCACTGATGATAAACATTTCCTTAAGGCCAGAATCAAACCAGTTATCTAAGGATTACTATAGCTGTATCAGCTGCAGTTCTCCACTCTAGTAAGTGAGCTACTGAAGGAAGCCAAAAAAAAAATCCATTAAAATTCCCTGACTGGGAATTGGACCCCAGCTGTGGTGATGAGAATGTCAAATCATAACCACTAGACCATCATGCTTCAAGTCATCACTAGGAGAAAAAGCTTTTGTAAACTTGTCCCAGTTGCTTTGAGTTCTTTTTCTTTCTCTCATCTGACAGTAGTGAAAAAATAGTGGAATATTTCAAAACAAAACCAATATAACATCTTTCAAAACGGGTTACTTGTTTATGCTTTCAGTGCAAAGGCTAACAGAACTGCATCAGAAATCTACCTTTGTATTGCATGTATTAAATTTTAAATGTTTCCGTGGGTGATTCACTAACTTCACATATAAATAGTGTACTAGCTGTGTTTGTACCAGCCTTACCATTCTGTCATTTATATGTCTGTTTTGACTCTCTTCATACTATTGAATGTTTGCTGCTGTTACTGTTATGTTACTGTCATTTAAATTCTGTTGAATTTTGATGTAATGTGTATTCTTCCTCTGGTGCGCTTAGTTCATGGCGAGAGAGGGTGTTTTGACCAGTTCAATTACATAGTTGTCAAATTGCAGTACAGAAATAAATGCATGCATTTTGTTCACCAACTTAATCCCAGTTTGCCAAAAACTCTTTAATAGGGGCAGCCCACAGGAAGTTCCACAGGAAAAAACACAAGAGACAGTTATGGAATAGCTAGTCAACCTTGTGACGCCCGTGCCCTGGCCCAGCAATCAAGGAGCCTCAATCCTCACCACCAACACCAGTGAGGGTCATCTCATATAGGAGGAAAGGATAACAAATACACACAGTAAAGTACAATTTCCCTTAAGTGCACACAGAGATCACAGTCAGTCTGGGGCTGGTCACTCCCTTGCTCTCCAGGTCCCCAATAAGACTCCCAACTGGCACAGCTATAGGGTCCAGATCTCAGCTTAGTGAGCAAGCTAAAACCTCCATCACCCTCTCTGTCCAACCAGTGCTTCGTGTCCCTGCCCAAGTAGGTGACACACACACACACACACACACACACACACACACACACACACACTTTGAGAAGAGTTTATACAACCACACAGACACTCCTGGGGAAGGCTGGCACAGGTTCTCCAGCTGTACCCCTTTTTCCCCAGACTACGGTAGTACCAGCTGCCACCACCCACTAATATTTATCAGCTACTCAATGGCCCTTAAAAGGGTGTCCAATTAAATATTATTATCCAATTGGTAGTATAGCCCAGGGCTAAAGCTATTGAAGTGGCTTTGTACAATTTTACCAAAGGCATGCAAGTACTCTAAAGAGCTTAAATTATCTCTACAAAAACAGCCACAGTTGAAAGGGTTTAAAAATATTTAATAACAAATAGTCAAAATACAAGACAATACTTTTACTATATAGTGCTAGTCAAGAGTTCAGAGGTCACAGAGAAATACTTAAAATAATTCAGTAGTACAGTTCTGACATCACAGAAAAACACTTAGAAGTTTCTATTTCTAAGAGAAAACACAAGTCTAAGATAAACTTACATATAGAGCAAGACAGTGCTGGTGAGTTGGATGGTCAAGACAAAAACGCTTAATGCTCTCTGATTCTCTCTATTTTTAAAATCACATTCCTGGTTCACATTACATCATTCTTCACACTTTCTTCACTTCTGGGCAGAAACCAGAGCAATAAAGGACATTTATGCATGCAAATTCTGGCCATTAACTTTGGCCTTAAAACAGTAGGCAGGATGCCCCACTCTAGATTCACTGGCTCCAAGTCCTAACATCAAAGGGTCACAACTTGCTTTTTTTTCCAGTTCCACGTGTAACACTATTTTTATCATTTAAGACAACAAGCCCGTGGTTTACATTAATATTTACAGATGACAGAATTATCTCCAAAATTCTCTCTGGCTAGGCTGGCAGCTTTCATCTATCTTCACCCAGTCTTCACAAACCTAAGCAGTGTATCAATAGAAAATGGAATGAAAATCATGGGGACATGTCTACCATGATAGTAAGCGGAGGCCAGGATTGAACCTTGGTCTCTGGAGTTGGGAGGGAGCAGCAGCAGCAGCACCAGCCACTGCACAACTATGTCATCCAGATGCTAAGAGACAAGACAGTAACCTGTTTTACATTTCAGGTTCCAGTACACTTTTTTACAGAGAGTTGCTAATCACAAAAAGCATGCATCTGATTTGTCATTAGGCTGTGTTGCCCAGCTACCCCAGCCTGTTTTTAGTGATTTCAGAGATCATTTCCTCCTATACAGCTTTCAAGGACGTTAATGTGGCCCAGTACTAACTGATTTGTTCACTATGCACAAAGCTTAACTGCATATCGGTATGCATTGTCACTGATTTTATATTTGTATATTGTCTCATGATTAGTTCATACTCATCAAATTTATAAGACAACCTGTATGCATTCAGCTTGCTGTTTGCATGCTAATGAGGTCTTTGCTGTTTTGGATGGCCTTATTGACCACGCACAAGTTCTCAGCATGTGACCTTAACAAGCTGTCTAGCTACAATTGTGCCTAAGGAAGAGTCCCATCTAACTGTTAATGGGACTTTTCCCTTTAAGATTTGCTTTTACATATGTTATGTTGTCTTAGGTTATGTTATGTTAATGATCGTTATTCTTGGTTTTCTAATTTTTTGCACTTTGATCAATGTGTTCTACTTAGATTTTCAAATGATGGCATATACCAGGTACCACTGGCAAACCTCAAGATGAAGTACTTTAAAAGGAATTAAGTAAATACATAAGGGAAATATTGGAAGGAAGTTTTGCAGATTACCAGGAGGCCATTTTCAAAGCAAAACTGTTGCAGTACCGCCTGAGTTATAAAGCAGCTTTATAACATCTACTCAGTGGTCCTGTGTCTTGGACCTCTAGCTGACAAATGAATAACTATAGCTCTGTTTGCATTCATCCTAACTGGATTATTCCACCTACTTTCTTATAATATTCCTGGGAACAGCATCCGTCCCCTTTCCAGGAAGGTGTTCTCTGATTTTGAGTTCTTCACTTGAACCCCTGTTTATGGACTATGTTAAGTCAGTATAATTTTAACACAGCTTGCCTTGGTAGCAAAGTACTAAACCCAAATTAAATTATCTATAGCAGTGTCAGTAGCTCAACAGGTAGTAAATTCACTGGCTGGAAGGTCAGAAGGCTTTAGGTTCTGTTCCCCATACTACATAGCTGGATTAGTTTAACAATGCTGACGCAGTTATGCATCTTAGTGGGGGGTGCTGCACTCCTGAGTGTGCCTTCCTTTGGATAAGATGTTAAACTGGGGCGCTATCTGCTTGAGTTGGTAGTAGCTCAGGAGGCTATAAAAGATTCCACAGCTCTTCTGAAAAGAGATGGGTAGCTTTATTTATATCTCAACATTAGTCAGTGTTTACATAGCATATCTTTACACATCATGTCCTTCACATTATTACATTTTCTTCTTTCTTCTTTATTTTTTAACATAGTAGCATATCTTTCTTCCATTTTAACACCTAACAAAATAAACAACTTTTTCTTTTTTTTTTTTAAACAGTTCAGTCTCCCCACCCATTTCTTCACAATCATAATCTTATTCCTTGTAACGTGTCTATTCCCATGATTTCTTATGCAACAATTCCTGACACACACATTGGCATACATCCTGTATTGCCCCCATGGCATGTCTAGTTCCTGAAAACAAGCTATATATATATATATATATATATATATATATATATATATATATATATGTGTGTGTGTGTGTGTGTGTGTGTATATATATATATATATATATATGTGTGTGTGTATATATATATATATATATATATATATATATATATATATATATATGGGTCTACTGTAAAAGACCGAAAATCCACTTGTTCGAAAATGAACAGTGGATTCTCGGTTATGCGAAAGTGCACTTCCGTGAAGAATGATTCAACGAACAGTTAAGGAAAGCAGGTGCTGAAGCACACTAGAGAGGGGAAAGGGGATTTACATGTTTCCCCACTGTAGTGCGATCTCGGAGTTGGTATATTTAAGTGGGGGGGTGTGCAGGGGGCTTGCAGTGTTTCTGTGTTCTTTATCGGTTCGTTGAACCGATGATCGCGGAAGTGCACTTTCACGTAGCCGTGGCTCTACTGTTTATTTTCGAAAGTGTGTTTTCGATCATATACAGTAGATATATATATATATACATATACACACACACACACATATATATATATATATGTATGCATATTTATATGTGTATATTTATATATATATATATATATGTATGTATATATATATATATATATATATATATATATATATATATGGGTCTACTTCTATTCACTGACTCCCATTTCGTCGAACTTTCATTTCACCGAAAGTTCATTACATCGACAAGCATTTGCCCCCTTCCCCAATGTTGTGCAACCCTGGAGTTGATATATATAGTAGGGGGGGTGTGGGGGGCGTGGGGGCGAAGCCCCCCACCTAAAATGCTTGTCGATGTAATGAACTTTCAGTGAAATGAAAGTTCGACGAAATGGGAGTCAGTGAATAGAAGTAGACCCATATATATATATATATATATATATATATATATATATGTATATATATATATCTATAGTTGATTTTTTCAAAACATTTTCACATTTTCATCCCCCTATACTCTGTTAAAGCATGCTCCATTGTTTCTTCTTTATTACTGATTTTACAGTCTTTCATTTTGTGTCTCATATCTCATTTTATTCCTTTACTGACAATTTGCCCAACAATTAATTTCCACCCTTCTTCCACTTTTTAAAATCTTTTTTGCCTCTCTGATCTATTTTCTCTCTACTAAATATTCCCAGTATCGAGTGCAATAACATTTCTCCATTACTTTTTCATACCAACATTTTCTTTCCTTCTCTTGAACCCCTATTTTAACCTCCATAACCTCATTTTAATTAAATATTTATCCATTTCTTTACTTGCAGTACCTTGTTTTCTATCCAAATGCTTAACCATTGTGTATCATATTTATTGCACAAAATTTCTCTTACTATATCTATATTCCTTTGCTCTTCTTCACATTGATCACCACTGCACGAGCCTAAGCTATATGGGCTGTGTCTTGCTGAGGATAGTACAGTTGTGTAAAATCTTACCATAACAATAGATGTCCTTCTCTTCACTGTTATGGTATTCTTCATAGAAGGGATGTCCCCGCTCAGGGCAGCCCAATGCTTGCCAGTGTGTAAAAGCCTAATGATCTTGTATGCGCCACACGTCACATTTATGCTCCCCGCATAGAACGTAAGGCATAAACGGGATGTATGGACACAACTACCCAGAATTGAATTGGCCTAGAAGAGAACAGTTTTCATAGGGCAAAGGAGTCCATGTGTATCCAGAAGGAAAAATGCAGGAGAAAAAGGGAAACCATCAGCAAGAAGGGAATCTAAAAACAAAAAGAACAAACAAAAGGGGGTTGGAGGGAGGGAGTGAATATTGCAGCAGTGAAGAGAAGGACATCTAATGTTATGGTAAGGTTTAACACAACTTTACTGTGTCCTTCTGTATCACTGTTGCAGTTTCCAAAACAGATGAGAGACCCCTTGTCCTGTGAGGCCCTTATAAGTCTAGCCAAGAGTTTAGCCCATGTTTAGAAAAGTCAGCACCCAGAGCCCCTGTCCAGCAGGGATATGGGTGGAATCCCATGGCTGTATTTTCTGTTTCCCATCCAGTTATCCAGGTTGCACTTAAAAAGGGCTAATGAAGTACTCTTCTTGACATGGAGAGGGAGTCTGTTCCACAGATAGGTAGTCTCTGGAACACAAATCTGTCCCACCAACAAGTCCTGTTGATGCCACAGACCAGGTTGAGGTCACACTTGTGGTATAGTCGAGTGGAGCTTGACTTGTGGTTGTGCAGCAGTCCCGTCAAAGCAAGTTCTTAGATTGCTTTGTATGCCACACAGAGGTCACCTCTGAGGAGTCTGTACGAAACTGAGTGGAGGGACAGAGCTTTTAGCTTGTCTGTGTAGTGTAGATGTTTGAAGCCCTGAATTCTCCTGGTGAGGAACCTCTGTGGTCTCTCCAGCTGCTGCATGTTCTTTGCGTGGAACATGCTGAAGGGGGTGTTGTACTCAATAATTGGCCTTTTAAGGGAAGAATACAGGGATGTTACGACGACCTCGTCCCTGGATGAGATACCCTTACTTATGAGGTGGGCTATGTAGAAAGCTTCCCATATGTGCTTAGGATGTTATTAGTGTGTTATGTATGGACGTCACTCTCCCCAAAGGGGGTGATGACGCATTTTTTGGCATTCAGCTTGAGGCCATGTTTCTGGCACCAGTCATTTATTTGTGTGAGACCCTCTTGGAAGATGTCCACATCACTTGGGGAATTGATAACCATGCCCAGCTTGCAGTCATCTGCAAACTTGGTCAGCCATAGCCAACTGGTTTTGGCCTGCACCAAAGAGAAGTATATCCCAAATAACAGACTCCCCAAGACTGATCCCTGCGGTATGCTGCTTGTTATGGGTCTACTGCTTGAGGTGGCTCCCCTATTTTGATTAGTTGGGTTCTATTAGTAAGCCAGTTTGCTTCCCATCTGGTAATGTATGGATTGATGCCTAGTTGATAGAGTTTATCTATTATGCCTGAGTGGGGAATAGTGTCAAAGCCTTTGGCCATGTCAATGTAGGTGGTGTGTACCGTCTTCCACTCGTCCATGGCATTGGTGACCTGTCTCAAAGAAGTTGACCAGATTTAACAGACATGACCTCCCCTTGACAAAGCCAAACTGTGTTGGGCTGAGTGTTTGGAGGGGGTCTGTATTACGGCGTTGATGCATCATAACAACAAACATCTGAATGCTGATAAGTATTCAGTGAAATTCACTTCTGCAATTCGCTGAATACTTGTCGAGCAAATAAATACTTGCCCTGCAACGCAATGAAACTAATTCTAACGAAACCAAACCCGCCTATGTAGGGGGCTGCCCCCCTCACACACACACACACCCATATGGGGGGCTGTGCCCCCTAACTAAATATACCAACTCCGAGATTGCACTACAGTGGAGAAAAGGGAACATTATGTAGTTGACCAATCGCATCTTTGCCCGACAAGTATTCAGTGAATCATGGAAGTGAATTTCTCTGAATACTTGTCAGCATTGAGGTGTTCGATTTTGATGCAGTAATATAGATCCGTTTTTTGGGTTGCCAGTGTCCCTGTTAATGAGGTCCATGATAATCCATTCCATGGTCTTGCAGATCAGGCTAGTTAGACTACTAGGTCTATAATTTCCCGGATCGGTGGACGCTCCACACTTGGATGGCATTTTTGACATTTAGATGGGATTTTTGGATGGCAAAGGGATGACAGTGGCTGTCCTCCACTCAGCTGGGAGAAAGCTGGTATTCAGGCTTTGGTTGAAAAGGGTGCCTAATGGTTTTGCAAGTTCAGCCTGAGATGTTATCTGGTCCCATTGAGGCTGTACTTTTTGCCTTTGAGAGGGCAGTGATGACCCATTCCCTAGAAATAAAGGGAGGGGATCAGGTACTGGGGATGTCCTGATCTGCTGATCGGGGGACACGGGGTGAAGTTTTCGCTGAATCTGTCAGCCAGTAGGTTGGTTATATCTGCAGCATTTGTGTGTGTGGTGTCCTTGACCACCAGTTCTGAACAGATCTGAGTGCTTTTTTTTGAGATTGCAGACGTGTGAAGAAGGCCTTATAATTGTATCTAGTAAATGTGGCCAATTTGGACTTGAAGTTGGCTTTAGAAGATGTTCATCGTGTTACCCTGCTGCAGTCATCACACTTGGGTTATCCTGTCGTCAGGCGGTCCCGCAGTCGGCCTAAATTCCAAAGTCTTGGTCCAGCATCGGTTGCTTTTGCTTCTTCCCTGACGTCAGTGCACCAGGGGTATATATGATGCATCCGATGCCATTTTCTTCAGTCTTTCTTGCCGCGCGGTGCCCGAAGCAGAAGCAGTTCGCAAGTGCCGGTCAGCCGACTCCTGAGATTTTCGAAGTCGAATTTCAGATCCGAAGTCTTCAATAAAGCTAAGTACCTCATTGGGGAAACTTTTCTTGCCTCGGACCGATGTCAGAAAAAGTTAACAATTGTATTTCTTGTGGGAAGCAAATACCTCATAAGGATTTTCATTCTTATTGTATACCTTTTGCTAGGTTCAATAAGCGTACTATAAAACGATGCTTTGATTTCGCACGACACTACTTCGGTAGAAAATTTAACTATACCATGCTGTTGGAGCAACCGACTACCGGCGTGCACAAAAAACGCAAGGATAAGGACAGGCAGCCTAGACCCAAGCCAGACTCCGAGGCCTCGGCTGGGCCGGTCTCCGGTTCACCTGTTTTCAGTGAGGCACCTACGCAGCCCCTGGCTACCGCAGAATTGGAACCCGAGACCGCTTCGGATCCTTTGGCGAAGAGTGCTAGGCCGACATAGCCATTTTCTTTAGGCCCTACCGATGACATTGCAGAAAGAGAAGCCGGTGCTGCAGAAACACCTTCGGTTTCTGAAGGTGTCTTCAGACCGACGACGCTCACCATAAAAACGTATCCTAAGCTTAAGACTCCTCTTAAATCTAAAAAGACTGCACTTCAGTCCCCAGTTCAAGGCCCCATGCCTAAGAAACAGATGCTTAAAATGGCAGAAGATTTGATCTCTTTAATCAGGGGTTCCCAACCCTCCCCCGACAAAAGGCCCAGACAAGAGGAAGATTATGCCTCCTCTGATCAAGTGTCTATTTCCTCAGGCTCCTCTGAGGAACAAGATTACTCCTTTCCCCCTTATGAAGACTCTGATGCTGAGGATTCCATTCCCTCAGCTTCTCCCCCTGAAGACTACTCCTTTGGGGAAACTTTACACACTATGAGGCAACATTTTCACTGGGAAGGTCAGGACTACTCTGACTCGAAGAAAAGGCTCAGAGAGTTTTTTTTACTCCTCCAGCACAGACCTCTTGCTATCCCCCCAGTTTTAGACATTGTGGATGATGTTTACTTAGAATCTAGTTTAAATCCAGATTCTCTGCCTCCTGCTTCAGCCAAACCAGACAGATATTATAGAGTGCCTGACTCCCACAAATTCCTTTATAAAAACCCTGTTGCTGACCCAGAGACTATCTTCCAGGGTCCCAAAGGGGCTAAGGCTTCTATGGCAAAAAACCCTGTACCCTCTGAAAGGGACTCCAGAGCACTAGACAGGTGGGGGAAAAAGGTTTACACCTCAGCCACTCTAGCTATGAGAGCACTAAATTGTCAATTTCACATGCTAAAATACCAGCAATTTCTAATGTCTCAAATAAGACAAAAAATGAGCACACTCCCTCAACAGTCTGAATTGAAGGAAATGCAGATCTGTTGCATGCAGCTGAACAGGTGGGCAAACATACTTTACAATGTGGATTTGATTCCTTAGAAGCTTCCTGTAGAGCAGCTGTTACTGGGTCTGTTATATGTAGGCATGCTTGGTTAAAGGAACAAACTCTGCCTGATCATGTTAAAGCAAAGCTTCTAGATGCTCCCTTACAGCAGGATGTCCTATTTGGAGTTAACGCAGAAGAAGTCTTAAAGAAAATGGAGGATACGGCAAAATCTATGCAGACGGTCAAAGATTTCTTACAGGCTCAGCCCCCTCGCTTCAGCAGAAATTGGCCAACAAAAAATTGGTCCTTTCCAGCTACTGACAGACCACAGAGGGGTAAATACAGACGTCCAAGAGGCAGAGGACAACTACAAACCCACTACAAACCTTGACAATGGGGCACTGCAACACAGAAGGGAGGAGAAGACAGGCCCCAAACTACTAGAAGGCAAACACAATGACTTAAACCTCATATGGCCAAGCAAAACTCTCTTGGCAGCTCCCTTGGGAGGAAAATTAGCACTTTTTTCAGACAACTGGCGCATCTTCACAAAGGACAAATGGGTCCTAGACATAATTTCACAAGGATACAGATTCCATTTCCACACCTTGCCAATGAAAGGAGGAATGCCAAACCTGCCACAAAATCAATGGACAGAGGCACAAAAACAAATTACAGCTCTCATGGGCATGAGAGCCATTCAACTGGTACCTACACGGGAGCAAGGCCAATGATTTTACTCAAGACTCTTTCTAGTCCCCAGAAAGGACAATGCCTGGAGACCAATTCTGGACCTTTCAATTCTAAACACCTTCTTACAAGTACCCAAATTCAAGATGCTAACACTACAGCAGCTTCTTCCCATGTTGGGCAAGAAAGCATGGCTAGTAACGTTGGACCTCAAGGAGGCATACCTGCATGTCCTCATCAGACAAAATTGCAGAAGATACCTCCGTTTCATTGCAGGTTCAACCCATTACCAATTCTCTGCACTGCCCTTTGGCTTATCCACTACGCCCAGGATTTTCACAAAATGCCTGGCACCAGTAATTGCGTACTGCAGACAAAGAGGAATTCAAATATACCCATACCTGGACGACTGCCTCATCCAAGCAGAAAGCAAGGACATCTTCTTACAACATCTGGCTTTTGTAAAACATATTCTAAGTTGCCTAGGGTACACAGTAAATGAAAAGAAATCAAAACTAGTACCCTCACAAAATATGACATTCCTGGGTGCCAGCTTGAATACAACGGCCCAGAAGGCTTATCTGACACCAGACAAACAACTACAACTGACTCAATATTTAAAAACAATGGCAACAAAGACCCAACTCCCTGCAAGAACAATTCTGCAAACCTTGGGCTTCATGGCATCTTGCGTACTACTAATACCATTTGCAAAGCTATGAGGAAATTACAGTGGTACCTAAAAAGCGTATGGTCTCAACACAACCACAGCTTGGACACAATGATATTTCTCATTCCCTGCCTTCAACAAGAGTTTCTATGGTGGTCACAGGCATGTCACCTCAACAAGGGTCTGCCTTTCACCTTGCCCCCAGCCAAGCAAACTATGACAACAGATGCATCGGACTATGCCTGGGGGGCACACATGGCAGGACAGTGCGTTCAAGGCATATGGACTGCAGATCAAAGGAATCTGCACATCAATCAAAAAGAAATGCTAGCTGTACAGAATGCCCTGACAGCCTTCAAGAACCTCTTGCATCTAGGACGGCTTACAATAAGGACGGACAACACCACAGTAATGTGGTACATAAACATACAAGGGGGTACACACTCCTACCCTCTATGCAGGCAAGCAATGACCTTGTGGAGCACAGCACTGGCTTACCAAGTTCAGCTACAAGCTCAATTCCTGCCAGGAAAAAAGAACACATTGGCAGACAACATCAGCAGAAACATCAAGGATCCCCACGAGTGGAAACTGGATCCACAAGTATTTGCAATTATAACTCAAAAATGGGGCCACCCAGACATAGATCTGTTTGCCAGCCCCCAAAACTATCAGCTAACAAAATTTTGTACAAGGAAGCTTCACCATCAAGCTTGGAAAGTGGACGCACTCTCATTCAGTTGGAAAAACCTGACAGTATATGCCTTCCCTCCATTGCCCCTTCTCTCAAAGGTGCTTCCGAAAGTCAGGAAGGAGAGACCCAGAATGATACTCATAGCCCCAGACTGGCCACGCCAGCACTGGTACCCACTACTAAGGAATATGGCCCAGGGCCCACCTTGGATTTTACCACAAATTGCTCATTTGCTCACACAGCAAGGCAATTAGATTCTACACAGCCAGCTCAAAACCTTAAATTTGGCTGCATGGCAAATCACCTAAGCAACCAGCCAGCTCCTCTTCCTCAAGCAGTTACGGATGTTATTCTGGAAGCTAGGAGGCCCAGCACCAGGAAGGCCTACTCGGACAAATGGAAAAGGTTTTGCGCCTGGAACCCAGCTAAAGGCCAAAATACCCTTCAGCCTCACATTCCTCAGATTCTACAGTATTTAACTGAGATGTTGCACAAAGGACTTTCTTTTTCATCTATTAAAATCCATGCCTTAGCTATTTTAGCCCACTACAACACGGATCCTCCCTTATTTTCACATCCGCTTCTAAGGCAGTTTCTCAGAGGGGACAAAAACATTAGGCCCCCCGGGAGAGCACCTACACCAACCTGGGACCTCAACTTTGTTCTGGAAAAACTTACTCTACCTCCCTTTGAACCAGCTTTCTCTGCTGATCTAAAGTTTATATCATGGAAGACTGCCCTGCTGCTAGCAATAACTTCAGCCAGAAGAGTCTCAGAGCTTCAGGCACTAATGGCAGTAGAGCCTTTCCTCATTTTCCATCAAGACAGAGTTTCTCTACGAACTAATCCCTCCTTCATGCCTAAGGTGGTATCCAGTGTGGCTCTAAATCAAACCATCCACTTACCCACCTTCTTTCCAAATCCACAGAACAAAGGAGAAAGACTCCTGCACTCCTTGGACATTCACAGGCAACTACAATACTACTTGGATAAAACTAAGGTTTTCAGAAAATCTGACCAGCTGTTTGTATCCTATGCTGCAGCTTCACAAGGGAAGGCTATATCAAAACAGACCATTTCCAAATGGATAGGACATTGCATTCGTTTTTGCTATACCCATCATGGAAAACCAGTTCCTGCTACCATAAGGCCCCACTCTACCAGGGCAGCAGCTACATCTACAGCCTTCCTCAGGGGGGTGCCAACCAAGGATATTTTGGAAGCTGCAACTTGAAGTTCAGTACACACCTTCACCAAACACTACCACTTACCACTTTACTCTAAGACTAGAGCTGGCTTCACCACTGCAGTTCTGCCGGGCTTTCTAGCCTCCTCTAACCCTCTGTGACTCCTCCTCCCATCCTTAGCTTTGGGATTCTACCCAAGTGTGATGACTGCAGCAGAGGGTAACACGATGAACATAGTACAGTTTTGTACCTACCATAAATGTAGATGTTCGAGTGTACACCCTGCTGCAGTCCAGGTTACCCTCCCTCCATCCCCTCTGACCTAACTAACTAAATCTTTACAATACCTTTGTGATGCATTCGCTGATAGCTGGAGGGATGTTGTGTTTGTGCTAATTTTTTTAGATTGGTACTAATTACTGACCACCTTTTTGGGGGCACCTGACATCTGGGGCAAGAAAAACTGAAGAAAATGGTGTTGGATGCATCATATATACCCATGGCGCAATGACGTCAGGGAAGAAGCAACAGCAACCGATGCTGGACCAAGACTTTGGAATTCAGGCCGACTGCGGGACTGCCTGATGACAGGATAACCCAAGTGTGATGACTGCAGCAGGGTGTACACTCGAACATCTACATTTATGGTAGGTACAAAACTGTACTATTTCACTAGTGCTCTTATTTGCTTATTCAGGCTAAGGAGAGATTGCTTCCAGTTGGGCACCTGTTCCTTCTTGGTCCTGGACAACATTTTTTTCTCTTATTATATAGTTTATTTATTGCAGATGTCCACCAGACAGGTTTAGTTTTCCTTGCGGAGGATTATTTTGTCCTGTCGGCTATTCCTGATTCCATGCATCTATATAAATGTTCGTATAGTTATTTGGTGTAGATTTGGACATTGGTGCCAGTGCCTACAGAGGGGTAGGGGGCTGTGAAGCTTTTTATACCATCCCTCAGGAGGTTGTAATCAGCTTTGGAGAAGTTTTTGTGTTTGACCCTAGCTAGAGGGGGGTCAGGGAAGATGGTGACTTCGAAAGTGACCACTTTATGGTCGGATCTTACCAGGGAGGAAGATATTGTTGGGGTGCTGCAGTGTTTACTCATGTTGGTTAATACCAAGTCCAAAATATTATTACCTCTTGTGGAGGTATCAACTAGCTGTTCCAAGGCATTTGCATTGATACAATTGAGGAGTCTCTGGGCATTTGTATTCTGGCATGAGTAGGTTTTCCAGTCTGTGGTTCATCCTGGAATAAAAACCCTTTCCCACTTGGGAGGGCAGGACAGGTTGAATGATTTCTTGGCTCACCAGGGACCCTAGAACCTCTGAGAAATGAGGAAGTTGCTGTAGAGGAGGTTGATGAATTCCTGAAAAAGGAGGGAAGAGACTTCCATACCAAGAAGTAACCCTAATGGATGATTGAAAGAAACCAAGAGTTTGATGGGATGAGACACCAAGCTGGAAGACAAAGGGAAAGTTGAAAGGACAAAGGAACATGGTTTAAAAGGGGGGAGGGGCAAATTGTCAAAGAGAAGCAGGCTAATCAGATAAAGTAGGCTTCTGGGTCACAGAAATATGAGAAGCCTTGGCAGAGGGGACCCACCTCTAACTCTTCCTACACTTGGAGCCCTGGTGGGGTTGCCTGTGAACAAAAGCAGATCTAGAAGGATAATCCCTTTGGAACTCATGGATAGGAGTGACAAAAATGTTTATGGTCCTGCAAGGCTTTGCCTTGTCTTTCTCTTGAAGAGGCTTAAGCATGTCAGCAGCAGCAGTCCCAAAAAGGTGTTTATGATCCAAAGGAGCATCCAATGACTTAGCCTTAATGTCCTCAGGCAGAGGCTGAAGATGAAGCCAAGAATAACACCTCATGACAGACCCAAACACTACATCCCTAGAAGAGGCATCAGCAGCATCATAGCTACACTTAACAGAGTGGTGAGCCACTTGAGAAGTAGAACCTAAAATAGATAGACTTGCCTTCAGAATCAGGGAGGGCAGAGATAACCTGGCAAGCCTAAGCAATCAAGGCCAGAGCATACCTGGTCATGTGGGTCCCTAATTAACAGTCCTAAAGACCAACTTAGAAGCAGTGTAAACATTCTTTCCAATCCTGTTCATTGCCCTACTGTCTTTATCAGAAGGCAAAAATTTAGGTTTGTCAGAACAGACTAACACCAGAACAAGATCTGCAGAGGGACATTTAAATAAAAGCTGACAATCCTCAAGAACCAGGTTTCTTAAGAAAAAGGTGGGGGTGAGAATCAGGAGACTTGGAAACAGCAATGAAAGTATCTAACAAGGCAGCCAACACAGGAGGAACTAACTATCGCTGGATCAGAAGTACCCATCTGAAGCAACTCATAATGTCTTCTCTGAATATCCAACACTTGAGAAGAATCCCACTTAAAGAATTCCATCATCCTAGCAATTGTGTCCCCAAAGGACAATTCCTCGAAAGGAGACTTAGGGCTAACAGACTTCTCTTTATCAAAACCATAAGCCAAAGACAAAGGCATCTGTGAAGAATAAGACAAAAAACCCTCACCAGACACTGAATCTTCATCCGAGGAATCCGGTTCCCTAAGCCGTTAAGAATGGGTGGAGGTCCAAGGAGGGGCAGGTACCTAAACCCCTTGAGGATGCCTTAGGGCCATAAAGGCAGAAAACAAGCCCTGAGTAAACCCCTTGCATTCCCTTTGGCAATCTTTAAGATGAACTGAAACATGCTTCAGTTTTTGTCTTTTCTTGGAAGGGGCATCAGCCTTAACAAATACCGGAGGTGCCAACTCTTGGTGAGATTTGATAAGAGAACCTGCAACTTCCTGTGTGACCAATGTCTGTTGAATCCTTCTAGGAACCTCCAAAATATCAACCGAGGTTCCCCCTAAATGTCTTTAACAGACACCTGCAAACCCTCAGAGGATGTGCGGAAAGACAGATCCATGCTGGCCTCCAACAGGGTCATAGCAGAGGAATCGACATAGGCACTGAATGATCTATGGAGCTATTGTCCACTTCTAGAGGGATGTCCAGTGGTGACTAGACAGTTAAAGAATCCGACCAAGATTTATTGGCCTTCTTCTGACTTAGTGGGAGTGTCTCAGGGTTAAAGGAGTTTGCCATGGTACCCTAGGCTAACTGTTTAAGCCATTGGTTTTCAAGATAAATGGCCAGGGAGGACAAACAGCTTCAGAGTGTCTTAGGCACAAATGCCTTACAGATACAAGAGGTATGGTCATGGGAAGCACCCAGACAAAAAATACACTGTTCTTATTGATCCTTTTGAGGAATCTGCCTCCCACACAGACATTTTCCCATCTTGAATGAGATGAACTCTAGGTAGTAAAATAAAATACAAGACCAAGAAAGTAAAATAAAAAACAGAGCATTTATCTGGTGGCTAAGTATTCAGTACAACAACAAGGTGTTCATTCAGACTAACTAGCAAAAGCAGCATTCGAACTGGTGGCAAAGAAGTTCTGGTTAGTTGTGTCCATATGTCCCTTTTATGCCTCATGTTCTGTCTGAGAGCATGGATGTGACGTATTGCACATAAGATCATTAAGCTTTTATATACTGGCTGAGTATTGGGCAGCCCGGGGTGGCATATCCCTTCTATTTTGGATACTGCAACAGTGATATAGAAGGACATACTTTAGACAGACAGCTTCCAAAGCTTCAGAGCATCTACCACTCACCTAAACCATTAGTCACCTCAAGCTGAGTAAAAGTCAGGTTTGAGTGCTTGACCTTTAGAGGTTCTGCAGACTTTCAAGCATCAGTGGTAATCTAAATTGTTACAATGCTGAGCAGACAAGTTACTTTCAGGGGAAAACCCTCCCCTTTATTTTTTGTGGCACTTACTTTGTCAGTAAAAATTAAATATTTAAGCTAGGACAGATAAGCTGTTAAAACTTATGTTAAACTATATTTTCTTGGAATAAGCTGGTGGTTTTTTACTTTTGAAGGCTGGAGAATGTGTTTAAATTGATTTTTACAGTGCTTCATCATGGCAAAAATTACTTTTGTATTTAAAAAAAAAACTTACCTGTTTTACTGACTTCTTTTGCTAGGCTTACCCAGGAATCCTGTACCTTTTTCAGCTTAACAGTGGAACAACTTACCAGTTCCTTGGTTACTCCTTTTTCCAGACACAAAAAAAAAATATTGCTAAACAGTCTTTGCCACCAGAGCGGGCTGATAAAATGCCTCAGCCACAGGTAGATGACTTGCTGTGGCCAAATCTGGTTTCTTGGACCACTCCTCTTTTTTTTTTTTTTTTTTTTATTTATTTCTTTTTTATTTCATTGGTGTAGCTTGTGCAGCCACCATGGACTGGGGGTTAGACACATCATCTGCAGATGTTGGAGTGCCTTTGGCAGGCAAGGGAGGGCCAGTCTTGTTGGTCCTGGGAAAAAAGGCAGGGAATGTCACTCTGATTAGGGAGAAAGCTGTACCCATCCCTAGGAAGGTTATTGGTGACAATTTTGTGTCTGTTTCTTCAGAAATTCCTGTCAAAAAATAAAAAAAAAACAGTTAAACATGTCTTCTCCTGTCTCAGTGACCCTGGACAGGAGTAATTTACTGGGCTTAGTTCAGGGTTTAGTACTGGCTGTTAATTCTTCTTGTATAGCTGTTTCTGGTAAAAGAAAAAGGAATTTTTCATTTTCTGAATAGATCCAAGAAGTTGAACCCCAAAATGATTGGGGAAAGAGCAGAGAATCTCTTGTCTTCAAAGATTTTGTACTCGTATTCTATGACAAGTGTGGCTTTGACCCAGTCCCTTTGAAATTTTCTTTCTCTGAGTCAAGTGAATCTGTTTTCAGTGGGGCAACAGTGATGTTTCTCAGCATCTCAGAAAATAGTATGATTTGTTGCAAATTGAATTTCCAGAACCTTCTCGCATTCCTCCTGTTCTCTCTGCTTTGGGGGTTACTTTTGTCACAGCCTGCAACTTCCCTGACAGTCATCCTATTGCCCCTGAAAAAAATAGATGGATTATACTAAGTAAGTCAGTCTTTTTATATACTCATCCCAGATCTCACCCAGTAGCTATTGCTTTAGTAAATCCATCTGCTGCTAAACATTTGGGTAATACTTTTCCCCAACCTTATCAAAAAACTTCCCATCCTTGTCAGATGGAGAGGGATAATTGTATTCTTCTACAGCTCTTGTTTTTAGAATTTTCGACTGTCAGGTTCATTCATTGACATTTGTACTTGCACTTGTAAGAATATGAGGGATATTTTAGCATTTGTTTCCTCATGTGAGGAGAAATCTGTGTTCCATAACTTAAGTCTTTTCTGCATTGCAAGTGACTACCCATTGTTTGAAATGTGCATATGACTTGGCTAATGCCACTTCCAGGGCTGGCTCCGTTGGAATTGTTATGAGGAGGTTTACCTGGCTGTGTTCTCAAAACCAACCAGGGGATATCAGAAATGAAATGCTGAAATGTTCTTCGTGTTTCACTGTTGCAGTCATAACTGTAGGGTGATCCTCCCGGCAGGCAGCCCGAGGTCGGCCAGAATTCCAAAGTCTGGGTCCGGTGTCGGCTGTACCAGCAAGTACCCTGACGTCAGAACGCAGAGGTACATAGCTGACAGCCGACACCATCTTCCCCAGTCTTTCTTGCCGTGCGGTGGAAAGCAGCTCGCAAGTCGTTGGTTGGCGTTTTCAGAACAACGTGCTTTGATTGACTTCGGTCCGAAGTTTTCAACTTCTCTTCTCAAGCTAAGTACCCCGTTGGGGAAACTTTTTTCTTGCTCCTCCGATGTCAGAAAAAGTTAATAATTGTATATCGTGTGGGAAACAGATACCTCATAAAGATTTCCACTCTTACTGTCTACCTTGCTTAGGCCCTGACCACGATGTTTCTTGTTGTCGGTTCTGCGCCAGGTTTAATTCTCGCACTATCAAGCGTAGGTACAATTGGGCCCTGAACTATTTCGGTAGACGATTTAATTACAGGATGTCGTCGGATACTTTACCAACAACCAGAATGCAAAAGAAGCGCAAGGACAAGGATAGGCCTTCGAGGTCCAAACAGGATTCTTCGCAGCCGGAGCCAGCTTCGGGTTCGGCGGTTGTCAGTGAGGTGCTTTTGCAGCCCCTGTCGTCCGCCACTTCTGAACCGATGGCCGACACGGACTCCCATGGGGAGCCATCTAGGCCTAATATTTTATCTGCTGCAGGACCTTCGGACGTCGCTCCTTCAGATGGGTCCGGAACCACTGTGCAGGTACCGGCTTCTGAGGGAGTTTTCAGGCCTTCACATATAACTATTTCAACAAAGTCAAAGGCAAAGACAAAAACTCCTGTAAAGCCAAGGGTTTCTACTCAAGCTGCTTCGGATTCAGCTCCCAAGTCCCAGAAGCAATTACTACGGATGGCTGAGGATTTACTTACAATGATTAGGGGTACTCACCCTCCTCCTGAAAAAAGGCCTAGACAGGATTTACCTTATGATTCCTCTGATCAGGCTTCTGTGTCTTCTGTCTCTTCCTCTGACCAGGATTACTCTTTTCCTCCTTATGAGGATTCTGATGCAGAGGACTCTATCCCCTCTGCTTCTCCCCCTGAAGATTTCTCTTTTGGGGAAACTTTACATGAGATGAGAGAGCATTTTCATTGGGAAGGTCAGGATTATTCTGCCTCCAAGAAGAGACTCAGAGAATTTCTCCTTCTCCCTCAACACAGACCTTTGGCTATTCCTCCTGTGCTTGACATTGTGGATGATGCTTTTTCTGAAGCTAACCTGAATCCTGATTCCTTGCTGCCTGCTCCTTCTAAGCCTGATAGATTTTACAGAGTCCCTGATTCCCATCAATTCTTATTTAAGAACCCTTCTGCAGATCCAGAAACTATTTCTCAGGGTTCTAAAGCTGCTAAGGCCGCTTCATCTAAAAATCCTATTCCCTCTGAAAAGGATTCTCGTGCCTTGGATAGATGGGGCAAAAAGGTTTATACTTCTGCTACTCTTTCTATTAGAGCTTTGAATTGCCAGTTTCATATGTTCAAGTATCAGCAATTTCTTCTGTCTGTTTTAAAGCAAAGGCTTTCTACCTTTCCTGCATGTGCAGAGGACAAGGAATTACAGGATGTTTTGCATGCATCTGAACAAGTTAGCAAACATGGTTTACATTGTGGTTTTGATGCCTTGGAAGCTTCTTGCCTCTGGTACTGTTATAAGGAGACATGCTTGGCTTCGAGAGCAGAATTTACCTGAGCAGTTTAAGGTGAAACTGTTAGATGCCCCTGTTCAACATGATGTGTTATTTGGATCTAAGGCTGAGGAGGTTATTAAAAAGATGGAGGAAAAAGCAAAATCTATGCAGACTGTCAAAGATTTTTTACAAGTTCGACCTCCTAGATTTTTTAGAAATTGGCCCTCCAAAAATTGGTCTTTTCCCACTTCTGACAGGCCTCAAAGGGGAAGATATAGACGGTCTAGAGGCCGGGCACAGACACAGGCCTCTTATAGGTCCAGACAGTGGACTGCTTCTTCACCTAGAAGGGGAGAAGACAGGCCTCTATCACAAAGGAAGCAGACCCAATGACTCCCTCTGTTGGGCTACAGGTACTTCTTGCCTGGAAGCTCCTCTCGGAGGAAAACTCTCTTTTTTACCAAAATTGGACGCATATAACCCAGGACAAATGGGTTTTAGATGTGATTTTAAAAGGCTACAAATTCCACTTTCATACTCTGCCAAGGTCTTACGGTTGGCCAGATCTGCCAAAACATCAATGGTCAGAGGCCTTAAATCAGGTGGACGCTTTATTGGCCATGAGAGCCATATAACCTGTTCCACTCCCAGAGATGGGAAAGGGGTTTTATTCAAGACTTTTCCTGGTCCCAAGAAAACAAAATGCATGGAGACCTATTCTGGACCTCTCAGTATTAAATACTTTTCTGGAAATTCCAAAATCCAAGATGCTTACTCTGCAACAACTTCTTCCCATGCTCTCCCAAGATGCTTGGATGGTAACATTGGACCTGAAGGAGGCCTACTTACCATTCCCATCAGACAGGAACGCAGAAAATACCTCAGATTCAAGGCAGGCTCGAGACACTTTCAATTCTCTGCACTGCCCTTTGGCTTATCTACTGCGCCCAGAGTCTTTACCAAGTGCCTGGCTCCAGTAGTGGCTTATTGCAGACTCCAAGGGATTCAGATTTACCCCTATCTGGACGACTGCCTTATCCAGGCGGACAGCAAGGAACTTTTACTTCAACACCTGCAGTTTGTTCAGCATCTCCTCCTACTATTGGGATTTTCAGTGAACACAAAAAAGTCACATTTGATCCCTTCTCAACAAATGATCTTTTTGGGAGCTCTTCTAAACACAAGCTTGCAAAAGGCCTTCCTGACTCCAGAAAAGCAAGTACATCTGACTTCAATTTTCAAAACCTTGGCTACTTTGACTCAGCTCACTGCAAGGAAATTCCTGCAGGCTTTGGGCTACATGGCTTCTTGCATCTTTTTGATTCCAAATGCAAGACTTCATATGAGAAAACTACAATGGTACCTAAAGAGTGTATGGTCTCAGCATTACCACAGCCTGGAAACAATGATACCTCTGATTCCCTGCCTCCAAAAAGAGTTCCTTTGGTGGTCCAGGACCTGTGCTTTAAACAAAGGAAACTCCTTTCGTCTGCCTCAGCCTTCTCAGATCATGACCACAGACGCTTCGGATTACGCTTGGGGAGCTCATTTTCTAGACAACTGCCAGCAGGGCTTTTGGCCAAAGAAACATCTTCACTGGCACATCAACCTGAAGGAAATGTTGGCAGTCCAACATGCTCTTCTAGCCTTCCAGAAATTTTTGCAACCAGGACATCTTCTGATTCATACAGACAATACCACAGTCATGTGGTACATAAACAAGCAGGGGGGCTCTCACTCTTACCCCCTTTGCAGACTAGCCATGAGTCTTTGGGACACAGCTCTAAATCTGAACCTGCATCTTCAAGCTCAATTCATCCCAGGACAGCAAAATCTCTTAGCAGACAGCCTAAGCAGAAATCTTTTGGATCCCCACGAATGGATGTTGGACCCCAAATTATTCCGCAGGATTACATCAGTTTGGGGTTGTCCTCAGATAGATCTGTTTGCATCCCATCTCAACCATCAGTTACCTCTATTTTGCACCAGGTCCTTCCACAAAACAGCATGGAAAGTGGATGCCCTGTCTTAGGAATCTTTCGGGATATGCCTTCCCTCCTCTTCCTCTTCTGCCTCGGGTGCTACTGGAAATAAAACAAGACAGACCCAAGATTATCATTCTGATAGCTCCAAATTGGCCTCGACAGTTCTGGTATCCAACCTTAAGACACCTGTTCTTGGAACCTCCTTGGATTCTGCCTCTGTCTCCTTCCCTTCTGTCCCAACATCAGGGTCAGATGTTGCACTCTCAAATCAAGACTCTTTGCCTGGCAGCCTGGCTCTACAAAGGCCTTTGATTCCTTCTGCTTTTCCCAAACAAGTTTTGGATGTTCTCTTGGAAGCTAGGCGTCCTAGCACTAGAAAATCTTATGCTTCTAAATGGAAAAGATTTTGTATTTGGATGCGGGATCGAGGTTCTGATCCTCTTCTACCTGATATTTCCTCCATTTTACTTTACCTCTCTGAACTCCTGCTTAAAGGTCTCTCTTTCTCTTCCATAAAAATTCATGTTTCTGCTATTTCGGCTCATTTCAACACTGATCCCCCCCATTTTTTCTCATCAGCTGGTGAGACAATTCTTGAGAGGGGCTAAGAATTTAAGACCTCCCAGAACTACTCCTGTTCCTGCTTGGGATCTTAATTATATTTTGGAGAAGCTTACTTTACCTCCCTTTGAGCCTGCTGCTGCTTCGGACATCAAGTTCTTATCCTGGAAGACAGCTATTTTATTAGCATTGACTTCTGCAAGAAGGGTGTCAGAGTTGCAAGCTAGAAGGGTGTCAGAGTTGCAAGCTCTCATGGCTGTGGAACCTTACCTTATTTTCCATCAATAAACGAAAAAAAAGGTACCAGGTCTTCAGCGAAGATGCACCAAAGGTTTATTGAGCAGCAGGTAACACAAACAGCGACAGCAAACCAAACACAGTAAATACGTAGCTAATACAACCTCCACGTTTCGTCAAAAACTTCATCAGATACAATACATAAGAAAAAAACACTAGTTTAAATGCTCACACCCTAAAAAAACAACCAATAAAACACCTTAATTAATTAATTCCAATTACCTCAGTGAAATGTATTTAGTACAGAATAAAATATAGTTAGTACAGAATGAAAATAGCAGCACTCAAGTTTATAAATAGTGTATGTACATAAAATACTAAAATATTAATACAATAAAAAATTAATACAATAAAAATGTCTGTGAAACTACCTAATACATATGTATGTTTGTTTGTGTTTGTGTCTATCGGCTTTTCCCGGTTAGGGGTCGCTACAGCGGAACTCCGGTCCGCTAATGATTGGCAGTAGAGTTTTACATGCTGGCTTGCCGGGCCTAACGCACAACCTTCAACGAAGGAACGCCCGTTCACGCATGTCGCCACACAGAAGACGCTCTGACTGAGAATCGAACGGGCAACGTCTAACTGTGAGGCGACAACGCTACCGCAGCACCACCACCGCAAAAGTACCTAATACATATGTATGTATTTAGTAATTAAAAACAATCAAATAAATAAATAAATAAATATATAATATATAATGTAATAAATACTTCCCTCTACTGGTGTTAACAGGCACTACAATCAGAAAAATGTGTGTGTGTGTGTGTGTATATATATATATATATATATATATATATATGTAAATAAAAGGGATGTGTGTATATATATATGTATAAGGTGCATTCAAAGCATAAACTACCAACATAAAGTTATAACTTTGCTGATCTTAACTTCAACACAGGGGCTAATGAAATCAAATCATTAATACCTGGATATTTATTAGATTCTAACACTATCTGCCAATAAAGCTCCCTGTATTCTACCAGCGTTTCCCACATTCCACCTCTAGGATCCGTTGGAACAACTTCCAACACAAAGAACTCAAAATTTGCTTCCTTGCATGTAGTAGTGTGTTTATAAAGGGAATTAGTTTCGCATCTTGTTCAAATGTCATATAGATGCTCATAGATTCGCTGTTTAATCTTTCTCTCACTTTTTCCTATATAAAATGCCTCACATTTTTTACACAAAGCAATATAAATAATTCCCCTAGTATTACAATTCACAAATGATTTTACTGTTAGTGTTCTTTGCCGAGCCACTAAATGACAAGATTCACCTGATGTTCTTCATCTCACATTGCTGCAGTCATAACTTATGGGTAGTCCGCTGTCCTCGGTCGGCCCGAATACCAAAGTATTAGGCTGACGTCGGTCATGGGCACTCAGATCTGACGTCAGAGCGTCAAGGTATTAAAGTGCATGACTGACGTCATTTCCCCAGTCTTTTTTGCCGCATGGTCCAAAGCAGAAGCAGCGTTTGCAAGTGCCGTTCGGCGTTCTGAAATTTTCGTATTCTGAGTTTCAGACCGAAACCAAGTTGGGCTAAGTACCCCGTTGGGGAATATTTTTGTTTTTTCTTGCCTCAGTTACTTCCGGATGTCAGAAAAAGTGAATAATTGTATTTCTTGTGGGAAACAGATACCGCATAGGGATTACCACTCTCTTTGTATTCCTTGTTTGGGACCTGAGCACGACGTAGTAGGGTGTCGCTTTTGTGCTAGATTTAATAAGCACACCATTAAACATAGGTTAGATTGTGCTAGGCTTGTCTTCGGTAAGCGGTGTAATTACAATATGCCGTCGGATCCTCCGACGCCCGCTACCGCGAAGAAGCGCAAAGATAAATCTTTAAAGTCCAAGCAGGATGACTCGTCCGTTCCGGACGCCGGTTCTTTAGACACTACGGTGGATTCGGTTGATCCGGCCGAAGTTTCAACTGAGTCTCAGGGGGAGACGTTGGTTTTGCAAGATGTGGCCTCTCAGGAGTCAGGTCAGGCTGAGGGGGCCTCTCAGGTTACTGTTCTCCCTTCTTTGCCTAAGGTGGTTAGGCCTTCTCCTTCTGTCTCTAAGGTACCTTCCAAAGGCAGGCCTGGTTTGCCTACCACAGGTGTCAGTCCTAGTTCTGCAGGTTCTTATCACATTTAATGTTGGACACAATTTAATGTTCCTTAATAGAGGCTATCCTAAGGAAATGTTTGATGGGATTCGTCAACAAATATGTGAAGGGAGGCAGGACAGATTTGCCCCAGTTTTGGGCAAATGTGAAAATATAGTGCCTCCCGTTGTGTCCAACATTAAATGTGATAATGGATATACATCGGGTATAATCACTACCTATGATGGACAATCTGGTATTGTAAGAAAAATTTTTGACAGAGAATGGAAAAATTTTGCCAAGGTATCGGATTTAGATTTTATTTTTGAAAATGAAATTAAATATATCTATAAAAGAGGAAACAACATAAAGGGTCTGTTAGAAAGGGGTAGTGATAGTAGGTGTTACAACAATAATAATAAATACAGTAAGAAAAAAACAGGTGTATTTAAATGTGGAGCCTGTGGTTACTGTAAGTATTTAAAAACAGGTGAATCTTGTCATTTAGTGGCTCGGCAAAGAACACTAACAGGAAAATCATTTGTGAATTGTAATACTAGGGGAATTATTTATATTGTTTTGTGTAAAAAATGTGAGGCATTTTATATAGGAAAAAGTGAGAGAAAGATTAAACAGCGAATCTATGAGCATCTGTATGATATTAAAACAAGATGCAAAACTAATTCCCTTTATAAACACACTACTACATACAAGGAAGCAAATTTTGAGTTCTTTGTGTTGGAAGTTGTTCCAACGGATCCTAGAGGTGGAATGTGGGAAACGCTGGTAGAATACAGGGAGCTTTATTGGCAGATAGTGTTAGAATCTAATAAATATCCAGGTATTAATGATTTGATTTCATTAGCCCCTGTGTTGAAGTTAAGATCAGCAAAGTTATAACTTTATGTTGGTATTTTATGCTTTGAATGCACCTTATACATATATACACACATCCCTTTTATTTATATATATATATATATATATATATATATATATATATATATATATATATATATATATATATATACATTTTTCTGATTGTAGTTCCTGTTACCACCAGTAGAGGGAAGTATTGTATTACATTATATATTTATTTATTTATTTGATTGTTTTTAATTACTAAATACATACATATGTATTAGGTAGTTTCACAGACATTTTTATTGTATTAATTTTTTATTGTATTAATATTTTAGTATTTTATGTACATACACTATTTATAAATTTGATTGCTGCTATTTTCATTCTGTACTAACTATATTTTATTCTGTACTAAATACATTTCACTGAGGTAATTGGAATTAATTAATTAAGGTGTTTTATTGGTTGTTTTTTTAGGGTGTGAGCATTTAGACTAGTGTTTTTTTCTTATGTATTGTATCTGATGAAGTTTTTGACGAAACGTGGAGGTTGTATTAGCTACGTATTTACTGTGTTTGGTTTGCTGTCGCTGTTTGTGTTACCTGCTGCTCAATAAACCTTTGGTGCATCTTCGCTGAAACCTGGTACCTTTTTTTTCGTTTATTAGTACTGTTTTGGTACCTGCCTTGGATTTTGTTTTTATTTTCCATCAAGACAGGGTGGCCTTGAGGACCAATCCTACTTTTATGCCTAAGGTGATTTCTAAAGTGTCTTTAAATCGGACTATTCACCTTCCTACTTTCTTTCCAAATCCTCAAAACAAAGGGGAAAGGATTTTACATTCATTGGACGTACACAGACAGCTACGATTTTACCTGGACAGAACTAAAGATTTCAGGAAATCTGATCAGTTGCTTATCTCTTATGCCTCCAGTTCTCTAGGCAAGGCTATTTCTAAACAAACTATTTCCAAATGGATTGCTCATGGAATAAGGTTTTGTTACTCTCATTTTGGGAAACAGATTCCAGGCACTGTTAGGAGTCATTCTACTAGGGCAGCTGCCACTTCAGCAGCTTTTCTCAGAGGAGTTCCTACCAAGGACATTTTGGAAGCTGCCACTTGGTGTTCAGTGCATACCTTCTCTAAGCACTATAATCTCCCTTTGTATTCTAAGTCTAGGGCAGGTTTTGCCTCTGCTGTCTTGCAGGGTCTTTTGGCTGCCCCTTCTTCTGCATAACCTCCACCCTCCTTCACAGCTTTGGGATTCCACCCTACAGTTATTACTGCAACAGTGAAACACGAAGAACATAGTACAGTTGTGTACACCTACCATAAATGTAGATGTTCGAGTGTCTTCACTGTTGCAGTCAGGGTTTCCCTCCCACCATTCCCCTCTTGTTTTCTGTTTGTTCTATCTCCTCTTCCTTTGTGGTGTATGTGTGTTTCCTTTGGGACACCTTTTGGATATTTTGGGGAGCTTCTGACATCTGGGGAAAGAAAGGCTGGAGAAGATGGCGTCGGCTGTCAGCTATGTACCTCTGCGTTCTGACGTCAGGGTACTTGCTGGTACAGCCAACGCCGGACCCAGACTTTGGAATTCTGGCCGACCTCGGGCTGCCTGCCGGCAGGATCACCCTACAGTTATGACTGCAACAGTGAAGACACTCGAACATCTACATTTATGGTAGGTGTACACAACTGTACTTTCTTCCTTTGATAAAAATTTAGGTTTTGGACTTTTTGTTGCAGAAATGTCATATAAAAGTGTGATGAAAGCGGGAAACTGATTCAAAGGATCTCTTAGAATTTTCATCCTTCTTTCTCCAACTTTGCCAAATGATTCAACTCTCCGACTACAACATTCAATTAAAAAAAAAAAAAAAAAAACAGTTGCAGTATGGTAAGGTGGTCATAAATAAACAATAGCAGGAAGGTTCCAAAACAGAAATTTGGAACTACCCCAGGACAGAGGACAGTCTAATCTGAGTGACTATATAAGGTACCTTCCTTCCCCCCACCCAGGTGTTCCATTATTTCCTCCAGAAAGTCTGACCCTCCTTTTCTTCTCTCTCTCTCTTTGTAAAGGATTGTTTCCTACAGATTGGTTTTGAGAGTAATCCATCAAGGGTACAGATGGGCGAGGGAGTATCTCTACCTCCTTTTCAGAGGACTCCTCATCCACCAGACCAGACTCTTTTTTTTTCCCCCCTCTTGTCATCCAACATATGGTAGCCGATGGAATGACAGGAGCTGTTCCTCCTCCCCATTTATGATAAGGTTTATTCAAGGACATTTCCAGTGCCAAAGAAAAAAGATTCTTGGAGACAGTCTTTCCTTTTTGAGCCTGTTTGTGATTGTGCCCCAGTTCAAAATGTTGTCACTTCACAATTTGTTACCCCTTATTCCCCATTTGAGTTTTCTGGTAACCTTAGATTTGAAAGCTGCATATCATCACATTCCTATAGATCAGATTTCAGACCGTGCTTAAGGTTGTGTGTGTGTGTGTGTGTGTGTGTGTGTGTGTGTGTGTGTGTGTGTGTGTGTGTTACATTATCACCCTTCTGGACATCATGTGCTCCAAGGCTGTTCACAAAGTGTCTAGCTCTTGTGATAGCCTGTTGAAGTCTGCAGGGTATTCCTATTTTTTTCTTATTTAAATGACCTGCTTATCTTAGCAGAGTCATTTTCAAACTGTAAGGAATGTATCACTTGGGTTAGGGATCTGCTGCACAGGCTGGGTTTCCAAGAGACAGAAATCTTTTCTGACTCCTCCTCACAGAATTATTTTCCTTGGTTGACTCCTGGACATCTACAGGAATACTTCCATTTAGCACAACTACAGCCATCCTACCTTTCACTAATACTGTAAATATCCATACGAATGAAGCTAGTGTCTGCTCTCTTTCTAGACCTTTCCAAAGCATTTGACACAGTCTCACACCCCATCCTCCTACAAAAACTCTCAGCTCTAGAATTTTATGAAACCTTTACCACATGGTTTACAGCTATCTTGCTAACCGATCACAGGTTGTAAAATGACACAAAAACTTCTCACCTTTACTCCCAGTCACCACAGGCATCCCCTAAGGGTCTATTCTTGGTAACATCCCAGATGCCTCCAAATTAGCCACAGTAATTCAGTACACTGATGACTCCATTCTAATATGTAGTGCTGAAAACCTTAACCTGCAACAAATCACTACAGAATCCTTTTCATCCATTGAAACCTGGCTAAGCAACTCATAACTTTTTCATAACCCCCCAAAAAGCAAACTTATTCTCTTTACCCCAGAGCACCTCTCAGCCCAAAAACCTTCCTACATTGAGAATAGCTGAAAGTTTGACTACAACATCCAACATACAGTGAAGCAAACTCACCAAAAAATTGGGTTCCCTATGTAGAGTCTAAAGTTTCCTCACTAACCAAACCAGAAAAACATTTGGTGTCCACCCTACTACTCCCAACACTTTTTTACTCACCCATATTTTGATAAACTTAAGTCTCTCCACTCTCAAAGCTGTCATAAAGTAGCAAAGCTTGTAGTAAATCACCTACAAAAATCCCACCATTGCCTAGCACTCAAAGCACTAAACAGGCTTAAACTACCCCACTTACTTACCCCTAACTCGCATCTGTAAACCTATAAACTGTCCATCTCCATCAACTGTAATCCAGCCATACAAACCAAACAGACCACTTTACTCAACCCAGATACTGCTCCTGAATGTCTTTTATTCCAGTAATACAGCTGGGGACAGTTGATTCTCAAACTGTCACCAAAGCATGGAACACCATACCCCAGCTCTAAAACTAGAACAACATCTCATACATTTTAAACAGAGGCTAAAGTCACACCTGAAGAATCTCTGGCTCTGCCCCTGCACTACCCCTGAATGGAGTACCCCTAGATTAAACCATACTTCCACACTTCTTCTTACCCTTCAACTACTTCCTTCTCAACTCTCTCACAGCCTTCCTCTCTATACTATCGCTCAATCACCATAATTGACTTATTACCCCCAACTTTCCAGTTCACTTCGTCTTTCTTACATTCACCTGTAGAATCTTCTTTTTCCCTCCATTTCCTTCAAATTCACACTTTCAATTACTAGTACTTCTCCTTCCTTGATCAGTTTTTAGTCTACTGTACCAGCCACTGACTAGCAAAAAAAAACCCCTAAAACATAAAAGAATGCTGCTTTTATGCAACTTTAATCTGTTTTATTCTGTTATGAAACTGCTTACTGAAGCATACAGTGCTATTGATCCACTGAAATTTATGCCTATATACTGAATTATGCTCATCATCTTCCTTTGCTCAAAATAGTCTGCATCTGTACCTTATTGTATTACCTGCAATAACTCCTTTACCATGCAGACTTCACAAAATTACAATGGAATGACTTTTCTGTACAACATATAAACTTTTATAAAATGTCTTTATTCACTAAATGTATACTTTTAAAATGCTGTTTTTTACAGTATGTGTAAATCAATAATATGTATCATTTGGATTTTTTTCCCAGGACTTGACTAAAAAGGGGAACTCTGTGCCCAGTCGCGCTTTCCCAGTCAACAAATGCAATAAATAGATAACTAGATCTATATTGGAATCTATTCCTGATATTTTCCATTCATATTTCCACCTCAGGAGGGGAATTCCTCAGGAGTCTGGGTCTCATGGCATCCATAAAAATCATAACTTGTGCAAGACTCCAAATGAGAGAGATCCAATAGCACATGAAATCGGAATGGTTCCAACCTTGACTTTTCAGATTTCAGTTTTGGGTTTTGTGAAGAGGGTCGGGACAACATTGTTTTTCAGAATCCAGATCACAGATTCTCAACCCCTGCTCCACAAAAGTTAGACACAACAGACAGCTAAGATTTTGCTTGGGGTGCAGGGTCAAGGGCGTAAAAATGCAGGGTCTTCGGAACGTAAGAGAGACCAAAACACACAAAAATAAGAGATGTTCGTTGTTATAAATACTGCAACTCTGTCAGTCATATGTGGTCTCTCGGATCTCTACAAGTGTTTACAGACAGCACCTCAGTAATGTGGTACATAAACAAGCAGGAAGGCTCCAGATCTTAACTTCTGTGCAGACTAGCGATGGTAGCATGGGATGTAGCTTTTCAGTGCACCGCCACTCTCCAGGCATCCTACATTCTATTAGAGCAAAACTGTGTGGCACACAAGCTAAGCAGGACTATAACAGACCATCATAATTGGAAACTGAATCAGAAAAGTTCTTCAAGTTTTCATCCATCTGTGGGGAATGCCTCAAACAGATCTTTTTGCTTGCACTGTCAAATGCTTGCTACAGGACTCCATGCAAGAAGGCCTGGAAGACAGATGCATTTTCTTTTCCAAGAACAGGAATGTTCCTTTATGCTTTTCCACCCTTTCCTCTAATAGCTAAGCTACTTCTAAAGATTCAGAAGGAATTCTCAAATATCGTTGTAGTGACTCCTTTCTGGCTCGGGTAACAGTAGCTCTACTTTCTTCTGAAAGTGACCAGGGGCACTACCACAAGCTTCCTCACAAAGCTGTCATCAAATATATACAAGTACTCTCAGAGATTAAAATATTATCTAAAAGACCAGCTACAATGAAAAGTTTACATATATTTAATAATAAATAAAAAAGAACATGAAAATACTAAATATCTATTTACAATAAACACCAGAGTTTCAATCACAGGAAATATTAAAATAACACAGACAAATAGATTCACACACATGCAGACAAACAGTACTCAACTAATCTCATATTTTCCTGGCTGAACTAATGAATTACTATTCCCTGGCTCCACTTACTAGAGCAAGGCAAGATGAAGTAGGTGAAGGGTCCTTCTCTGTCACATTCCAAAAACAGACTGTCATGAGACTTCAGCCTCATCTAGTATTAAGCATAATGTGTGTCCTAGATTACGGAATGACATCACATACATCTGGTCATCTGACCATACCTCTCAACCTGGAAACATCAAAAATCTGGACAAAGGTACACGAAAAATAGGTACAAATATGTATGCTGATTAACATAAATTTTGCATATATAATTATGTATCCCAGCCCACTCCAATAGAATTGTGGGATACCAACTTTTAAACATAAACTGACAACCAAAATATGGCCCCAGAGTCCACGCCCTGTAGTAAATGGTAACCATTTTTTTAAATGTGTAGCAATGATGTTCACTGGGAAGGGAGAAGATGAACTTTAGGATTTTGTTTTTGATGACTTGTAATATGTGGGATTTGTGGTAAAAGTAGGGCATTTAATGGTAGGCAATATTCTAATCTTGGCTAAACAGTATTATAGTTTGCTAGGACCTCCAAAAGTCATTCTCCATGGCCTACTGTTCAGTGGCGTAGCTAGAATTTGTGCCCCTGGGGCTGTCTCTGAGTTTGCTGCCCTTCCCTCCTCACAAAACCACGGTCAAATGGGAACCCCCATACACAGCCTTCCCCCCTGCAGCCTCTAATGTCCCATTCCTTGGCTATTTTACCCCATTTACCATAAACACTGTAATGTGCATACTGCTTTACTTCTACAATGATTATTTCAATTTAATTTAAAACTTTTATTTTACATTTTATAGCACAAACACTAATACACATCTGCTAAACAAAGCAATACAGTCCCATAATGAAAATAGATTTAGCATTAAACTTTCTCTGCCCTTGAAACTCGCATTCATTGAAACAGCATTGAAACCCACATTCAAAGAAAATGCATCTGGCCAGTGGCAGTTGAAGATTACCTTTCGGTTGCTTTCACATCATAGGCCCCTTGCACAAGAAACACACACGTGTTCTTTGATACACATTCCTGACTGTATCAAATTATATTTCTTGTGTAATATAGCACACTTGTTAGAGCGCATGTTAAAGTTATTGTTTTGAACATTTTTCCAGTAAGCAATGAAACAAAATCCATGAACCAATGACAACAAAACTGCCCAATTCAGAACATTTCCATTATAAAAGTCTACTCAGGTTTCTACAGTCCACCAGTGTCAGTAAATATTCCCAATCTCTGCAAAAGTAAAAGTCAAAATAATTCCACATTAAAGAGATCTGTAACTAATGAAGAGGTTGCTGCTAGCAAACAATTTTATATTTCATTGTTTCATCTACAAATAAAGTGCATGTTGCCCTTGAGGAATAAATTGTATATGTTACATTTAAAAAATGATAAGCTAGTAATATTGCAATAGGGAATGGATGGCAAACTGATAGGTTCATAGTAGGTATCTCTGCAAAGAGGGCATTCTTAAGACTGCAGCATCCACCCCCTTTAAAAGTACAACACAGTACAGAATCAGCAATTCAGCCACATTCTGTAGGAGTACAACCCACCACCTTCAGCTTCTAAAGCAAGTATTTTACCTGTTGTACTACTAACACAAACAGACTTTGCAGAAGCAGGACTAAACTTCTCTCCCCCTGAAGAACTATGCCGCACATGAACTCTGTAAAAAGCCAACATTTATGGGGGGGGGCACATTTTAAACATTGCTTGTATAATCTTAAAGTTCCTAGAATAAAATGTTTTGTGTTACCATTCCATGCGCTTTGTGAAAGACAGGAAGACTGAAACTTAGATGGCTATCATTATTTAGTGAATTCACTTCCTAGTTGTTTGCCAGAAAACTACACATTTTACTTTGGACAGTTCAGAACTGTTTGGGTAGAGAATGTAAGCTCTTGCTACAGGGTTTGAGTCTATATAATTCTACTAACCAGTTATGTCTGACTGGGGCATTTTACACACACACACACACACACACACACACACACACACACACACACACACACACACACACACACACACACACACACCTTACTGATAATAATCTAACAGAAAATGCAAACTAAATGCATCTCTCTAGCGTCTGAGCAGTTACCAGAATGCAAATGCTATGATCAGGAAAAGCAGTACAGGCTACGAGCAGGAATTAAAGCAAATCTAATCGAACACTAATGAGCTGCAAACTAAATGTGTCTCTAACACTAATGAACAAAGACAGCATTACTCTGAGCAGTTACCAGAATGCAAATGCTACAAGCAGGAATTAAAGCAAAAGCAATAACACACACACACACACACACACACACACACACTTTCATTACCAAAAAATGTTAACTAAATGCATCTGTCTAACACTAATGAGCAAAGACAGCATCTGAGCAGTTAGAATGCAAATGCTATGAGCAGGAAGCACACACAGCGTTTGAGCAGTTAGCAGAATGCAAATGCTGTGAGCAGGGAAAGCAATACAGGCTAAGAGCAGGAATTAAAGCAATATTATTACGGGTCTATATTATATCATCGAATGCTTAAAAAAGTGAATGATGAATAATCGACCCCATGTAAACAAAAGCTTACAATCTCAAAAGCTCAGAACAGCAATTTTTTTTCCAAGGGGAAAAAAATCACTGTTCCAAAAAAAAAAAAAAAAAAATTTGAAAGAATACATAAAGCCCCTGCTTAAATATACCAACTCCGAGATCGCACTACAGTGCCAAAAACAGCAAAGTAATGGAAGTGGCCAAGCAAATTATTTCTCTGGAAAAGAATTTGCTTAAAAGCTGCTTCGCTATTTTGCCTTTTCGTTGTTTTAAGTTCAACCAAGACGCTGGTATCAACATGCAAAGCAATACTGTCTGAGCAGTTACTAACTTAAAAAAAAAAAAAAAGTAAACAAACATCTGAGCAGTTACAAATAGCGCTGGTACCTGAAGCAGAATGCAGACTAAAGCAATACAAGCTACAGCACCAGTAAGTCATTGCAAACTAGCTATGGACACGCTTGTCTATCCAGCAGTACATTAAGCATTGCAAACCGAATTAAATAAACACACACACACCCTAGTCTAAGCAGATGCAACCCAGCACCAGTAAATTAAGCAATAAGTCTGAGCAGATCCAGCACCAGCCGTCTGAGCAGTTACTAAAAAAGGAAAAGTAAGCAATACGCAAATTAAACACTAAGCTTGTCTCTAGTAGCTGCACAGTTACTAATGTAAAACAGATAAATGCACAGTCAGTTACTAATCTAAAATAGAGCAGGTACCAGGCAGGAATTGAGCATTACAGCAACAGTAAATGAATGCAAACTAAACTTATCTCTTCTCTAGCTATGGCTATAAGCAATGCATGCACAATGTTTGAGCAGTTACTAAATGGAAAATAGAGCACATATTAGTACCAGGAAACAAAACAGTCCAAAGGAGTGCCACCATAGTCTTTTCTTTTGAGCGGCAAAAGTTAAAAATTAAGGTCTGTCCCGCCTGAAGCTGACATCATCACTCCCTGCACATGATGACTAAAAAGAAAAAAGAAAAACTTGGGAAATTTGGAAATTAAAGGGGCCACTCGGCACCTCAATATTTTGCCCTCAAAACTGGCATTTACCGAGGAATTTGGTTCGGTTGAGAGGTTTGCATCTAACTTCTGTTTCCCAAATTACCTCCATTGCTATAAACTGCCAAGATTTAGCACATATGTGTCTATAATATACACACACACACAGTTTTTCCTCAGATCTGTAAAACTATTTCAAACATCCACCCTTTCAGAGTAACAATTAGTTCACCCCAAAGACAGTACAGAAATCTTCCTAGTACAGACTTTTTGTCTGTGGCTGCATTGAGAACTGTAAGATATAATCTTGCCAGGTAATTTAATTTCAAACTATTTTCAAAGCTAGGTTGATTGAGATTAAACTCTTCTCTTCCAGTATTCTCTGTTAAAACATATACACTTAAACAGTTACAGTAATGTTTGTATATTCCTTTTTTCTGTCCAGCAGGGCACACTGTTGGTACACTTTTACCACAAGCAGCTTTACAAATACATTTTTCAACAGAAGCATCTGTACGAATCAGTTTGATATACAAATGACATAATTTACAAAATTCCAGCTAGCTGTGCTGACATATGTTACACATCCACTGCCCTACTCCTCCTGGCATAGCTCGCAATATCTCACATTGTCACAACAGGCTTTACTATGAATTTCTGCAGGGGCTCCTTGACCCTCATTCTTCTTCCTCCCAGTCAACCTTAGCTATGGTAATTACCCATATAACTAAGACTACTGCAGCCATGATCAGTGTGATGAGTATAGTACAGCTGTGTAAGTAAATTTACCATAACAGTAGATGTTTGAATTATTACTGCTATAGTAGCTGTTCCTTCCCTCTATTCACTTTATTTTTGTATGTTTTTATGCCAGGGTATGGATATTTATTTTTCTTTTCTGAGCATTGTCCTTCTTAGAGCTTTAAGGGCTTGGAGCCCAAACCTAACTTTTAGTCAGCTGAGCTTATGCTGACATTTTAGGTCCATGGAAATTGCCCTGAGACTTTGGAAGCTGGACTGCTGTTACATCTTTAGCAGGATATAACCCATTCAGCGTAGGCCACTGCAGCAGTGATCATGTGAACGTCTGCTGTTATGGTAAGTTTACTTCCACAACTGTATTTTCCATCCTCATTAACATCCAAAACAGGTTTAAAGATACCAAAAATCTGGATTGATTAGCCTCAACCCACCCTCTTTTGTGTTCAAGTGTAACACCCCCTCACTTAATTTGTTTCAGCTTTGAACCCCATGTAACCTCAAATACTATCTCTAGTAACCCACATAACTCCCCTAATAAAGGAGGCAGAGTTTAGCTTCAATGGTTAAGGTTTCACAGATGCACACGGTACAGGGTCTGATTCTGATCTGTGGTTATTGGCTAAGCTTGTAATAGTCCATAGACTAATATTTTAATATTTATCTATGTACATATGAATCATATATATATTTTAAATAGCATGTTAAAAGCTTTCCACATCATAGTACTGCTTCAAATTTCCTTTAAAACCTCTTCCCACTGCTTTGTTCTCACTTCCTGATTGCCAAACCTCCCACACAACACATTTATCTCCTTATTAATGAAATATATCCACTTTATTTTACCACACCCCAAACCCTTGTTTTCTCTTTTCTTAACTTTAATCAAGCATCCCTTAACATATTTACCAGCACTCAAATACTTAATATTCATGATCACCAAAGTGTCAGCATATGTCCTAAATTGGGGTACCTTTACTCCTTGCACTACCTCCCAACTTGCTTCACTTATTTTCCTGCTGCTCTAAACTACCATTGCATTCATTACTAAAGTAAGTGATGTTCCACTTATAAGGACAACCTTGCTTTGACTCCTTACTGTGCTTTCAGTGTGCCCCCAACTATGGACTCCACTTCCTTTGTTACCAACAACATATCTTTTTGTTTTTCTTTAGTGTCACATGTTCCATTATAAACTGTTCATCCCATCACTTTACATAATCTTATTTGTACAATTTTAAAATAATTTTATAGTCTGTATTTCCTAATGTAGGCCTCCAGTTCTTAATATCTTCTGTTTTTGTCCTTTCCTCTTTAAAATGCATAACATTCTCTCATACATCTTCACTTTATGCCCCATTGCTTAACCAGTCATTTAATACATTCATGAATAAAAGCTTTTCCTTTTTCCTTATTTTTTAATAAAAATCATGCCCTAAACCATTTGTACATGGAGAGCTATTTTCTATAACTATATTTAACATCTTGTGTGTTTCTTGTTATCTCATTCTCCAATTCCTTATGTATCTTGTCTGTTATTTTTGCTGCCTGCCATCTCGTCCTGTTTCCTCCATTTTCACCGTTGTACATTTTCTTCAAATAGTTCTCTGCTACTTCTGAAATACCTTCCTGATTTTCAGCTATTTCTCCCTTTCTCATTCCTCTATTCCATTCTTTTCTCATATTGCCCACTTTTGCCAACAAAGGTCTCACCTCTTCCTTTTTTCATTAACCACCTACTTCTGATTACACATCAAGTTTATTTATCTTTTTTATTTTTCTCATGTGTCTCTTTCTTTCTTTCCCTTAACTTTCTCCTCGTCAGCCAAACACCTCATACTCTCTGCCTTTACTCCTTTTTCCCTAATTTTCTTTCTTCCCTTTCTGCCGTTATGAAAAACCTTTTTATATTTCTGTTTAAATATTACCTACCATCCTGTACAGTTTCTGCAACATGTCCTCATACTTTGATGATCCTCCCACATCCTAGTTATTTCTTCTTTCATCATATCAGTATCTTCTTGTCAGTTTCTTAATCCCTCTGCCCTCTTAAATATAATGTTCCTCCTCCCCAATTCTAGCCCATACTGCCATATGATCAGAAAAGCCCACTCCCCATTTTCCTTTTTGTATCTGTTGTAGCTCTTCTGATAACAGTACACAATCAGTTTCTGTTCTTCTTACCCCCTTCTAAAAGTAAACTCTTTCTATGCCTAAGCTTAACTTCCCCAACTTATCATAACCTTATACATTCTTAAATCATGTGATAGCTTCCTAAATTGTTTGCTTATGCTGCAGTTAAAATCTTCCACTATTAATATATCCACATTTATTGTCATATTTTTTTAAAATTTCTTCTAACAGCACTTTCCTTTTTCCCGTTATCACATATGCATATGCCGCATCTACCTCTCACATCTGAAACAGCTGCCCTACCTGGAATAACTATTGTCAAACATAATTTTAGAAACTCCTCCTTTCAACAGTACTACAGTTCTGGAGCAGGCATCATTATCCAGACTCCATTTTACTGCAACCCTTAATGTGGCCTAACTGGCCTTAATTTGATCTTTTGTGTATGAGATATCAGCCTCACATCCTGCAAACACACAATATCTGCATTTACATTCTTACACTGAGTACACACTAATATTCTCCTTATTTTGTTTCTTATACTGTTTATGTTCACTGTCAGAATGGAAAAAGTATCTTTTCATTTTTATGCAATTTTTTTGACCCTCCTAATTTCAACCTTCTTTTCCTAATTGTAGTTCGTACTGAATGTATACCTTCTTCCTCCATATTGCCCCACCTTCCTTTACATTCTTTGTTAACACTTCATGTTTATTAAGTGTACAAATGTCATGTACATACTCCCCTTTCTGCTCTTCCATTTCACTTTTTGCACCCCCTTCCTCTTTAGCATCACTTCTTCAGCATCACTTAACATTTCTTGTCTCTCGCCCTCATTACAAAACCACCTCTTACCATTTTCTCTCTGAGCCAGAACATTTATTGCTGCTTCTTTTTGTAACATGTCATCCTTCTCTAATAATATTGGACTTTCAAACCAAGAATGCCTGTGTCATTATATTTTCTACATTTTACCCCACAATTTTTAATGGAATGTTCTCTTTCCTTATGTGATGCCCCATCACTGGCCCAGTAATCTAGGAGTCTCAATCCTCACCACTGGCAACAGTAGAGAATGTACACATTGAGAGGATGACAAGTACACACACACACACACACACACACACACACACACACACACATACACACACACACACACACACACACACACACACAGTGCAATTTCCCCTTAAGAGCACACAGAGACCACAGTCAGTCTGGGGCTTGTTTCTCTCTCTTTCTCCAGATCCTCAATAAGACTCCCCACTGGCACAGCTATAGAACTGAGTCCTTAGCCAGGGTTCAAGCCAAATCCTCCAGCACTCTCTCAGTCCAACCAGTGCTTCATGTCCCTGCCAAGTAGCTGACACACACAGTCTTGGAGATTTGTTCTACACATATATACACGCACACCACCTGAGCAAGGCTGGCACAGATTTACTAGCTATGCCCCCTTCTGCCCAGACTATAGCTATGCCCCCTTCTTCCCAGACTATAAGCTAGTTATCACTGCCACCAGAACCCCTTATCAGCTACTTTCAGGCCCTTAACAAAGGGTGTCCAATCCTACTGTGTAATGTTACTATTAATCTAAATGATAGTTTGACCAAGAGCCAGGCTATAAGAATGGCCTGCATGGTGTCACCAAACAGATACGCATATACTCTCAGAGCTTAAATATGTCTCACAAATATCAGCCACAAAGATAGATTTTAATCTTCTTCTTCTTTCGGCTGCTCCCGTTAAGGGTCGCCACAGCAGATCAAATGTTTCCATTTCTTCCTGTCCTCTGCATCTTGCTCTGTCACACCAACCACCTGCATGTCCTCTCTCTCTTTAGGCCTTCCTCTTTTCCTGTTACCTGGCAACTTCATCCTTAGCATCTTTTTCCCAATATACTCTGCATCCCTCCTCAGCACATGTCCAAACCAAAATAATCTTGCCTCTCTCGCTTTGTCTCCAAACCTTCTAACCTGGGCTGATCCTCTAATAAACTTATTCCTAATCCTGTCCATCCTCATCACACCCAGTGCAAATCTTAACATCTTCAACTCTGCCACGTCAAGCTCTGACTCCTGCCTTTTTGTTAATGCCACTGTTCCCAACCCATATAACATAGCTGGTGTCACTACCCTCTTGTAGACCTTCCCTTTCACTCTTACTGGTACTCGTCTGTCACAAATCACTCCTGACACACTTCTCCACCCACTCCATCCTGCCTGTACTCTCTTCTTCACCTCTCTTCCACACTCACCATTACTCTGAACTGTTGATCCCAAGTATTTAAACTCATCCACCTTCAGCACCTCTACTCCCTGCATCCTCACCATTCCTCTATCCTCCCTCTCATTCACACACATATATTCCGTCTTAGTCCTGCTGACCTTCATTCCTCTTCTCTCTAGAGCATATCTCCACCTCTCCAGGGTGGTCTGCACCTGTTTCCTACTCTCACTACAGATCACAATGCCATCTGCAAACATCATAGTCCACGGGGACTCCTGTCTGATCTCGTCTGTCAACCTGTCCATCACCATTGCAAATAAGAAAGGGCTCAGAGCTGATCCTTGATGTAATCCCTCCTCCACCTTAAACACATCTGTCACTCCCACCGCAGACCTCACCATTGTCATACTACCCTTGTACATATTCTGTACCACTCTTACATAATTCTCTGACACTCAGACTTCCTCATACAATACCACGACTTCTCTCTAGGCACTGTGTCATATGCTTTCTCTAAATCCACAAAGACACAATGCAACTCCTTCTGACCTTGTCTGTACTTCTCCATCAACACTCTCAGAGCAAACATCACATCTGTATTGCTCTTTCCTGGCATGAAACCATACTGCTGATCACTAATCATCACCTCCCTTCTTAACCTAGCTTCCACTACTCTTTCCCATAACTTCATGCTGTGACTGATCAATTTAATCCCTCTGTAGTTACTACAGCTTTGCACATCACCCTTATTCTTAAAATTGGTACCAAAACACTTGTTCTCCATTCCTCAGGCATCTTCTCATTTTCCAAGATTTCATTAAACAATCTAGTTAAAAACTCCACTGCCATTTCACCTAAACACCTCCATGCTTCCACAGGTATGTCATCTGGACCAACAGCCTTTCCGTTCTTCATCCTCTTCATAGCTATCCTTACTTCCTCCTTGCTAAGCCACTGCACTTCATGATTCACTATCCGCACATCATCCAACCTTCTCTCCCTCTCATTCTCTTCATTCATCAGCCCCTCAAATTACTCTTTCCATCTGCTCAACACACTCTCCTCGCTTGTGAGTACGTTTCCCTCATTATCCTTTATCACCCTTACCTGCTGCACATCTTTACTAGCTCGGTCCCTCTCTCTAGCCAATCAGTACAGTAATAATAAAAGAACAAGGAAATACTCAGCAGATCACCACAGTAACTTCAGAGTTTAAAATCACAGGAAATATTTAAAACAGCATTGCAGGACAGTCTCAAATAAATACAAAAACATCTAAACTAATCTTTACTATATTTCTAACTGTATCTAAAAAAAATTACTGTACCCTTGTTAACATACTTACAGCAAGGCAAGTGCAGAGATGGTGAGTGGATGTTCTTGTTAGGCCAAAGACAAAATACAAAATGGCCAGTCTCTCTCTTTCTCAGAGAGTTCTTAACTTAATATCTCAAATGTTGCTGCTGGGATACTTGCAGCATGACATCACTTTTTGTCACCTGACTTCAGTTCCCAGGCGCTCAACCCCCACTGATGCAGCATCTAGCATCTCCCTGTGAAAATACATAGCCTTCAGATGTTTGAAGATCCTGGCAGTCATTAAAACAATAAAAAACTTACACAACAAAAGAGTCCCTAGTGTAGACATCATGTCTCCTGTTGACTGAAACTGAAAGATAACATCTCTTGTTTATGGCCCAGCAATAAAGTACTTCAGTCTCAGCTATTCTTAAGTTTTGCAAGTTAATTTTCTCTGTTCCAGTAGGATACACTGTAGATACATCTTTTAAGCTCAATACTGTACAAACCCTGTTCAATGCATACTTCTGTACCAGCAGTTTAATATATAACATACAGTTCTAATACATTTGTAAAACAAACATATGAATTGTGTTGATATTCACAAATTGCATATGAGTATTTACAAAATTCCAGATAGCTGGGCTGGCAGTATTTTCTTTTGTGACACTTTACATTGTACAAACCTTTGCTTTTGACATTCTTAAAGTAAATGATTGTCTTTGTGATGAAGAAAAAAATGTTTGTGGTTACCCCCAGTATTTCCCTTTTGTCCAACAACATTAATTACACTTTGTTTGAGCGACATTTTTTCTCACATATTTAATGCAACTCGGTTGTCCTGTGCTCCATTCCAAACATTTCTGTTATCTTATATATTTTCAATTTAATATACAGCATTACAACTTTCTTCACAATATTTGAAGTCTATTTTTTCAATATCAGCAGTTATAAACTGCACAATAAATTCAAGTTCTTCCATGAAAAAAACATAATTCTCCCAGGGCTCATGTGTTTTAGCATCACACAGCCTTATGCATTCTTCTAATGTATAGTTTTCAAATGTTATTTTACAAAAGGCTTCACTTCCGAAATGTATTGTAGCCCTAATGTCTCTTAATAGTGAAGCCTAAAGGCATGGCAGGTGTAGCAAATAACATACCAGTTTATAGATGTTCCATTATTATGCAAAGCTATCACAATTGGTTGCCTTCTCTGTCTTGTCTGTACTGTTGCTAAGTGATTGTATTGCTACCCAGAGCGCACAGCCTGAACACAGTAATATCTTGCTTCAATGTTCTCTCCTATACCAAAACAAATAATAAAATCCACAATATTTTGTTGCATAGTTACTTCAGCAGTTTTTTCCTTTACTGTGACATACTATTGCATTTTCTGAATTGCAAGTGTCACCAACAGCAGTCTCAGTTTCGACATCAACAAATTCCTGCACAGAAGCCCTCCCAAAAACAGTCTTTCAGTGTTAACAGATTTCTGTACACATTTGTCTATAATGTCACTCCATGAAACTGCTGATCACTATTCAGGTTGGTCTTCCTCCGTAATTTGCAAAATTATTTTCAGTCTTCAGAACTCCTTCTTCATCACCTCAACTTTAATTTTGTTTACTGTACACTGTGAATCTGCCATTTCTGCAGCACCATTTCTTCATACTGCATTCAGCATTTTCCTCTGTCTTTCCTTTGGTTACTGCCCTCTGCAGCCACCTATAGGAAATTCCTTGGTGGTCTAGCCAAATTTCCCCTGGTCTGTACCTATACCTCTGAGAGTCCCCCCCCCCCCCCCCGAAAAGAGGCAGTGGGTACAGTGGGACTAACTTGGCTATCGGTGTGTATAAATAAATACATTAATTTCTATAGTCATTGATTCCCTTGGCCTCAGTTTGCTTACTGTGTGACTCTGAGCAAGTCACTCAACCAGACGGCCTTCCCATGTCATTCTGCAAAGGGAACTTGTATTCAATGAGCCAGTCTAATTAGCAAATCAATAAAAAAAAATCAAGAACGGTGTTTAGGCTGTCAAAGTTTAAGCCACATGTATTGCATAATGTAAATGTATTTAAAGTGGGTGACAACCAAGGATGTATGTGAAATCTGGCCAGCAGTAGTCTAGAACTTTTCATAGCCAGCAAAGATTGTATGAATGCAACATTGTGATAGTTTCAGGCATAGACCCATACTTTATGAAGATTCAGTTTTCTCAGTGTTTACATACCATTATTCATTATTTTACTGGCAGTTTATGTTTGGGTGTGTTAAACTGTTTCTAAACTCATATTTGATTAATTCTTAAGTGTTAAATTCTAGGCATATAATGCAGAAGAAAAGTAAATATTAAACATCTCTCTTTTCCTTGAAACATATTTTTTGCAGGGACAAGCACACCCTGCATTCTCTGTGGAGGGAAAGCCTCAGTATCCCTCAAATATATAAACCAACTCTGAGAACACCGTACTTCGGATAAAATGGAATATTCTGAGAAATGACAATCTTAGGTATATTACATTTAAGTCTGTTTATGGTCTTTGTCTCCACATTTTAAGATTAGCAATTCAATTCCTGATATTTCAGGTATATACCAGGGTACATCCTGTAGGCTTTGGTATGATTCCTTCAATTTGTACTTGCAAACATTTGAACTAGTCACTTTCCTGGGTTGCCCCTGAAAAGTGACACCTGTGTCCAGTAGACTTAACTTGGTTAGCAATTAAGTAAAACAAAAATGAAATAGTGTAGGACATTGTTTGAGAAACATAATTTTATGAAGGAAGACCTTTTTTCCAGATATCGTTTATGCTGTACTTTAAAGGAAGAAGAATTCTGTACAACTATGTATGTTCTTCGTGTTTCACTGTTGCAGTCATTACATTTGGGTAATCTGCTGGCAGGTTGCCCTCAGTCGGCCTGATTAACAAAGTCTTGGGTCCTGCGTCGGTTGCTGTCCCTTTTTCCATGACGTCAGGTCGTCAGGGGCATAAAACATGCAGCCAACGCCATTTTCATCAGTCTTTCTTGCCGCGTGGTGCCCGAAGAAGAAGCAGTTCGCAAGTGCCGGTTGACCGACTCCTGAAATGTTCGTTTTCAAGTTTCAGAACAAAAGTCTTCATCCTAAAGCTAAGTACCCCGTTGGGGAAACTTTTTCTTGCTCCTTACCGATGTCAGTAAAAGTTAATAATTGTATTACTTGTGGGAAGCAAATACCTCATAAGGATTTTCATTTGTACCGTATTCCTTGCCTAGGCCCTGACCGCAATGTGCCTTGCTGTCAGTTTTGTGCTAAATTTAACCAACACACAATTAAGCGTCGGTATATTTTTGCATCTAAATATTTTGGCTCCAGATTTAACTATCCTGAAATGTCATTGGTTAGCGATCCGACTACAGCAATTCACAAAAAACGCAAAGAAAAAGATAGAGACAGACTGTCGAGGTCCAAAACCAACGAAGAAGCTTCTCCTAAACCAGTCGCCTGTTCGCTGGTAGTCAGTGAGGTGCTTTTGCAGCCCTTGATACCCACTACGTTTGATTCGCAGGCCTCTACTGAGACCCATTTGGAGTCCGGCATGCCACGAGATACTTTAAGTATTGAACCCGCGGATGTCTCTGCCTTAGATGGGTCTGGAGCCGCTGAGCAGGCACCGGCTTCTGAGGGTGTTTTCAGGCCTAAAGATTTGTATATTAAACCGACGCCATCTTCAAAACCAAGGCCAAAACCAACTTCTATGTCTAAAAACACGATGCTTGGGCCACGTGCACAGGCCCCTATGCCTAAAAAACAAATGATCAAAATGGCTGAGGATTTAATTATCCTGATCAGGGGTTCCCACCCTCCTCCTGCTAAGAGACCTAGGCAAGGTTCTGTTTATGAATCTTCAGATCAGGTTTCCATTTCTTCTGATTCCTCTTCTGATCAGGAATTATCTATTCCACCTTATAAGGACTCTGATACAGAAGAATCCATCCCTTCTGCTTCTCCTCCTGAGGATTTTTCTTTTGGAGAAACTTTGCATACCTTAAGGGAACGTTTTCATTGGGAGAGTCAGGAATTTTCAGAATCCAAAAAGAGGCTTAGGGATTTCCTTCCTCTTCCTCAGCATAGGCCTTTGGCTATACCCCCTGTTCTAGACATTGTTGATGATGTTTTCTCAGAATCCAGCATGGCTCCTGATTCCCTGCCTCCGGCTCCTAGTAAGCCAGACAGATATTACAGGGTTCCTGACTCCTACAAATTCATTTTTAAAAACCCTACTGCTGACCCTGAAACAATTTCTCAGGGTCCCAAGGGTGTTAAGGCTTCTACTGCTAAAAATCCTACCCCTTCTGATACAGATTCCAGGGCACTGGATAGATGGGGTACGAAGGTTTACACGTCTGCAACCCTGGCAATCAGGCCTTTAAACTGTCAATTTCATATACTTAAATATCAGCAGCATGTCATGGGCTCACTTAAACAGAAAATTATGTTGATTTCTGACTGTGTGGAAAATAGAGTTGCAGGATTTATTGCATTCAGCTGAACAAGTTGGAAAGCATACTTTGCAATGTGGTTTTGATTCCTTGGAGAGGCCTCTTGCAGGGCCGCTGTAACTGGATCTGTGATAATAAGGCATGCTGGGCTCAAGGAGCAAAATCTGCCTGATCATGTTAAAGCAAAATTGTTGGATGCTCCTTTACAACAGGGCAGTCTGTTTGGTAATAAGGCAGAAGAAGTTTTGAAAAAGATGGAAGACAACGCTAAATCTATGCAAACTGTAAAAGATTTCCTACAGGTGCAGCCACCCAGGTTCAGTAGGCACTGGCCTACTAAGAATTGGCCCTTTCCAGTACTCACCAGAGCCACTCAGGTCAAACCCAGACACACCAAAGGCTCCAGGTTTCAGTCACAATGAACTTACAGAACAAAACAATGGGGTGCCTCCACCTCCAAATCTGGAAGTAGCAAGGCACCTCCCTACGGTAAACAGTCTCAATGAATTTCCTCTGCCATTTCCAAGCATTATCTTTTGGAAGCCCCTTTGGGGGGAAAACTAGCACTTCATGCACAAAATTGGCATCTAATAACCCAGGACAAGTGCTTTTTTAAATATAGTATCCCAGGGATACAGATTTAATTTCCACACATTGCCAATTCCAAACGGATGGCCAGATCTGCCTCCACATCAGTGGGCAGAGACCCAGAAACAAGTTATGTCCCTCATGAATATGGGGGCTATTCAACCAGTACCAGAAAAGGAAAAGGACAAGGTTTTTATTCAAGATTTTTCCTGGTACCCAGAAAAGACAAATCACGGCATCCAATTCTGGACTTATCCATTCTAAATACTTTCCTGGACATTCCAAAATTCAAGATGCTGACTCTACAACAGTTACTGCCTATGCTAGGCAAGGATGCCTGGTTGTTATCTCTAGACTTAAGAGGCTTACCTGCATATCCCAGTCAGGGAATCTTGCAGAAGATACCTCTGCTTCAATGCAGGCTGTTTGCATTACCAGTTCTCTGCACTGCCCTTTGGCTTATCTACTGTGCCCAGGGTCTTCACAAAGTGCCTGGCACCAGTAATTGCATTTTGCAGACAAAGAAACATTCAAATTTATCCTTATCTGGACAATTGTCTAATTCAGGCAGAAAACAAGGACACTCTTCTACAGCATCTGGCATTTGTAAAAAAGCTTCTAACTTGCCTAGGGTACACCATAAATGAAAAGAAATCACAACTGGTACCCTCTCAAAAAATTACATTCCTGGGTGCAAGCTTGTATACAATTGCCCAGATGGCTTACCTCACGTCAGAAAAACAAATCCAGTTGATGACTTACTTCAAACAAGAGGCCACAAAAACCCAGTTATCTGCAAGACAGATTCTGCAGGCCTTGGGGTTCATGGCTTCCTGCATTCTTCTAATTCCATATGCAAGACTGCATATGAGGAAACTTCAGTGGTACCTAAAAAGCTTATGGAGTCAGCATTGTCACAGCCTGGAAACAATGATTCCTATCATTCCTTGCCTGCAGCAAGAGTTCCTATGGTGGGCAGAGGCCTGTCACCAAAACAAGGGACTGTCATTCATTCCACCCCCTGCCACCCAAAATCTGACTACAAACGCATCAGACTATGCTTGGGGGGGCGAATCTGGCAGGGAGATGCATTCAGGGTGAATGGAGCCTAAATCAAATGCACCTGCATATCAACCAGAAAGAGATGCTAGCTGTACAGAATGCTCTGACAGCTTTCAAGGACTTTCTTCATCCAGGACAACTACTGATAAAGACGGACAACACCACAGTCATGTGGTACATAAACAAGCAGGGGGGTACCCATTCCTACCCCCTTTGCAGACTAGCCATGGCTTTGTGGAACACAGCATTGACTTACCAAATACATCTACAAGCTCAATTCCTGCCAAGAAAGCAAAATACTCTGGCAGACGAACTCAGCAGAAATCTTATGGACCCACACGAATGGAAACTGGATCCGCAAATCTTCAGCATGTTGACACACAAATGGGGGAGCCCAGACATAGATCTTTTTGCCTCATTTTGCCTCATCCCAAAACTATCAGTTGGACAAATTCTGCACAAGAATCCATCACAAAAAAGCTTGGAAAGTGGATGCTCTATCCTTCAGCTGGAAAAACCTATCAGTCTATGCATTTCCCCCTCTGCCTTTGCTCTCCAAGGTATTGCTAAAAGTCAGACAGGAAAAAACAAAAATGACTCTGATTGCTCCAGACTGGCCTCACCAACACTGGTACCCGCTCCTACGCAATATGTCACGCCTTCCTCCATGGTATCTGCCTCAGACACCTTATCTACTGTCTCAGCAGAACTTTCAAATTCTGCACACTCGGCTCCAAACTCTGAATCTTGCAGCATGGCTAATCAACTAATTTCACCAGTTACATCTCTCAGCAAACCTGTGATGGATGTCATTTTGGAGGCTAGAAGGCCTAGTACTAGAAAATCTTATGCTGATAAATGGAAACGATTCTGTGCCTGGAATCAGGCACAAGGAATAAGCACAGCAAAGCCAAATATTCCTCAGATTCTGCAATATTTAACTGAGATGCTTCACAAGGGTCTATCTTTCTCTTCCATAAAAATCCATGCCTCTGCCATTTCAGCTCATTACAACACAGAGCCTCTCCTCTTTTCTCATCCCCTGCTAAAGCAGTATATCAGAGGGGCCAAAAGTTTAAGACCTCCCAGGAGAGCACCACCTCCTGCATGGGACCTCAATTTTGTGTTGGAAAAGCTCACCCTACCTCTTTTTAAGCCAGCTGCTACTGCGGACATAAAGTTTCTCTCTTGGAAGACAGCTTTTCTTTCAGCAGTCACTTCAGCTAGAAGGATTTCAGAACTACAGGCTCTCATGGCAGTGGAGCCTTTTATTATTTTCTACACGGGCAGGGTAGCGCTCAGGACCATTCCATCCTTTATACCTAAAGTGGTATCTAGTGTGGCTCTCAATCAGACCATTCATCTGCCAACTTTTTTCCCAAATCCACAGAACAAGGGGAGCGGATTCTGCATTCATTGGATGTGCACAGACAACTAAGATTCTACTTTAACAGGACAAAATCTCTAAGAAAATCTGAGCAACTACTGGTGGCATTTGGTGCAGGGGCAGAGGGAAAGGCTATTTCAAATCAGACTATTTCAAAATGGATAAGTCATTGTATTTGTTTCTGCTACATGCATCATGGTAAACCTGCCCCCAAGGGGATCAGATTCCATTCCACCAGGGCTGCATCTACTTCTGCAGGCTTTCTCAGAGGGGTTCCTGCCAGAGACATTCTAGAAGCTGCTACATGGAGCTCAGTTCATACGTTCACCAAGCATTACCATTTACCTCTCTTCTCTAATTCCAGAGCAGGCTTTGCCACTGCTGTCCTGCAGGGCTTTATAGCTGCTCCTAATGCTGTATAATGCCATCCTCCCAACCATAGCTTTGGGATTCTGCCCAAATGTAATGACTGCAACAGTGAAACATGAAGAACATAGTACAGTTGTGTACACTTACCATAAATGTAGATGTTCGAGTGTATTCACTGTTGCAGTCATGGTTACCCAACCGCCAGCCCCCTACTTTTCTCTTTTTATACCTCTTCCTTCTGTTACTATGCTCAAAAGCCTTTTTGTTGTATTTGCTTTTATTTGGAGGTATATTTTTTTGTGTTCTAAATTACATGCATATATACATATATATTTTGCTACCCATTTGAGCCTCACCTGACATCTGGGGCAAGAAAAACTGATGAAAATGGTGTCGGCTGAATGTTTTATACCCCTGACGACCTGACATCATGGATGAAGGGACAGCAACTGACACAGGACCCAAGACTTAATCAGGCCAACTGAGGGCAACCTGCCAGCAGATTACCCAAATGTAATGACTGCAACAGTGAATACACTCTAACATCTACTTTTATGGTAAGTAAACACAACTGTACTTTGCACCTAAAGGATTTGGGATCTTTGCTTGCAGTTTTTCTTCTAACACTTTTAAGGTAGATCAGCCAAAGCAACCTGCATATTTTCAGTTATCAGTGTGTTAACCACGATTTATCAGTTATTAGTCATGCATGGCTAGTTAGAACTGCCTTAAATTTGCCAAGTAACTCTTGTCGCCTAAGCAAAGCATCAGGTAGGGATAGTGTGAAGGCATTTAGGAACTACAATAATAATATAGTTTTGAATATGTGACACAAATGCAATACATTTACTTAAATGCACCACCGGAGGCTTTTCAGACACTTATGGTGACTTAGATCAGAGTAAGTCATTAAAAAGGAATCAACTTGACTGATTGCTGAGACGGTCTAAGAAGCCAATGATTTAGCAGGGCGCAGTGGTGCAGCAGTTGCGTTGTCGCCCTTACAGCAAGAGGTTATCCTGTTCAATTCTCAGCTGAGGTGCCTTCTGTGCAGAGTCTGCATGTCCTCCCTGTGTTCATGTGGGTTTCCTCCCACGTTATAAAGACATGCACCTGGAGGGTTTCTCCCCGGGCCTCCGCTGAAAATTGGCTGTTCCAAGTCGGACTTTCCTGGTAAATAAATGTTAAGATGTTAATGTTAAATAAATAAAATAGTTTACAACATACATTTATGTCTTTATGATGTCTCTATAGGGGCACAAAGTGCTTTGTGGGAACAATAAAGATAGTCTTGAAAACAATTACGCCATTTTGAGATGTAAAAATTGCAGAATAATACTAAACACTCTTTAGAAAAAGCGGTGATGAAAAGCCTATGTTTTCAGTTTGTGGATGGCAGTTTCCTTTGAATGATTTTCTTCCTTCTCTTCTTTAAAACTGTCTAGAATTTTTTTGGAGGTGTACAAATTTTATTTATTTAATTGTTTTTGTGATGAATTGGCCATCTAAGCCACACTGATTTCAGTGATGTCCAAGAGGAAAATCTCTGCACTTCCAGCTCAGTTTAATCACAACTGAGCTCACACTCTTTAGCAAAAAAATGACATTGTTTCAGTAGCAATAGTTATTAGTTTACCAGAAGAGTAGAACCCCCACAGTAAACGTTTAACATGTCATAAATATCATAGGTGCACAGATGTTTCATATAGTACTGCACAACAATTTAAAAGTCAATTTAACAGCCATACATAAAGGAAACTGTTATTACAATTGCCTTCCATGTTTGCGCTTGTCAAAGAAGTTTCAGTTTTGCTCAGAAAGAGAACTGCTTAAATGTTGCTGGTTCTGATGAAGTCCCTTCAGAAAGTGCTTAACTTGTGGAACATTGTTTAACCTGTGTTTTTTGAACTATTAAAGTGGTGTATTTCTACATCGTGCCTGCTTGTTCCATTTGCTGGATTGGTTCTTCAGTTTGTTGTTGTTGTTGCAAAGACGTACTACATTTTGCATTGTAAACAATGTAAAAATAGTAAACGATGGTGAAAAAAAATTGGAGTTCACGTCAGGAAAAAAATGAACAAGAAAAGATAAAGCCTAAGATACTGTTCTGCAAAGAATAGTGTTTTCAGAATATGCAGACATTCAAATGCTAAGTTTTAATCTGAGCTGTACATTTTTTGTAGAAATTAACACTTTTAAGTGCATGCAGTAATTAACATGATTATTTGAAATGTAGATGTTGCTAATACTCTGGATATTTCATAGGCCTTGCAATTGCTGCCATAAATCTTTGAAAAAACACAATTATTTTCCAGGAAATGTGTTGCGCATTTGGGACTGGAAAATCTGAAGCTACTACAACTTATTTGTGTAGTCAAAGAGTTGTTATAACATGTCTAGACTTTTACTTTAAAGATGTACACAGTCAGTTACCCGAATGTGAAGGCAAACATGTGGTTCACTGCATCATGATTAATAAACTGCATTTAATGGGATGCGGAGAGTAAAATAATAACAACATTACCAATGAAGATGCAGTATTTTTTCACATTCTTTGGAGACTGTGGATGAAACTGGCGGTAGAATTTGTAGCTCTTTTTAATGCTTTTTTTTTTTTTAAATTGAAAAAACTAACCAGAGTGTTTTTTTATTGCATCAAATCATGCTTGGTTATATGTTTAATTAATTTTCACTGGCTTTTTGTACTTCTCAGCCTTCTGTCACTGATGGCAGGAACCTAGAAATCATTGTGTGCTCAGTATGAGAGAGAGAGACAGATTCTGAGAGAGAGAGATACAGATTCTGAGCAGTGAAAGCACGTTTAAATTTGCAAAGGTTTTGATTTTGTATTTTACAGTAACATGAATGTCTTCTTTTAAAGTCTGAATATATTGTACCTTTTGCAAGTGAATAAATATCCTTCTCTGTGATGGAAATTGCAGCTTTTAACATGTTAAATGAGAGCTTCACATAATGCAGACAGCCTCTTTATAGACATGGGCATTTTTCTTAACCTCTGACTGCCTTTTATGCAGTGTAAACAGATGAGACTGATGTAGGAACAGATACCGGTCTTATTTGGGTGGATTTTCTATAAAGGAGAATGCTACTAATACTAGATTTTAGGCCATGTGCTGTTAGTGTACTCCTGCTACCACAAATATAGCTTTTTAGGATTTTCTAGAACCACATTCAAAGGTGTATGCTCCCATTTGGCCAATACGGACATCCCTACTCCTGACATAAAGCAAAATTATGTGCAGAACTTAAAACAAACCCAGGATTTTTAACTTGTCTTGACTTTTGTTCCATACCAATATCTTTGTTTCACAGTTATATTTTTAAATTATTGTACCCAAAGTAGCATTTTGTGGCCAACCTTTCTTTTCTTATGTAAGGCTGCTGCATCCCAAAAGACTGTGCGTGTCTTCATTTTGCTTCTCCTCCTTCAGTCTTCTCTAGTCATTGACTTAAATAGCAGCACCTGAATTATTGATATCTTTGCGTAGCATTGGAAAGTGTCAGCAGATCTTTCAGCATTTTTTTTTTTACAAATAACTAAAGATAAACATGAGGTTTCATTCTTGGTTTAGAAATAAACGGCACCCTGATCACCTTGTTTTTTTTTTCTGTAGACTGTTTTTGTGTTAGCTTAAGGAAATTCTTTTGTAGTAACTCGTCCACTCGGCCATCTAGGTCTAGTTTCCCAGGATTACTTTGCTACCCACTCATCTGTGAAGAACAGCCTACACTGCTTGAGCGTGCTGCATTGTACCAAGCGAAGCATCAGTTTCTGCTGTAACAGTCTGTAAAAGAAATAATGTGAGTGTTCATAGAAATCCAAAGTAGAGTGCTAAGCTTGCAGAACTGGGTACAAAAGTAATAAAAATGTGGTATAATGCCATATTTTCTTTGTGGTATTCCACTGTTTGAATTAAAAATAAGTAAATTAATTTGTGATGAAAAAAAAATGGTTGTCTGTTATTGGCTTTTTGTGTAAGAGTGCTCCTTCCCAGTTCTTGCAAACTGCTTATATAATTTAATCTTGTAGTAGTGACCAAAGAAAAGTGTCCGCATGTGTCCACGTGTGATTCTGACAGTGCAGGGATCCTTTCTCATCCTAACCTTTTATTATTTGCTAGGTCATGAATCAGGACTATTGCAAACTCTTCCAGTATTGTTTGACACATTTATTATTTAAACACAGCAACCAGCCTCGATGCTGTTAAAAGCTAAAGGCTTTCCTCATTGTCTAGTGCTTGATAGCTGTAATTTGATGTTATCACAACAACATGCTAGATGGCCTTGTGAAGAAGGCAAACCAAGCAAGGAAATCACAGAAAATATCATTGAACAACAAAATAGGAAATTTACTCTTAAAAGAACCTGAATATGGCAGGGGCGAACATTAACAATTATTTAAGTAGTCACGATGGAAAGTGAGGCCATTATCAGTGTTGTATAGCGTTACATACCTTAGGGAATTTATCTGTGGTACACTTACACTGATTTTAAGGGATCTCAGTTTTTATAATGTGTTGTTATTTGCTGGGGAAGATGCACATTTCCCTTTGGTGTTGGAACATTGCAAGGTTATGGATTCTGTCCCCCTGGCCATCCATTTGGATTCAAGTTCTAGTGCTAACACTGTAGTTCTACAGATGATGTGTTAAATAAACTAGGGTACCATCTGCTGCTTCTGCAGGTAGCCTAGGTGACTTGATAAAATTCCTGTGGAACATTTTGACAAAATAGGGGATATTCTTATCCTGTGTCCAGGTGAAATTTCCCTAATTGCAAAGTTGATGACTACCCTGAAAAGGAGTCATAGAGTCTAGGGAATCTGTTCAGTCAGCACTGTACACCATATAAAGAAAAACTTAGTCATCTGGAAAACAGGTGTCAGTACTGGGAAAACTACTCGTGTACCAACACCTTTGCCCAATAGTTCTTGGAATTCATAAATTCCAATGCCCTGGATCAACTAATCCATAGTCCCACTGGGGGCTCCAATATCCTAGACCTTGTCATTACCAACATGGGAAATCGATGCTCCACACCTATGGTCACCCCCGAGTTGGTCAGGTCAGACCATAAGCTAATCACCCTTAACATCCACACCCCGTCCCCACCCCAGTAAGGAAACCTCCATAAAAAACTTCTCCAAAGCCAACTTCATGCTACTCAAGTCAGAAGTTACGAACTTCATGACACCCATGCAGACGGAAACTCAAAGTTCAACTGCTGAGTCCTACACTAAGGCACTGTACGAGCACATCCACTCATGCATGAATCGTGCCATCCCAAATAGAACCAAGATGCTCTCCTCCAAAAAAGGAAGCCAATCTGATGGTCCCCTGCCATAAACAAACTTTACAACAAAAGGAAGAAACTGTTGCAGAAAAGAGGAAAATCCCAGGATGCAAAAAACACCCTTACCAGTCTCAGTAAGAAGCTGAGATCCCTCATAAAATTTTCCAAAACTAGTTATGAAAATAAAATTGCCAAAGATTCCAAAGACAACCACAAGGCATTCTATAACTATGTCAAGAATCTAAATGGCAATGCTCAGATCTGCTCTGAGCTACAACAGAATGGCATTAAATATACTGATCCCAAGGATATTGCCAGTATCCTGGCAGATCAATTCAGTGCCAACGTCACCCCCTAAATGGCCCATCTCCGTACCAGAAGATTGCCAAATTCCAGTAATAACGGCCACACAGATAAAAACCGCACTCTCCAAAGCTAAGAATACAGCATCCATGGGACCAGATGACATCCCGGGCTGTGTACTACATGAACAACAAAATGAACTGGCACCTCACCCAAGTGCCATGTTTAATCATACCCTTACCTCAGGCTTCATGCCCACTGAGTAGCGTACAGCTACAGTTATCCCACTCTACAAGGGGGATCCACCTTGGATCCTGGGAACTACCGCCCCATCAGTCTGACGAGCCTGCTCTGCAAGGCCATGGAACATATTATCATGGAACTTATAAACAAAGACATTGGCAACCTTAAAACACTGGCCCACACCCAGTTTGGGTTCTTGAAGGGCTGATCTTGTCTCCTGAACCTGATTGACTTCTTCAAATCAGTCTCCAGAGCCGTAGACAAGGGTAAGGCAGTCCACACAGCCAATCTGGACCTCGCCAAGGCCTTTGACACCATCCCACACTCTGGAATCATAGATAAACTTACTAAGCTGGGCATTAATCCCTATGTCACTCGATGGGTTGCCAACTGGCTTACTGACAGAACCCACACTGTAAAAGTAGCTGACTCCAAATCCAGCTCCAGACAAGTGACAAGTGGAGTACCTCAAGGTTCAGTCCTGGGACCTGTCTTGTTTGGCATCTACTTCTCTGAAGTACAGGCCAACACTAAGGGACTCTGGCTAACAAAGTTCACAGATGACTGCAAACTGGAAGCCATTATTGAATCCCCAAATTATGTGGATACTCTACAAAAGGGCCTTACAGAAACAGATGCTTGGTGCCAGAGCCATGGGCTCAAGCTCAATGCCAAGAAATGTATAGTTATCCCCTTTGGGAAAAAACATGTACCCGTGAATTGCCACATAGGTGGCAGTACACTAAACACTGAAAGTGTGATAAGAGACTTGGGGACACAGGTGGGCAGTAGTCTCACCTTCAATAACCACATCGCCACAACAGTCAGGAAATCCTATGTGGCACACCTCATCACTAAGGGCTTTTCTTCCAGAAAAAAGGAGGTAATTGCCCCACTGTACTCATCCCTCATTAGACCCATTATAGAATACAATGCCCCATTTGGTATGTACCTCTCAAGACATCTGCAACAACTGGAAAGGCCACAGAAATACCTCACTAAAAGAATCACAGGTCTAAAGCAGATGCCCTATGCTGACCACCTTAAAATACCCCAGCTATACTCTGTTGCATATCGTCTACCTCGAGGCGATCTCTGCTTAACATACAAGGCCATGTCAAACCCAGAGCTGCTGGACATGCTACACTTAAAGAAATCCCAGTCCCTCAGAGCCAAACGCTCCAGGGATCTAAACCTTGTCATCACAATAAACAAAACATGCTGGAGGGATAGTTTCCTGACCCAGAGACTCCTCAGACTCTGGAATAGACTTCCCATACATGTCAAGCAGAATGCCTCTTTGGCCCTCTTCAAAAGGAACCTTGATGATTGGATGGGAGAAAGGAAATTCACCCCGGGGATCACGTCAGTCACCATGCTAGACGGGGTCCAGGGAAGTAAATAGTGTGGGAAGAAATAGCCAGGGAATTATTATGGCTAGGCTTGTATAGGCCCTAGGGCTGATAGCCTAGTACCAACCTATGAACCTATGTACAGCCCAGGGGTTGGTGTAATGGTTAAGGTGTGTACCTCACAGACACAAAGTAAAGGGTTTGATTCTCACATTTGAGAGAAATTGTCTCAGTTTGAAATGGCCTACCAGAGCAGCTAGCCTAGTAATTATCTATGAGCCTATTTAGTGCATGCAGTCATCTGGAAAAGGGAGTCGGTACCGCCCAATTAGTGCACAGTTCAATCTGCTTGCTGTTTATATTCATTAAATGCAAGGACTTATATAAAATGAGCTTTTGTGTTTGTCAAGTACTTGAATGCATTTTTGATTGGCATGGGATGTGTAAGTTGCTTGCTAGTATGCTTAGGTAGTATCTGCCCTAAAGAATACACACTCAAGCATGCATATATAGCTGGATATATATATATATATATATATATATATATATATATATATATATATATATATATATATATATATATATATATGTATGTAAGTGTGTGTGTGTGTGTGTGTGTGTGTGTAAAGAAATTAATAGTCCTGAAAGGCAGTATCTGTTAAAAACCTTGCCTGAGGTATCAATAGATGTGTGTATCTCTTTATAAAAGGAGAGGAAGTGAGTTTTGATGTAGCACATGTTAAAAACAAGCTTCCTGCTGCAGCTAATGGGATAAAATGCCTTGGTTTATGTTACACACATTTTGACAAAATGGCAAAAACAGTCTGAGAGTGAAAAGGTTCTTGAGATCAGAATGGATAATATTACTTACTATACAGATCTCAGTGTTGAAAATTTCAGCTTATCACTTGGGAGTTTCACGCTTGGACCATGTCTTAGGAAACATCCAGTACTGTTGACTCATCCTAACCTTTTCACTCTCATAATGAATATATATATGAGCAGACATATTTATTGATAACTTTACTCCAACTAGATACTTTGTTACCCCCACTATCCCTTAAAATTAAATTTTCCATGAAATTACCATGAACTAAGTCTTAGAACAAAAATAGTTGAGCAGTAATTACGTTGCCCGTTCGATTCTCAGTTAGAGCGTCTTCTGTGTGGTGACATGCGTGAATGGGCGTTCCTTCGTTGAAGGTTGTGCGTTAGGCCCGGCAAGCCAGCATGTAAAACTCTACTGCCAATCATTAGCGGACTGGAGTTCTGCTGTGGCGACCCCTAACTGGGAAAAGCCGAAAGACACAAACAAACAAAAGTAATTATTAGTATAGTGTAGTAGATTTGTTTTAAAATGCATTAATTGTTTTTTGTAAGCCTGCCAGACATGTAACCACCCCTGCTACTGATCATGCCCATTTGTTCCCCCACTTAGTTGGGTGAGAGCCGCTCATGGGGTAGTATGACATTCAGGTGAGCAGTGAAAGACTTTTCTTTTACTGGCCTAATCCCTTTCCTCATGGCTGATGTTGGCATTTGTTGAAACAAGTGCCCAAGTCATATGGGACAAGAATCACTTGCTCCAGGGTTCTCACCTTAGCCTGTGACATAAACAGAACATACTGGAGAGACAGATGTATCTCTCAGAGATTGCCACTCCTCTGGAATAAACTCCCTGTTCATGTGAGGCAGAGCTCCTCAATGACCCTATTCAAGTGTAGCCTAGACAATTAGATGGGGAAACCGTAAAATCACCCTAGGAATGGCACCCATGTCCCTCATGGATAGGGCAGTCAGTGCTGATCATAGACTCACTCTTGAATAATGACCATCTAACCAAGGTCAATTAGGGAACACGTATATAACATGGCTGTGCTTGTAAATACCCTAAGGACATTAACTGTGTCACCTCTTATGAACCTACAAGCATTTCAGTGGATGTACATGATTGTGAGCTCACAGTAAGGGCTATCATGTAACTGAAGCATGGCAAAGTCATTGGAACATTTTCTGCCCTTGTGCTTCATGTTGTGCACCTCAGGTGCCCTGGTTGTGGTCTACCAGATTATTTTCCTCCCTCGGTAGGGGTGATCTGCCATTGGCTGATGACTCTGACTCTCACCCCACCCCATCCCCACTACAACCAGCTGTTCCAGTACCTACGTTACTAGGCGCTGCCGAGACAGTTAGGTTATAGTTTTTACTTTACCTTTCCATGCTAAGGAGCTGTTAGTTTTTTTTTCACTTTAAAAAAAAACTTTGTTGTTTAAAGAACTTTCTGGTCTGCAAATACTTTTCATTTGAGAGGAGAGATTAAAGTACTGTGCTTGCACCCATTTGTTCTGACAGTGTGTATGTGTATTACTAGGATATAGTCCGATTTGTGCCACTGATGTGACATGTCAAATTAACTTTTGCTTAACAAGTTCACTTCAGTGAAGTTGTAGCATATGTGGTGTACTTGATTTTTTTACACATTTAAATACTTGCCATACCAGGTTTTAGTTTATTAACCACCAAAGTCTGATTTGGCATAACTTATTCCTAACATATGTTTAGGAAGGGATTCACTTTATAATCTTGAAATACTGAAATATCGAATTTCAGTATCTCAAGACTACAAAAGCCAAAAAAAAAACCACCGACACCCCAAAAGTGCAAAATCCAAAATAGCAAACCTTAAACACACCACACAACACAACACATACAACATATGCATACATGTATGCATAGCTATAGAGTGCTTTGTGGTTGTCTTTAGAATCAGTGGCGATTTTGTTTTCTTAACTAGCTTTGGAGGATTTTATGCGGGATCTCAGCTTCTTACTGAGGCTGACCAGGGAGTTCCTCCTGTCATGGGATTTTACTCTTTTGCAATAGTTTCTTTCTTCTGTTGTAGAGTTTGTTTATGGCTGGGGACCACGAGATTGGCTTCCTTTTTTTGGAGGATAGCATCTTGGTTCTGTTAGGGATTGCATGATCCATGCACTCGTGTAAGTGCTTATAAAGTGCATTTATGTAGGATTCAACAGTCGTACCTCTGTTGTCCGTCTGCATGGGTGTCGTGAAGTTTGCCACTTCTGTCTTAAGAAGTGTGAAGTTGGCTTTGGAGAAATTTTTTATGGTAGTTTCCCTAATGGGGGCGGGATGTGGATGTCTGGGGTGATTAGCTTGTGGTCGGATCTGACCAATGAGGAATTGACCTCTGGTGTGGAATATCGGTCGCCCATGTTGGTAATGACCATGTCTAGGATATTGCTGCCCCTGGTGGGGGTGTGGATACATTGATCCAAGGCAAGGCATTGGAATTTATGAATTCCAGAAAACGTTGAGCAAAAGAGTTGGTACATGAGTAGTTTTTCCAGTTAATGGTGGGGTAGTTGAAATCACCCATTATTAGGGTTTTGGGTTGTACCCTAATATTTTCCAGTGTATCAAGAAATGAGTGGGAATCCTGGGACATGGTGGAGGATCTGAAGCAAGCTACAATTTGGATTGAGGTCTTGCCCAGAGTTAGTTGCACTTGAATAATCTCGGACACCAGAGAAGTACTGCCAGTCCAGCTATGTGGAATTTTGTAAATAATTATATGTCATTTGTGAATAGTAATATGATTCATATGCTTGTCCTACAAATGTAAGAGAACTGTATGTTATGCACTGAACTTCAAAAATTTAACCACCGTGTACCCTACTGGAAAAGAACATAAATGTATATAAACTATATAACTGTGCAAATGTATGTTTTAATAGTAGAAGCTGGAACTTAGAGTTAACTTGCAAAACTTCAAGACAATAAGTGAAAATTGTTTTACGATTCTGTTATCTCTCAGTTTCAGCTCAACGCAGACACAGTGTCTAGAGCTAGAGGTTTTCCTATTGTCTTGAAACAGAAATAATTACTAGATTTCAAATGTGAAAGTGTTTTTATTGCTCTGTGACTTCCTAGCAGCTGCACACTTCTGAAAGATATGTATTTTTGACATAGTGGTGTTCAATTCTAAGTATCTGTTTAGCCTGGAAACTGAAGTCTGGTGACAGAGTGATGTCATCTGAGACTGTCCTGCAATGTTGTTTTAAAATATTTCCTATGATTCTGAACTCTGTAGTTACTGTGTTGATTGAGTATTGTCTTTTTCTTTTATATATTTAAACCTTTTAATTGTGGCTGGTTTGTTTAGAGATATTTAAGGTCTGAGAATACTTGCATATGTATTTGTTGACACTGTACAGGCCACTCCTAAATAGCCTTGAAAGTCTTGGTCACACTTACCATTTGGATTAATAGTAACATTACACAGTAAGACTGGGCACCCTTTGGTAAGGGCCCTAAAAGTAGCTGATAAGTAGTGGCTGGTGGTACCTTGTAGTCTGGGCAGAAGGGGGCATAGCTAGTAATCCTGTGTCAGCCTTTCCCAGGTGTGTATGTTTGTATATAAATCAAATCTCAAAGTATGTGTGTGTGTCAGCTACTTGAGCGGGAACATGAAGCACTGGCTGGAGGTTTTGGCTTGGCCACTCAGCTGAGATTGCAACCCTATAGCTGTGCCCATGGGGGGAGTCTTATTGGGGATCTGGAGAAAGACAGAGAAACTAGTCCCCAGACTGGCTGTGATCTCTGCGTGCTCTTAAGGGAAATTGCACTGTACTGTGTATGTACTTGCCATCCTCCCAATGTGTACGTCTCTCACTGGTGGTAGTGGTGAGGATTGAGGCTCCTTGATTACTGGGCCAGTGCAGGAGCATCACAATCACATGTGGTACTTTATTATACAGTAATTTGCATATAGCATAGCCAAGCACATTATTTGACTTAGTCATGTTGTGCAGCGGGGTTTTCTGAATTGAACTCACCCTGCAAGTGGCCACTCACTGGGCAAATTCACTTCGTGAGATACAGCAAAGTTTTATGAATCTGGCCCAGCATTTTGAATTTAAATATTACAACCGGATAGTGTTTTTTGAACCACATGGCTTTCTTTTGCAAACTGCTTGCAATTTAGATGGTACACTTGATGGTCGTTTATCAACTATTTGAAAAGAAAATTAATCAGGAATGAAAGTACTTCTTGCTTGTCATACTGACAGTAGCTGCAATTAATAGCTGGCTGGTAAGAAGACTATAAAGTACGTTTCAGGAAGCTGATCCTGTAAGTGGATGTTTTGAGCAGTTGCTGTATTGTATTTCTTTACATATTTGTAGTTGCTGACTTAAATCCAAATGGACCTTGTCCAGACTATGTCCAGGAGCAGTGTCTGGTTAAGAGACTTGCTCAGAGTTACACAGACAAATTAAGGCTACTGGATCTATACACTGGACTACAAGACAAGGAGTAAGCACATTAACAGCTCAGTGTAGCCTGCTTGGCTGAACTTTCGTCCCTCCTGTGATATTGTCTCATAATAAATGTGCTTATTTTTTGCATCATTTTGTTACTCTCTGTTTTTAAACTTATATTTCTGTGAGGGAAAGCATCCCATAATCCTCACGAAAATGGAAGGAGGTTTGCTATTTGGATGCAAATATTAGGCTTAAGTGTCCAGATTTTTGACCAGCTGTATCTACTTTGTCCATATTTACAGTGGGTCTGCAGGTTGACAGGAATATCCTTCCCTGAAGATTAAACTTCAAAGGAAAACATTCTCCTATTTACTAAAAAACCTTGGTGATATTCCTGTTAACTTACAATACCCTCCTTTTCACCCGTTCAGAGTGACAAGCTCTTCATTTAAATAGTTCATAAAAATTGGAGCAATCTTCCCATAACCTTACTAAAATTACAGATGACAAGATATTTAGGAAAAAAAAATATGGAATACCTAGAAGAAACTTACACTTGGAGACACTCTTGCACGTGTTGCAAAAAAAAGAGTAAAATCCCATGATTGGAGGAACTCCCTGGTTAGCCTCAGTAAGAAGCTGAGATCCCTCATAAAATCCTCCAAAGCTAGTTACGAAAAAAAATCGCCACTGATTCTAAACACAACTACAAAGCATTCTGTAGCTATTTCAAGAATCTCAATGGCAACACTCAGATCTGCTCTGAGTTACAGCACAATGGCACTAAATATACAGAACCAACTGATATTGCCAACATCCTGGCAGATAGGTTCAGTGCTAACTTTACCCCCTCTCACCCCCTAAAGAGCCCATCTCTATATTGGAAGAATGCAAAGTTCCTGTAATCACGGCTGCACAGGTAAAAACCACACTCTCCAAAGCCAAGAACACAGCATTCATGGGACCTGACAACATCCCAGACTACGTTCTACACAAACTGCAGAATGAACTGGCACCCCACCTAAGCACCATGTTCAATCATAGCCTCACCTCAGGCTTTGTGCCCACTGAATGGTGCACAGCGATGGTTATCCCACTCCACAAAGGGGGAACCGCCATGGACTCCGGGAATTAGCCTGACAAGCCTGGTCTGCAAGGCCATGGAACGTATCATCATGGAACTTATAAACAAAATCTCCAAACTCCGGACCCCACCCAGTTTGGGTTTGTAAAAGGCAGATCATGTCTCCTAAACCTGATAGACTTCTTTGAAGCAGTCACCAAAGCCATAGACGAGGGTAAGATAGTTCACACAGCCTAGCTAGATCTCGCCAAGGCTTTCAACACCATCCCCCACTGTGGAATTATAGATAAACTCAGTAAACTAGGTATAAATCCCTATGTCACAAGATGGGTTGCCAACTGGCTCACTGACAGAACCCACACTGTGAAAGTAGCAGATTCCAAATCCGACTTCAGACCAATGACAAATGGAGTACCACAGGATTCAGTCCTGGGTCCTCTCTTGTTTGGTATCTACTTCTCTGAAGTACAGGCTAACACAGAAGGTCTTTGGCTAATGAAGCTCACAGATGACTGCAAACTAGGAGCCATAATCGAAACTCTTAACTATGTAGACATCCTACAAAAGGGCCTCATTGAGACAGATGCCTGGTGTCAAAGCCATGGCCTCAAGCTCAATGCCAAAAAGTGCACTGTCATCTCCTTTGGTAAAAACTCTGTACCCATGAACTACAACATAGGCGGTAGTCTACTTAACGCCAAAAGTGTGATGAGACCTTTGGTCTCTGGAGGTCTCTCCTTTGATAATCACATTGCCACCGTAGTCAGGAAATCCTATGTGGCACACCTCCTCAGAAAAGATTTCTCATCCAGGAAAAAAGTAATTTTTCCCCATGTACTGGTCATTCATTAGACCCATTATATAGTACAATGCCCCTTTTGGTATGTACCCCACAAGACCTCTACAACAACTGGAAACGCCGCAAAAATACCTCAAAGTGGATTACTGGCCTCAAACAGATGCCCTACACAGACCATCTCAAGTAACTTCAGCTTTACTCCGTTGCATATTGCCTACTCAGAGGGGATTTCTGCCTAACATACAAAGCTATGTCAAACCCAGAGCTGTTGGACATACTCCACTTAAAGAAATCCCAGTTCCTCTGAGCTACATGCTCTAGGGACCTAAACCTTGTCACTACAATAAACAGAACATGCTGGAAGGATAGATTCCTGTCCCAGAGACTTCCCATACTCTGCAACAAACTACCTGTCTATATCAAACCAAGCTCCTCATTAGCACTCTTCAAGAAAAACTTGATTGGATGGGAAATAGGAAATTCACCCTGGGGATCTCTTCTGTGTGTCACCTCGACAGGGGCACAGGAAAATAATTTTCTTGGGTGGTGAAAGCCCGCGTACCTTTTTGGCTAGGCTTATATAGGCCCTAGGGACAATAGCCTAGTACCTACCTATGAACAATGATAATGATTCAAAACAAGATGGCTGAATGATTCAGAAACGTTGAAGTTAGCTACCCAAATAACCTGCTACTGTGTGCCTCTATCACATTTTTTATTATGCCCTTTTCATGTCTCCAACTCCTGAGATATCAAAAGGAATAGGAATATGTACAGGAATAGACTGGAGCTCAAAAGAGAGTGCCAGGGTTGTTTACACATTGTTGGTGGGTTCAAATCTCACCTCACCCCCACACATACATAGTGTTGTGATCATGAAAGACATGTCATGTATATTTTTTGATCTGCAGTACCACTGCAGCAGTGCGGCGCCCTGGGGAGCCACAACTTCCTCACAGGAGTGCCGCGAACTGATAAGCTTAGCTGCAAAATAAACCACGAACAGATGTTCTTCGTGTTTCACTGTTGCAGTCATTACATTTGGGTAATCTGCTGGCAGGTTGCCCTCAGTCGGCCTGAATTCCAAAGTCTTGGGTCCTGCGTCGGTTGCTGTCGCCTCTTCCATGATGTCAGGTCTTCAGGGGTATAAAACAGGCAGCCAACGCCATTTTCTTAGTCTTTCTTGCTGCGTGGTGCCCAAAGCAGAAGCAGTTCGCAAGTGCCGGTCGGCCGACTCCTGAAATTTTCGAATTCAAGTTTCAGAACCGAAGTCTTCACTAAAGCTAAGTACCCCGTTGGGGAAACTTTTTCTTGCTCCATACCGATGTCAGTAAAAGTTAATAATTGCATTACTTGTGGGAAGCAAGTATCTCATAAGGATTTCCATTTATACTGTATTCTTTGCCTAGGGCCTGATCATAATGTGTCTATCTGTCGGTTTTGTGCTAGATTTAACCAACGTACTATTAAGCATCGGTATATCTTTGCCTCAAAATATTTTGGAAACAGATTTAACTATTCTCAAATGTCGTCAGATAGCAATCCGACTACCGGAGTACATAAAAAATGCAAAGAAAAGGACAGAGACAGACTGCCGAGGTCCAAAACTGACGACAAAGCTTCTCCTAAGCCAGTCGCCGGTACTCAGTGAGCCCCTGATACCACTACTTTCGAGTCGCAGGCCCCTACTGAGACCCATGTGGAGTCCGGCACGCTGCAAGATTCTCAAAGTATTGTACCTGCGGATGTCTCTCCCTCGGATGGGTCTGGAGCCACTGAGCAGGCACCGGCTTCTGAGGGTGTATTCAGGCCACAACATTTTTATATAAAACCAACGCCAGCTTCAAAATCAAAGACAAAAGCAACTTCTTAAGCTAAAAAACCGACGCATGAGCCACATGCACAGGCCTCTATGCCCAAAAAGCAGATGATCAAAATGGGTGAAGACCTAATTACCTTGATCAGGGGTTCCCAACCCCCTCCTGATAAGAGGCCTAGGCAAGACACTGATTATGAATCTTCAGATCAGGTTTCTATTTCTTCTGATTCCTCTTCTGATCAGGAATTGTCTATATCACCCTATGAGGATTCTGATGGAGGAATCTATCCCATCTGCATCTCCTCCTGAAGATTATTCCTTTGGAGAAACCTTGCATACTTTGAGGGAACATTTTCACTGGGAGAAACCTTGCATACTTTGAGGGAGCATTTTCACTGGGAGAGTCAAGATTTCTCAGAATAAAAAAGAGGCCCAGGGATTTCTTTCTACTCCCTCGGCATAGGCCTTTAGCCATACCTCCTGTTTTCGACATTGTGGATGATGTGTTTTCGGAGTCAAGCTTGACTCCAGACTCCTTACCTCCTGTTCCAAGCAAGCCAGCCAGATAATACAGGGTTCCTGACTCTCACAAATTTTTATTTAGAAACCCTGCTGCTGACCCCAAAACTATTTCACATGGTCCAAAAAGGTGTTAAGGCCTCAACAGCAAAAACTCCTACCCCTCTGACAGAGATTCCAGAGCACTGGATAGATGAGGAAAGAAGGTTTATACATCTGCAACCTTGGCAATTAGGGCCTTAAACTGCCAGTTTCATATGCTCAAGTATCAACAACATGTTATGGGATTACTGAAACAGAAAATGATGTTGATTTCTGAATGTGCAGAAAATAAAGAATTGCAGGAATTATTGCATGCAGCAGAGCAAGTTGGAAAGCATAGTTTGCAATGTGGTTTTGATTCCTTAGAGGCCTCCTGCAGGGCCGCAGTTACTGGATCTGTGATTAGGAAGCATGCCTGGCTAAAAGAGCAAAATATGCCTGATCTTGTTAAAGCTAAATTGCTGGATGCACCTTTACAGTATGAAACTCTGTTTGATGTTAAGGCAGAAGAGGTTTTAAAGAAAATGGAAGACAAAGCTAAGTTTATGCAAACTGTAAAAGACTTCTTACAAGTGCAGCCACCAAGATTCAGTAGACACTGGCCTACAAAAAATTGGTCCTTTCCTGTGTCCGACAGAGCTCAACGGGGCAACTCCAGGTGCCCTAAAGGTTCTAGAAAGCAGTCACAGGATTCTTACAGGTCAAAGCAATGGGGTGCTTCTACCTCCAAATCTGGAGGAAACAAAGCGCAACCCTCCAGTAAACAGTCTCAGTGACTTCCCTCTGCCATCACCAAGCACTTATCCTTTGGCAGCACCCTTAGGGGGAAAATTAGCACTTTATACTCAAAATTGACAGTTAATAGCCCAGGACAAGTGGGTGTTGAACATAGTATCTCAGGGATACAGATTCCACTTCCACACTCTGCCAATTGCAAATGGTTGGCCAGATCTGCCAAAAAAATCAATGGGCAGAGGCACAGAAACAAGTTACGTCCCTCATGGATATGAGGGGTATTCAGCCAGTACCAGAACAGGAAAAAGGACAAGGGTTTTATTCAAGACTGTTCTTGGTACCCAGAAAAGACAAGGCCTGGCACCCAAAACTGGATTTATCAATTTTGAACACATACCTGGACATTCTAAAATTCAAAATGCTAACTTTGCAGCAGCTTCTGCCCATGCGGGGCAAGAACGCTTGGCTGGTGACATTAGACTTGAGGCATACCTGCATATTCCAATAAGAGAATCATGCAGAAGATTCCTCCGTTTCAAGGTTGTCTTTATGCATTACCAATTCTCTGCACTGCCCTTTGGCTTATCTACTGCACACAGGGTCTTTACAAAGTGCCTGGCACTAGTAATTGCATTTTGCAGACAAAGAAGTATACAAATCTATCCTTACATGGACAACTGTCTCATTCAAGCAGAGAACAATGACTTTCTTCTTCAGCATCTGGCGTTTGTGAAAAGGCTTGTAACATGCCTAGGGTACACAATAAATGAAAAGAAATCACAACTTGTACCCTCTCAAAAGATAACATTCCTGGGTGCAAGCTTGAAAACAACTGCCCAGATGGCTTTCCTCATGCCAGACAAACAAAGGCAACTGACTACTTACTTCAAACTGATGGCAACAAAAACCCAGTTATCTGCAAGACAAACTCTGCAGGCTTTGGGGTTCATGGCATCCTGCATTCTACTGATTACATATGCAAGACTGCATATGAGGAAACTACAGTGGTACCTAAAAAATTTATGGAGTCAACATTGTCACAGTCTGGAAACAATGATTCCTCTCATTCCCTGCCTACAACAGGAGTTTATATGGTGGGCAAAGGCGTGTCACCAAAAGATGGGATGGGCTTTCACTCTACCCCCTGCCAGCCAATGCACTAACAGCCTTCAAGGACTTACTTCATCCAGGACAACTACTGATAAAGATGGACAACACCACGGTTATGTGGTACATAAACAAGCAGGGGGGCACGCACTCATACCCCCTTTGCAGACTAGCCATGGCACTTTGGGACACAGCCTTGACTTACCAAGTACATCTTCAAGCTCAATTCCTGCCAGGAAAGCAAAATACTCTGGCAGACGATTTAAGCAGAAACCTTATGGACCCTCACAAGTGGAAACTAGATCCACAAGTCTTCAGCATGATAACAAAGAAATGGGGGAGCCCGGACATAGACCTATTTGCCTCCCCTCGGAATTATCAACTGGAAAAATTCTGCACAAGGACTTATCACAGACAAGCATGGAAAGTGGATGCCCTATCCTTCAGTTGGAAAAACCTATCAGTTTATGCCTTTCCTCCTCTGCCTATTCTTCCCAAGGTCCTACTAAAAGTCAGACAAGAAAAACCAAAGATGATACTAATTGCCCCGGACTGGCCCCGCCAATACTGGTACCCAATCCTAAGGAATATGTCTCAAATCCCAGCTTGGTACTTGCCTCAAATACCTCACTTACTGTCCCAGCAAAACAATCAGATCCTGCACAATCAGCTCCAAACTCTGAACCTGGCAGCATGGCTGATCATGTAGTTATTCAAACGACACCTCTCAGTAAAGCTGTGATGGATGTCATTTTGGAAGCCAGAAGGCCTAGTACTAGAAAATCCTATGCTGATAAATGGAAGAGATTCTGTGCTTGGAACCAAGCACAAGGAACTGACACAGCAGAGCCAAATATTCCTCAGATTTTACAATACTTGACTGAGATGCTTGACAAAGGCCTATCTTTTTCATCAATAAAAATCCATGCCTCTGCCATCTCATCTCATTACAACACAGAGCCGCCAATCTTTTCTCATCCTTTACAAAAGCAGCATCTTAGAGGGGCCAAAAATTTAAGGCCTCCCAGAAGATCACCAATTGCTGCATGGGACCTCAATTATGTGTTGGAAAAGCTCACCCTGCCTCCATTTGAACCAGCTGCTACTGCAGATCTAAAGTTCTTATGGAAAACAGCTCTGCTCCTGGCAATTACTTCAGCAAGCAGAGTCTCAGAGCTACAGGCCCTCATGGCTATGGAGCCTTTTATCATATTTTACCCAGACAGGGTGTCCTTCAGGACCAATCCTTCATTTATGCCTAAGGTGGTTTCCAGTGTGGCTCTTAACCAAACTATTCATCTGCCAACTTTTTATTCAAATCCGCATAACAAGGGGGAGTGGATTCTGCATTCCTTGGACGTACACAGACAACTAAGATTCTACTTGAACAGGACTAAAGCTCTAATGAAAACTGAGCAGTTACTAATGACATTTGCTGCAGGATAAGAGGGAAAAGCTATTTCAAAGCAGACTATTTCAAAGTGGATAAGCCATTGCACTAGTTTCTGCTACTTACACCATGACATTAGGTCTCATTCCACCATGGCTGCAACTACATCAGCAGCTTTTCTCAGAGGGGTACCAACCAAAGACATTCTAGAGGCTGCTACTTGGAGTTCAGTTCACACTTTTACAAAGCATTATCATTTGCCTCTCTACTCTAAGTACAGGGCAGGCTTTGCCACTGCAGTTCTGCAGGGCCTTATAGCCGCCCCTAATGCAGTTTAGCTCCAGCCTCCCATCCATAGCTTTGGGATTCTACCCAAATGTAATGACTGCAACAGTGAAACACGAAGAACATAGTACAGTTGTGTACACTTACCACAAATGTATATGTTCGAGTGTATTTACTGTTACAGTCCAGGTTACCCGCCATCTCCCTTTTATTCTGGAGTTCCTCTTTCCTTCGCTGTCTTCAACAGCCTTTGTAGTGTATTTGCTTGTAGATGAAGATAACGTTTGTATTGTTGCATGTATATATAGCTTATATATATATTTGCTACCCATTTGTGGGGCACCTGACATTTGGAGCAAGAAAAATTAAAGAAAATGGCGTCGGCTGCCTGTTTTATACCCCTGACGACCTGACGTCATGGAAGAGGAGACAGCAACCGATGCAGGACCCAAGACTTTGGAATTCAGGCTGACTGAGGACAACCTGCCAGCAGATTATGCAAATGTAATGACTGCAACAGTGAATACACTCGAACATCTACATTTATGGTAAGTGTACACAAGTGTACTTTTGCAGTTTATTTTGCAGTTAAGCTTATTAGTTAGCGGCGAGTGTGAGTGAATGCAGGAATGAATGAAGAAGTGTGTGTGTGTGTGTGAATGCAGGTATGAATGAGGAATTGGCTGTGTGTGTGTGTGTGTCTGAGATCGGAAGAGTGAGAGGGATGTGTGAATGAATGCGTAAATGGGTGTGTGGCATGTGGGTGTGAGATCGGGAGAGTGAGAGTGATGTGTGAGTGAATGCAGGTTTTAATGAGGAAGTGTGTGTGTGTGTGTGTGTGTGTGTGTGTGTGTGTGTGTGTGTGTGTGTGTGTGTGTGTGTGTGTATGTGATTCACACCTCTCAGCTTTGCAGATTTTCACAGAATGTCCAGATTTGTGCCTCATATTTTTGGTGTGTTCCTCCTAAAATCTGTACTTTTCTGGCAAATAGTTGAGGATTGAAGTCATTATAAATAATGAGTAACATTTGAGTTTGACTCCACATCCTTCAGAGAATTCATACTAATGCAAAACCTATTATTCTATCAACTTTCTAAGTTTGTAAGAGCAATATTTAAAATCTGTCCCTAATTGCCCCCACATCATTTTAGGCTTTGTCCAAATTTTTTGCTCTAAAAACACAGTTTGGGAACCACTGTCTTAGACAGTACTTGCATATATTTGGTGATACTGTCCAGGCCACTCCAATAGTCTTGTTGCTCAGTCACACTTACTATTTGGATAACAGTAGCACTACACAGAGATATTGGTCAACCTTTGGGAAGGGCCTCATAGTAGCTTATATTAGAGGTTGGTGGCAGTCGATACTACCTTATAGTCTGGGCAGAAAGGGGGCAGAGCTGGAGAACTTGTGCCAGCTTTCCCCAAGAGTGTCTGTGTGTATATAAATCCAATCTTAAAGGGTGTGTGTGTGCATTCGCGCCAACTACTTGGGCAGGGACACGAAGCATGGATTGGACAGAGAGGCTGCTGGAGGATGTTCGTGTTTCACTGTTGCAGTCATTACACTTGGGTTATCCTGCTGGCAGGCTACCCGCAGTCGTCCTGAATTCCAAAGTCCTGGTCCGGCGTCGGTTTCTGTCGCCTCTTCCCTTAAGTCAGTGCGCCAGGGGTATATAAGATGCAGCTGACACCATTTTCTTCAGTCTTTCTTGCCGCGTGGTGCCTGAAGCAAATGGCCAACTCCTGAGATTTTCGAAATTGAATTTCAGATCCGAAGTCTTCAATAAAGCTAAGTACCCCGTTGGGGAAACTTTTTCTTGCTCCAGACCGATGTCAGTAAAAGTTAACAATTGTATTTCTTGTGGGAAGCAAATACCTCATAAGGATTTTCATTCTTACTGTATTCCTTGCCTAGGCCCTGACCACGACATTGCTAGTTGTCGGTTTTGTGCTAGATTTAACCAACGCACTATTAAGCGTCGGTACAATTTTGCTTTCCATTACTTTGGCCGAAGGTTTAACTATATAATGCCGTCGGAACAGCCGACGACCGGAGTTCATAAAAAGCGCAAGGAAAAAAAAAAGGACAGGCATCCGAGGTCCAAAACCGACGACTAAGCCTCTTCTAGGTCAGTCGTCGGTTCTCAGTGAGGCGCTTTCGCAACTACAGGCCGCCTTCAACTCCCATGTGGAGACAACTAGGCCTCTGGAAACTCAAGGTATTGGGCCTACAGAAACTACTCCCTCAGATGGTTCCGGAGCCGCTGAGCAGGCATCGGCTTCTGAGGGTGTTTTCAGACCTACACAGCTTTCTATTAAGACCACTTCAGCAACCAAAACAAAGTCTAAAACACCTTTAAAGACAAAGAAACAAGTACAGCATTCTCCTGGACAGTCATCCATGCCTAAGAAACAGATGCTTAAAATGGCCGAGGACCTAATTACTTTAATCAGGGGTTCCCATCCCCCTCCTGATAAAAGGCCTAGGCAAGACACTGACTATGATTCCTCTGATCAGGTTTCTATTTAATCTGATTCCTCTTCAGAACAGGGATATTCTCTTCCTCCCTATGAGAACTCTGATGCTGAAGAATCTATCCATTCAGCCTCTCCTCCTGAGGACTATTCTTTTGGGGAAACCCTGCACACCATGAGGGAGCATTTCCACTGGGAGAGCCAAGATTATTCAGAATCCAAGAAAAGGCTCCGAGACTTTTTTATTGCCTCAACACAAACCTCTTGCTATTCCTCCTGTGCTAGACATTGTAGATGATGTATTTTCTGAGTCCAGTCTGTCTCCTGATTCTTTACCCCCTGCACCAGTTAAGCCAGATAGGTACTACAGGGTTCCAGATTCACATATATTTCTTTATAAAAACCCTGCTGCTGACCCAGGAAACTATGTCTCAGGGTCCCAAATGGGTCAAGGCTTCCACTGCAAAAAACTCTGTTCCCTCTGATAGGGATTCTAGAGCACTGGGCAGACAGATGGGGGAAAAAAGTTTACACCTCTGCTACTTTAGCTGTAAGGGCTTTAAACTGCCAGTTTCACATGCTTAAATATCAGCAATACCTAATGTGTCTGCTAAAACAGAAAATGCTGACAAACTCTGAATGTCCTGAAAACAAGGAAATGCAGGATTTATTGCATGCAGCTGAACAAGTGGGAAAGCATACTTTGCAGTGTTGTTTTGATTCACTAGTGGCTTCTTGCAGGGCCGCAGTTACAGGCTCTGTCATTCGAAGGCATGCTTGGTTAAAGGAACAGAGTCTGCCTAACCATGTTAAAGCAAAATTATTGGATGCTCCATTACAGCATGATACTTTGTTTGGTGTTAAGGCAGAAGAGGTGTTAAAGAAAATGGGAGGATAAAGCAAAATCAATGCAGACAGTTAAGGATTTCTTACAGGTTCAGCCACCCAGATTTAGCAGGAACTGGCTTTCTAAGAATTGGTCCTTTCCAGTGTCAGACAGGCCACAAAGAGGCAGATACAGACATCCTAGAGGCAGATCTCAGCCCCAAGGCTCATACAGGCCTAAACAATGGGGTGCTTCTGCCTCCAAAAGCGGAGAAGACAAATCGCAACCATATAGGAAACAGTCCCAATGGCTTCCCACTGCCAATGCCAAGCACTTACCTTTTGGCAGCACCCTTAGGGGGAAAGCTAGCACTTTTCTCACAGAATTGACACATGATCACCCAGGACAAATGGGTACTGAATATTGTTTCTCAGGGCTACTGGTTCCACTTTCACACCCTCCCAAAGGCAAAAGGTATGCCAGATCTGCCATACAATCAATGGGCAGAGGCACAGAAGCAAATTTCATCTCTCATGAACATGAGGGCAATTCAAAGAGTACCACAGCAAGAGCAGGGGCAAGGATTTTACTCCAGACTTTTCTTGGTACCCAGAAAGGACAAAGCCTGGAGACCAATACTGGAACTGTCTATTCTGCAGCAACTTCTGCCCATGCTGGGTAAGAAGGCTTGGCTCGTAACTTTGGACCTCAAAGAGGCATACCTGCATGTCCCAATCGGACAATCTTGCAGAATATACCTCAGATTCATAGCTGGCTCAATGCATTACCAATTCTCTGCACTGCCCTTTGGCTTATCTACTGCGCCCAGGGACTTCAAAAAATGCCTGGCACCAGTAATTGCATTTTGCAGACAAAGACGAATTCAAATATATCCCTACTTGGACGACTGCCTTATTCAAGCAGAGAGCAAGGACATTCTACTAAAGTATCTGGAGTTTGTAAAAAGATTACTAATTTGCCTAGGGTACACAGTAAACAAAAAGAAATCAAAACTAGTGCCCTCTCAAGAGATAATATTCCTGGGTGCAAGCTTAAATACAACTGCCCAGATGGCTTATCTCACGCCAGACAAACAAAGGCAACTGACTCATTACTTCCAAATGATGGCAACAAAAACCCAGTTACCTGCAAGAAAAATTCTGTAGGCTTTGGGCTTCATAGCATCCTGCATTCTGCTAATTCCGTATGCAAGACTGCATATGAGGAAGCTACAATAGTATCTAAAAAGTGTTTGGACTCAACATTGCCACAGCCTGGAAACAATAAGTACCCTCATTCCCTGCCTGCAACAGGAGTTTCGATGGTGGGCACTGGCCTGTCACCACAACAAGGGACAGCCACTCACTTTACCCACAGCCAGGCAGACACTAACAACAGATGCATCGGATTATGCCTGTGGGGCACACATGGCAGGAAAATGTATTCAGGGCACATGACCCGCAAGCCAAATGCATCTTCATATCAATAAAAAAGAGATGCTAGCTGTACAGAATGCCCTGACAGCCTTCAAGGATCTACTCCATCCAGGACAACTATTGCTAAAGTCAGACAATACTACAGTCATGTGGCACATAAACAAGTAAGGGGGCACACATTCCTACCCCCTCTGCAGGCAAGCCATGACTTTGTGGAACACAGCATTGACCTATCAAGTGCATCTGCAAGCACAATTCCTGCCAGAAAAGACAAATACTCTGGCAGACGAACTAAGCAGAAACCTCATGAGTGGAAACTAGATCCACAAGTCTTCAGCATGATAACAAGGAAATGGGGATGCCCAGACATAGATCTATTTGCCTCCCCTCACAACTGCCAACTACAGTGATTCTGCACAAGGACTTATCACACACAAGCGTGGAAGGTGGATGCTCTATCATTCAGCTGGAAAACCCTGACAGTCCACTGCCTCTCCTCCCCAAGGTACTCCTAAAGGTCAGACAAGAGAAGCCAAAAGTTATTCTGATTACCCCAGACTGGCCACGCCAGCACTGGTACCCAATCCTAAAGAGCTTGTCTCAAGGCCCAGCCTGGACTTCACCTCAAATTCCTCATCTTATGACCCAACAAAACAATCAGATCCTGCACAGCCAACTCAGAACCTTAAATCTGGCTGCATGCTGAATAATATAACCACTCAGAACACACCTCTCTCTAAAGCAGTTATGGATGTCATTTTGGAAGCCAGGAGGCCCAGCACCAGAAAATCTTATGCAGAAAAATGGAAGAGATAGGAATTGACCCAGTTGTTCCAAATATTCCTCAGATTTTACAATACCTAACTGAGATGCTGGACAAAGGTCTATCCTTCTCATCAATTAAGATCCATGCCTCTGCCATTTCAGCTCATTACAATACGGAACCACCTATTTTTTTCACATCCACTGCTAAGGCAGTACCTCAGAGGGGCCAAAAACATAAGATCCCCAAGGAGAGCACCGATACTTACATGGGACCTCAATTTTGTCTTGGAAAAGCTCACACTGCCTCCTTTTGAGCCAGCCAATACAGCTGAGATAAAATTCTTATCATGGAAAACAGCTCTGCTCCTAGCAATAACTTCAGCAAGAAGAGTCTCAGAGTTACAGGCATTAATGGCAGTGGAACCTTTTATCATTTTCCATCCGGACAGGGTTTCTCTAAGGACAATCCCAACTTTTATGCCAAAGGTGGTATCCAGTGTGGCTCTTAATCAAACCATTCATTTGCCTACTTTTTATCCAAATCCCCAGAGTAAAGGGGAGAAACTTCTGCATTCTTTGGACGTACACAGGCAGCTACGCTTCTACTTGGACAAAACTAAAGCTTTCAGAAAGACTGAGCAACTTTTAGTGGCATATGTTGCATGATCACAAGGAAAGGCTATCTCAAAGCAGACTCTTTCAAAATGGATAGGATACTGCATTTGTTTCTGCTGTGCACAGCATGGCAAATCAGTGCTTAAGGGCATTAGGCCACATTCGACCAGGGCAGCAGCCACATCAGCAACCTTTCTCAGAGGAGTACCAACCAAGGAAATTTTGGAGGCTGCAACTTGGAGTTCAGTGCACACTTTTACCAAGCACTACCACTTACCTCTTTACTCTAAATCCAGAGCAGGCTTTGCCACTGCAGTTCTGCAGGGCCTCATAGCCTCTCCTAATTCTATTTAGACCCAACCGCCCAACCTCAGCTTTGGGATTCAACCCAAGTATAATGACTGCAACAGTGAAACACGATGAACATAGTACAGTTGTGTACCTACCATAAATGTAGATGTTCGAGTGTATTATGTATTTGCTTGTAGATTAAGGTATTGTTTATTTTAATGCATGCTTTTTAATAAGCAATGTTTTTAGCCTACCCTTTTGGGGGCACCTGACATCTGGGGCAAGAAAAACTGAAGAAAATGCCGTTGGCTGCATCTTATATACCACTGGTGCACTGACGTCAGGGAAGAGGCGACAGCAACCGATGCCGGACCAGGACTTTGGAATTCAGGCCGACTGCGGGTAGCCTGCCAGCAGGATAACCCAAGTGTAATGACTGCAACAGTGAATACACTCGAACATCTACATTTATGGTAGGTACACAACTGTACTTTTTAGCTTGATTACTAGGCTAAGATCTGCATCCTATAGCTGTACCACTGGGGAGTCTTATTGGGGATCTGGAGAGGAAGGGCGAAACCAGTCCCAAACTGACTGATCTCTGTGTGCTCTTAAGGGAAATTGTACTTTACTGTGTGTGTACTTGTTTTTCCCCCAATGTGCACACCCCTCACTGGTGCTAAAGGTGTGGATTGAGGCTCCTTGATTACTGTGCCAGTGCACAGGCGTCACACATATTACCACCTCCTGTACACTCAACCCTTAGCCATCAGAAGCCTGACTTTGGTCCAGACGTTAACTTATTTGCTAACTTTATATATAACTCCTCATATTGCCATACCGAGGTCCCTAAACTGGCTTTTTTTCTTTCATAAAACTGAATTTATTTTTTATTAAACTACACCTGTCATCAGTTTGTTTCCGTCCCTTTCTGCCTCACGTCATCATATGAGAGATACACAGTCATTAAGAACCTCAGATTTGCTGGTAACAAACTACAAAAGAAAACCAGACTGTAATTTTTCTGATGCACTGTTACGAAGTTCTGTTGAGCATAGCAGGAACCAACTACCCTCTACAATCAACTGCTGCAGCAGCAAAAGTATCCTCTGTAAGCTCTGTCTTCCCACTTTAACTCAGTTAAATACTCCTGTAAATAAAAGGCCTGATGAAACTATGTTTAGTCCTGCTGTCATCTTGTTTTATATAAACTTGATGTTAAGTCTGCCATCTAACCTGTCTTGCAGTTGCTCACAGTGTTGTGATAATCTGTTTTTTTTTCCTCATTTATGTAGATAAACATTCTGATATTTTCTGAACTTGTTATTGATGAAGCTTAGATCATCTCTGTGTCTGAAATGTTGCTGGCATGTGTTGTACTTAGCTTCTGCTTATGTATTCAAATAAAGAAAAAATAATGAATCCCCAACGTGGTAATCTGGTCTCATTGGTTGGGTAGCATATCAACCCTGCACCAAAGGTAATGTGTCAAAGCATACCACTGAATGACGTTCTGAATAGCTAGCTTTACTAGAATAAACTGGGACAGACTTGAGCTGACTCACTGTTTTTTGTATATGGTTATTTTTGGAACACAAAACTTTCTTTAATAAGAGGCACAAATCTGTATGGGAGCTAGTCAAAACCTAGCCAGTATATTGTAGGCCTCTTCTAGCTTAGAAAGCTGAGAAGACTGTAGCAGCCATAGAGGAGACTGGGCAATATATAGGAGTGTGTAGACGTAATATTTGAGTGGTCATATTACAAATGAAAGACTCAGTTCTGTCCTCCAAAATATTTTATGATTGTTAAAAAATAGCTGTCACTTTCATTACGTGCTGTGAGGGAAGTGATACAGTGTATAGTCATATGGTTAAAGTCCAGATAGCTGCTAACTGAGTGCCTTCTTTCAGCACTTTTGCCCCAGATTTTCACAGACTAGCCCATACTTCTTAACCACTCTGCTTGTGGTGGATTGTTTTGATTTGTGAAATAAAGGGACATAATTACATTTTTTATAAAAAAGCCAAAACCATGCATTTCTTAATTTTTTGTTTGCTGCAGGATACTTGTACAAATCCTGGCTCTGAAATTACTTCATTTCCTTTCACTTCTGTATAATGGGGGGGGGTAGCTGCACTTAGTTGGTATGTATCCTTGTCTACATTTAACTCTGAAGTGTACAGATTGATTGCATGTAGGGAAGTGTAGGTGAAAGACTGTATGTGCTGCTGATGGAAATGTAGAGCATTTGTTTCCTTACTGCAATTATGAATGGCATATTTGCTTGCCATTGTATAATGGCCCACATGATTACCTTAATGTTTTCTCTCCATCTTCGCTCTGACATTGAACCAGAAAAAAAGACTTTGGAACTTTTTGTAAGTGCCAGAATTTTTAGCTGTTCTTGATTTTTGCCTCTTATTTTTGGTCTATTCCTTGTAAAATGTGTTTTTTGGCAAATTGTTGTGGATTACAGTCATTAAATAATGAAAGATTTATGAGTTTCAGATTTCAAATCTTTCAGAAAATGCTTGTTAATGCAAACTCTATTACTCTAGCAACTTTTTAAGTACATAAGAGCAATGTTCAACATCTGTCCTTAATTTGGAGTCGAAGTTGAGATGACGGGGGGGTGGTTTGTTAATGGATTGTACTGTATGGTTCTAACAGCAGCAAGCTGAAAACATTTCTTTGCCATTGTTTGTTAATAATTTTATTGCAAGCAGATGTCTGAGGTGTACACAGTCAGTCATACAACTGTAATTGATGATCACATCTTTGTGTGTGTATACGCATTGCACACAGGAATTCAAGCTAATATTGACATAAAGTAAAGGTGCTGAAATGAAGGCCTAAAAGGGTAGATTTATACATTCATGACCCCATCCCCATGGATACGAATTTACACATACTCATATTTTGACCTCTCTGATCTTGAACCCTCTACTGTGATTTTAAATGTTGAGAGGTTGAAAGGTATGAACTTGCCTATTGCTATTTTTTCAGTTTATTGAATAAAATTTCATTACTTTTTGTTGATTGAAGGTGCTGTTTTGCAGAACTCAAAACCTCCCTTTTGAAATTGCAGCAGAAAATAAGTACGTATTTACTGAGAGGCACAGAGAGATCAGAGTTGATTATAATTAGCCTGGAGTGACTACAACTGTCATAATGGGATACAGCCCTGACCTTGGTCTGACTAACAGTCCAGGCACTGGTAAAGCTGACCAGGGGGGATGAGAGTGAGTGGTTATTGTCAAATCACTCACTCCGCTTTGTGAGGAACCTATTGCTACCTCACTGTTTTTAGCTGTCTGGTTCATTTCTCAGCCGTGTACTTACTATGCATCTTCCATATGTCTGCACATACTTTTTGTTGTTTGTTGACTTTCCTGTCGTATCAAAGACACCTGCCATTAGGTTAATTGTCAGTCTTCTAAATTGCCTGTAGGTGTGCTTGCAGTGTGTGTGTGAGTGTGTGTTTGTGTGTGTGAGAGATCAAACACACATGAACAGACACATTCTGTGATGGACTGTCACTATACCTAGGATTATCTATCTACCGTACTGTGTGCCAAGGTAGCCTCCAAACTCCCATGATCCTGAATTGGATAAAGTGGATATTGGAGAATGAAAAAAATATAAAAACATTTTCATAGCTTAAGAGCACAATATAAAGATCTTGGCAGAAGTTAAACAACACTTTAAAATATGTTTGATATACCATTGTAGACACATGGAGCATTCTTGACTGAAAGTGCTGTAGGTACTAAAACATGGAAAATTCTTAATTATACAATGACTC